>NC_066856.1:18238711-18546211 GCF_001640805.2 Lates calcarifer
ATAGTATAGTAAGGTGTCAAAAACCATCAAAAATCAAAAAATGTCATGTATAGTAAAAAAAATGTCATAGTATAGTAAGGTGTCAAAAAATAGTATAGTAAAAAATGTCAAAAAATGTCATAGTATGTAAGGCGTCAAAAATCAAAAAATGTCATAGTATAGTATCAAAAAAAAAGTCATGTATAGTAAGGTCAAAAAATCAAAAAATGTCATAGTATAGTAAGGTGTCAAAAACCATCAAAAAATTGTCATAGTATATAAGTGTCAAAAACCAAAAATCAAAAAATGGTCAAAAAATGTCATAGTATAGTACAAAAAATGTCATAGTATAGTAAAAAATGTCAGTCAAAAACATAGTATAGTAAGTCAAAACAAAAATGTCATAGTCAAAAATGGTCAAAAAATGTCATAGTATAGTAAGGTGTCAAGTCAAAAATGTCATAGTATAGTAAAAAATGGTCAAAAAATGTCATAGTATAGTAAGGTCAAAAATGGGTCATGTAAAGTCATAGTATAGTAAGGTCAAAAATCAAAAATGTCATAGTATAGTAAAAAAATGTCAAAAAGTATAGTAAAAAAATGTCAAAAAATGTCATAGTATAGTAAGGTGTCAAAAATCAAAAAATGTCATAGTATAGTAAAAAAAAAAATGTCCAAAAAATCAAAAAATGTCATAGTAAGGTGTCAAAAACCATCAAAAATGTCATAGTATAGTAACAAAAATCAAAAAAATGTCATAGTATAGTAAGGTGTCAAAAATGGTCAAAAATGTCATAGTATAGTAAGGTGTCAAAAATCAAAAAATCAAAAACACAAAACAAAAAATGTCCGTCAAAAACATAGTATAGTAATGTCAAAAAATGTCATAGTATAGTAAGGTGTCAAAATGTCAAAGTCATAGTCGTCAAAAATGGTCAAAAATGTCATAGTATAGTAAGGTCAAAATGGTCAAAAAATGTCATAGTATAGTAAGGTAAAAATCAAAAAATGTCATAGTATCAAAAACCATCAAAAATGTCATAGTATAGTAAGGTGTCAAAAATGGTCAAAAATGTCATAGTATAGTAAGGTGTCAAAAATGTCAAAAAAATGTCATAGTCAAAAACCATCAAAAATGTCATAGTATAGTAAGGTGTCAAAAAAAAATGTCCAAAAATCAAAAAATGTAAGGTGTCAAAAACCATCAAAATGTCATAGTATAGTAAGGTGTCAAAATGTCATAGTATAGTAAAAAAAATGGTCAAAAAAATGTCATCAAAAATCAAAAATTGTCATAGTATAGTAAGGTGTCAAAAAATGTCATAGTCAAAAAATAGTCAAAAAAATGTCATAGTCAAAAATGGTCAAAAAAATGTCATAGTATAGTAAGGTCAACAAAAAATGTCATAGTATAGTAAGGTGTCAAAAAATCAAAAAATGTCATAGTATAGTAAGGTGTCAAAAATCAAAAATCAAAAAATGTCATAGTATAGTAAGGTGTCAAAAACCAAAAATGTCATAGTATAGTCGTCAAAAATGGTCAAAAAATGTCATAGTATAGTAAGGGTCAAAAACCATCAAAAAATGTCATAGTATATGTCAAAAAATGTCATAGTATAGTATGTCAAAAATCAAAAAAATGTCATAGTATAGTAAGGCATCAAAAAGGTCAAAAAATGTCATAGTATAGTAAAATGGTCAAAAAATGTCATAGTATAGTAAGGTGTCAAAAATGTCAAAAAATGTCATAGTATAGTAAGGCGTCAAAAATGGTCAAAAAATGTCATAGTATAGTAAAAAATGGTCAAAAATGTCATAGTATAGTAAAAAAATCAAAAATGTCATAGTATAGTCAAAAATCAAAAAATGTCATAGTATAGTAAGGTGTCAAAATGGTCAAAAAATGTCATAGTATAGTAAGGTCAAAAAAAAATGTCACAAAAAATCAAAAAATGTCATAGTATAGTAAGGTGTCAAAACAAAAACAAATCAAAAATGTCATAGTATAGTAAGGTGTCAAAACCATCAAAAAATGTCATAGTATAGTAAGGTGTCAAAAATGGTCAAAAAATGTCATAGTATAGTAAGGTGTCAAAAAAAAAATGTCATAGTATAGTAAAAAAATGGTCAAAAAATGTCATAGTATAGTATCAAAACAAAAACCAAAAATGTCAAAAATGTCATAGTATAGTAAGGTGTCAAAAATGGTCAAAAAAGTCAAAAAGGTAAGGTGTCAAAAACCATCAAAAAATGTCATAGTATAGTAAGGTGTCAAAAATGGTCAAAAAATGTCATAGTATAGTAAGGTGTCAAAAATGGTCAAAAAATGTCATAGTATAGTAAGGTGTCAAAAATCAAAAAATTCATAGTCAAAAATCAAAAAAATGTCATAGTATAGTAAGGTGTCAAAAAATCAAAAAATGTCATAGTCAAAAAATGTCCAAAAATGTCAAAACATAGTATAGTAAGTCAAAAAAAAAAATGTCATAGTATAGTAATCAAAAATGGTCAAAAAATGTCATAGTATAGTAAGTGTCAAAAATCAAAAAATGTCATAGTATAGTAAGGTGTCAAAAACATTCAAAAAATGTCATAGTATAGTAAGGTGTCAAAAATGTCAAAAAATGTCATAGTATAGTAAGGCGTCAAAAATGGTCAAAAAATGTCATAGTATAGTAAGGTGTCAAAATCAAAAATGTCATAGTCAAAAACATAGTATAGTAATGTCAACAAAAAATGTCATAGTATAGTAAGTCAAAAAATGGTCAAAAATGTCATAGTATAGTAAGGTGTCAAAAACCATCAAAAATGTCATAGTATAGTAAGGTCAAAAATGGTCAAAAAATGTCATAGTACAGGTGTCAAAAATGTCAAAAAATGTCATAGTATAGTAAGTCAAAAATGGTCAAAAATGTCATAGTATAGTAAGGTCAAAAATGGTCAAAAAATGTCATAGTATAGTAAGGTGTCAAAAAATCACATAGTATAGTAAGGTGTCAAAAATGCATAGTATAGTAAGGTGTCAAAAACTGTCAAAAAATGTCAAAATGGTCAAAAAATGTCATAGTAAGTATCAAAATGGTCAAAAATGTCATAGTATAGTAAGGTGTCAAAATGGTCAAAAAATGTCATAGTCAAAAATGGTCAAAAAAAGTATAGTAAGGTGTCAAAAATCAAAAAATGTCATAATAGTAAGGTGTCAAAAAACAAAAAATGTCATAGTATAGTAAGGTGTCAAAAACAAAAAATGTCAAAAACAAAAATGTCCAAAAAAAAAAATGTCATAGTATAGTAAGGTGTCAAAAATCAAAAAATGTCATAGTATAGTAAGGTGTCAAAATCAAAAAATAGTCAAAAAATGGTAAGGTGTCAAAAATGTCAAAAAATGTCATAGTATAGTAAGGTCAAAATGGTCAAAAATGTCATAGTATATCAAAAAAAAATGTCATAGTATAGTAAGGTGTCAAAAAATCAAAAATGTCATAGTATAGTAAGGTGTCAAAAATCAAAAAATGTCATAGTATAGTAAGGTGTCAAAAAAAAATGTCATAGTATAGTAAGCGTCAAAAATGGTCAAAAAATGTCATAGTATAGTAAGGTGTCAAAAACATCAAAAAATGTCATAGTATAGTAAGGTGTCAAAAATGTCATAAGTATAGTAAGGTGTCAAAAAATGTCAAAAAATGTCAAGTATAGTATAAAAATGTCAAAAATGTCATAGTATAGTAAGGTGTCAAAAATCAAAAAATGTCATAGTATAGTAAGGTCAAAAATGGTCAAAAATGTCATAGTAAGCAAAAAATCAAAAAATGTCATAGTATAGTAAGGTTCAAAAAAAAAAATGTCATAGTATAGTAAGGGTCAAAAATGGTCAAAAAATGTCATAGTATAGTATCAAAATGGTCAAAAAATGTCATAGTATAGTAAGGTGTCAAAAATCAAAAGTCATAGTATAGTAAAAAATGTCATAGTATAGTGGTGTCAAAAATGTCAAAAATGTATAGTATAGTAAGGCGTCAAAAATGGTCAAAAAATGTCATAGTATAGTAAGGTGTCAAAAAATCAAAAAATGTCATAGTATAGTAAGGTGTCAAAAAATGTCATAGTATAGGTGTCAAAAACAAAAATGGTATAGTAATCAAAAATGTCAAAAATGTCATAGTATACGTCAAAAATGGTCAAAAAATGTCATAGTATAGTAAGGTGTCAAAATCAAAAAATGTCATAGTATAGTAAGGTGTCAAAAATCAAAAAATGTCATAGTATAGTAAGGTGTCAAAAATGTCAAAAAAATGTCATAGTATCAAAAAATGTCAACGTCAAAAATGGTCAAAAAATGTCATAGTATAGTAAGGTGTCAAAAGTCAAAAAAATGTCATAGTATAGTAAGGTGTCAAAAAATGTCATAGTATAGTAAGGTGTCAAAAAATGTCAAAAATGTCATAGTATAGTAAGGTGTCAAAAACCATCAAAAAATGTCATAGTATAGTAAGGCGTCAAAAATGGTCAAAAAATGTCATAATAGTAAGGTGTCAATCAAAAAATGTCATAGTATAGTAAGGTGTCAAAAAATCAAAAATGTCATAGTATAGTAAGGTGTCAAAAACCATCAAAAAATGTCATAGTATAGTAAGGTCAAAAATGGTCAAAAAATGTCATAGTATAGTAAGGTGTCAAAAAATCAAAATGTCAGTATAGTAAATCAAAAATGTCATAGTACGTCAAAAAATGTCCAAAAAAAAATGTCATAGTATAGTAAGGTGTCAAAAACCATCAAAAATCAAAAAATGTCATAGTCAAAAGTATAGTATAGTCAAAAAATCAAAAAATGTCATAGTATAGTAAGGTGTCAAAAAATGTCATAGTATAGTAAGGTGTCAAAAAATGTCAAAAATGTCATAGTATAGTAAGGCGTCAAAAATGGTCAAAAAATGTCATAGTATAGTAAAGGTCAAAAATGGTCAAAAAATGTCATAGTATAGTAAGGTGTCAAAAACCATCAAAAAATGTCATAGTATAAAGGTGTCAAGTCATAGTATGTCAAAAATGTCAAAAAATCGTCAAAATGGTCAAAAAATGTCATAGTATAGTAAGGTGTCAAAAACCATCAAAAAATGTCATAGTATAGTAAGGTGTCAAAAAACAAAGTGTCATCGTACATCAAAAATGGTCAAAAATGTCATAGTATAGTATCAAAAAATGGTCAAAAAAATAGTATAGTAAGGTGTCAAAAATGTCAAAAAATGTCATAGTATAGTAAGGTGGTCAAAAATGTCATGTATAGTAATCAAAAATGGTCAAAAATGTCATAGTGTAAAAAAATCAAAATGTCATAGTATAGTAAGGCGTCAAAAAAAAAATGTCATAGTATAGTAAGGTGTCAAAACCATCAAAAAATGTCATAGTATAGTAATGTCAAAAAATGTCAAAGTATAGTATGTCAAAAAATGTCAAAAATGTCATAGTATAGTAAGTCAAAAATGGTCAAAAAATGTCATCGTCAGGTCAAAAAAGGTCAAAAAAAAAAATGTCATAGTATAGTAAGGTGTCAAAAAATGGTCAAAAAATGTCATAGTATAGTAAGGCGTCAAAAATGGTCAAAAAATGTCATAGTATAGTAAGGTGTCAAAAATCAAAAAATGTCATCAAATCAAAAATGTCATAGTATAGTAAGGTGTCAAAAAAAAATGTCATAGTATAGTAAGGTGTCAAAAATGTCAAAAAATGTCATAGTATAGTAAGGTGTCAAAAACCAGTCCAAAAGATGGTCAAAAAAGTGGTCAAAAATGCTGTCAAAATATAGGTCAAAAATGGTCAAAAAAAGTCATAGTATAGTAAGGCGTCAAAAATGGTCCAAAAAAGTCATAGGTATAGTAAAGCGTCAAAAATGGTCAAAAAAAAGTCATAGTATAGTAAGGCGTCAAAAATGGTCCAAAAAAGTCATAGTATAGTAAGGCTCGTCAAAAATGGTCAAAAATGGTCAAAAAAAGTCAAAAAAATGGTCAAAAAAGTCATAGTATAGTAAGGCGTCAAAAATGGTCAAAAGTGGTCAAAAATGGTCAAAAAAGTCATAGTATAGTAAGGTGTCAAAAACGTCAAAAATGGTCAAAAAAAGTCATAGTATAGTAAGGCGTCAAAAATGGTCAAAAGTGTCAAAAGTCAAAAATGGTCAAAAAAGTCATAGTATAGTAAGGCGTCAAAAATGGTCAAAAAGCTGTCAAAAAGTGGTCAAAAACGTCAAAAATGGTCAAAAAAGTCATAGTATAGTAAGGCGTCAAAAATGGTCAAAAAGTCAAAAGTGGTCAAAAACGTCAAAAAATGGTCAAAAAGTCATAGTATAGTAAGGCGTCAAAAATGGTCAAAAGTGGTCAAAAAATGGTCAAAAAAGTCATAGTATAGTAAGGCGTCAAAAATGGTCAAAAGTGGTCAAAAATGGTCAAAAAAGTCATAGTATAGTAAGGCGTCAAAAATGGACAAAAGTGGTCAAAAAGTCAAAAAGTCATAGTATAGTAAGGCGTCAAAAATGGACAAAAGTGGTCAAAAACGTCAAAAATGGTCAAAAAAGTCATAGTAAGGCGTCAAAAATGGTCAAAAAAGTCATAGTATAGTAAGGCGTCAAAAATGTCAAAAATGGTCCAAAAAGTGGTCGAAAAAGTCAAAAATGGTCAAAAGTGGTCAAAAATGGTCAAAAAAGTCATAGTATAGTAAGGTGTCAAAAATGGTTGTTAACACCTTAAGAGTCACAGAGGTCCCATGTGACTCGTTGACTGACCTGGCCATCATGTGAGAGACCTGGTAGTCAGAAGTCTTTTGAATAAGTGAAACATCGTCAAGACCCTCAGTTGTCTTTCTGTAGCACTTAGAAATGCCATGACCTGATACAATACAATACAATACAATAATACCACACCTGCTAGAACTGAAAGGATGTCAGGTATCATCGCCAACAGCAAATAGTTTAGTATCACATATGGTTGACTGCCTGTGAACGCAAAGAATAAACGAAAGTTAATAGACTTAGGAATCTCTCCACAAAGTTTGAGTGGTGATTCAGTTTCTGGACACTGTAGGCCTTGATAATAGGTTGGTTATGTAGCAAATATGCTACATATCCAACTTAAGAGTTTTTCAAAGATCATTTAAATGTATTCAAACAACATTACACTCCATGACCTGTGTATGTAAGGTACAAAGGTCAGATGCGACTCTTAAATGGTACACGAGCGACATTTCTAGCACACAAGGTAGTTTGCTATGTTCCTAAACTGCATTCCTTTGTGATCTGCAGCAGCGCTGAGGAGGGAAAAATACATAATGCATCCTTGTGGTAGCCGAGCCTGTTCTACAAAGTCAGACAAAGTCCCTGAACATCAGTGAACACTCACGCAACATCAACAATTCCCCCTGGACAGTCACTGGCCTTCAGAACAAGGAGAGAGAGCAACGAAACAACAGCAAAAGTCACTAAACTCTGTTATTTGTTCTCTTTGTTTGTGTTCTCCCTGTAGTGATCGTGGTGCTGTTTGCTGCCCTGAGGAGACAGAGGAAGAAGGAGCCTCTGATCATCTCCAAAGAGGATGTCAGAGACAACGTCGTCAGCTACAACGACGAGGGGGGCGGAGAGGAGGACACTCAGGCCTTTGATATCGGCACGCTGCGCAACCCGGAGGCCATCGAGGAGAGCAAGCAGCGGAGGGACATCGTCCCAGAGACCTTCTACCCTCCGGTCCGACGGCCTGTGCTGCCTCCGACGCGGGACAATAACGGGGACGTGAGGGACTTCATCAACCAGAGGCTCCAGGACAACGACAGCGACCCGACAGCGCCGCCTTACGACTCCCTGGCCACCTACGCCTACGAGGGGAACGGTTCCGTAGCGGAGTCCCTCAGCTCACTGGAGTCTGTGACCACCGAGGGCGACCAGGACTACAACTACCTGAGCGAGTGGGGACCACGGTTTAAGAAACTGGCGGACATGTACGGGGGCGATGACAGCGACAGGGATTCCTAACGAGAGCCTGGCACACAGAAGAGGAGAGAAATGTGAAGCAAAACACATGTTTAAAACTTTTGGCCAATTCTGGTGCATGTGTGGCAAGAGAAATGGCGCAAGGACAGAGAAACGAGCAGCGTCTAAGTGCTCTTTCACCGCCATCGATCACCATTCAGTTGTCCCTCTGGTGACCAGACGTAGGCTTTGTGTGTCCAGTCAGTGTTAGTTCCGTTTTTTGCGAGGGCACAGTGAAAAGAGACTTTGTGTCAAGACTTTTTTGTGTGTATATGGGGTGTTCATGAGGCCCAAATATATCTATACTTTTTTTTTTTTTTTTGGTTTGATTTTCCAAAGCTGCCTGTGATGGACACACTCAACAAGCAGTTTTGTAAACCAACAGATATGCCTATGTATTTTTCAGTGTTTCTGGGACAACAACATGCTGCATATTGTGAGTTCTATCTTAGCTTGTGTACGTACGGTAATATGATACAATACGCTGTACAGTTGTTTTGTTTTTCTAGGGATTTCTATTGTCCAAATGGTTCCCTCCCTTTCAGTGATCGCTGCCTAGCATTAGCCACTCATCAACAGCTCTGCTTGAGCCACAAGTGCCACAACATTTTTGGTATTTTCATTTCTAATGATAAAAAGAGAAATAAACGTGCACAACGTGAGACTTTGTGTTAGTGGTGGCACATAGCTGTTGACAAGTGGCTAATGTTCTTTAAAGCTTACATGAAGCTGTGGTAAATGACTGTGGAGATTTAAGGGCCACAACAAACACAAATACACACTAGTTTGTCAGTTTTGTTTGCAGTATCTGATTTTCATCTCCACGCAGCTTTTAGCATTTGCTGTGCGGTGAGCCGAAATACCAAATATTTCCTTACTGAGCTGAATGTCGTCAGAACCATTTTCTTCTAGTACACAGAAATAGTGTTATTTTCTATGCTACACTGGTAAATAAATTCACCAATCTACTGTGTGCCAGGCTCAGTTAAGAGGAAAATACTGGTCTTGTTGGCCTTTTTTGCTCATCTCCACTACACAAACTGCAGCATGATGGAAGTTGAGTAGCTCCCAGAGGACGCCACTGAGCTTGAAACTACAGCATCAAATTAGATTGGATGAAACATCTCGTGGACAGTTATCATTAAAATTCATCATGCAGTTTTACTTTCTTTGCCTAAATGGTTTATTTTATCTCTTCAGGTGATTAAGAAAAACAGGATTTGAATCAATGTACCAAGCGGCAACGATGATACTGTTGATTGGAATTTATAGAAAAATTCTGCGCCTGTTTAAACTTGGACTCTTTTATACTTAATGTGACAAAGCATCAAAGTCCATGATATGAATCAGAAGAGTTGCCTTAAATTATAAAACAAAGATAAATGGCCTACAGACGACAGGTTTGTTTGATTTTGGGGTCGGATTCTTGTCATTAATTAATCTAAAAGACCCTTTAAATGTACCACAACTTAACAGCATTAAAAAATAAATCTAATGTAAGAGCTTCTCCTGCTTTTAAGATCAAATCTGCACTTGTTTCATCAAGATTTTATGTCCTGTAAAGGGCTCTGTCCTGCACAGTGGAATGTATAATAATGTAACATAACACTTCAGTAACAGAAATGTGCCAAAAAGCAAAGAACACCAGTATTTTCCTTTAAAAAGATGAAATCTTCCTGTTACTGTACTCTGGTCCCTGCCCCTCATTACATGTACTGTATGTAGTGTTGAACATGAAGCTAGTTCAAGTGTTGAGGGCTTTACTCAGCTGATTTCCTGCGGGACGAACGGCCTTTTCCATAAAGATGCTTATCGAGGGGCGTCTGACCTTTGAGCTGCGCGGAATAAGGTTCTTAAACCCAGAGGTGTGTCCTCGGCTCAGAGAGAGAAGGTCAAAACATTATCCTGCAGCAAGAACACACAACACGCTTTAGGTCTAAATGTGATTTGGGAGATTAAAAAGAAAAAAACCCAAATTGCTCTTTAAACAGCAACATTGTTAAATCACTGTAAGACCTCCCAAGTATGAATAAAACAGTTTAGAAATAAAGATGGCTGGTCGAACTGGGAGGGCAGAATGATATCAACAATAAAAAACCAGGCTAAAACAAGCTCTGCCCTCACTTTAGCAAAAGGCCAACCTGTGAAGAGGCTGACATTTATCAGACATTTCAAACAGTAATAACAAAACACAATGGCATAATTGCCGAAGTGCTACTTTTTTCCTTTCTGTCCTCTGAATCAGGCTTGACATCAACAACACTGCAGCGCATTAAACAATCCAATTTCTACAACAGTGGCTGGAAAATTCTTTATGCTCGGTTATTGTATACACATGTTCTCTTTTTTTGCCCTCTCGTTTTGTTTATTAGCTTGTTGCTGGAGCTCCCATTGTGTAAGTGGCCATTTTCAGACTGTGGCAACGTTGCTATGATAAGCATTTAATGGGTTTAAAAACCCTTCACTCTAAGAAAAACTGCTTTTCTGCCTCAAGGTACGACGTGAGGTCTCAAATGGAAATCAACATGACAGCAGCACTCACCACGAGCATTTTTCCTCCAGTCTTCACTATTTTCTGTCTTCATACAGGATGTCAGCATATTGCCATTACGAAGACGTGCTTGTGTTTTCCTACGGAGAGTATAATTGCCTCCCAGCGTTGGCGCCATGCTCAGCTAAGATAACAGAAAAATGTTGCACATGGTAACGTAACCGCACCGCCACGTCTCTGGGTTTTTGTTTTATTTTTTTCATTTGAGGCAACTAGATGGTGACGCTGATGTTCCTCTTTCTCCAGACACAATAGATCTGTGGTTGTTGATGTGTAGACGCAGTCGGCCTCTCGGCTCACCTCTACTACGGTATATTATGTTGGTGACAATGTGATTGAGCAGTCGAGTTTTGTCAATGTAGAAACAATTTGAGAGGTCGTGGTAGTGTAAGGGGCCCTACATCATTGGCCGTTCATCAATCTGCTTTGTAAAACGTGATATTTTGTACTGAATATTTATATGACACAATTAAATATCTTTAAAATCAGCCTCTCTCTACTTTCTTTGTGAGGTTATTCTTGTGGATGGTTGATAATTTGACAGGTTTATGTCCTTGTCTCGCCCTCTTTCCTCTAGTTACAGAGGAAAATTTAACTTTTTATCTGAGGGACGTGACAGCAGCCACAGGCTAGTGGGTGAGAAATTTACCATCCTCACAGGTATGTATGTAATATCTACAATAAATCTGAGTATAAAAGACTCGGCTCTACATGTCAGATAGTTATTAATATGATGGCCGTTGTTAAAAAGCTGGATCCAGAGGCTACTGAGCTGAGGAAATTGTTAATTAGACAATCTATAATTAAGATCTGTGAGACAGCCAATCAGGTTTTAGAGAAAGGTTTAAAAAAAAATCACATTTTGATTATTAGAGGATGAGTGGCAGATGTGAGACAGATGGCAACACTGAAGTGATTGAATATAATTGACTCAACCCTCTTTTGTGGTTTAGGCCTCTTAGCAGAGCACTGGGCGGGTGAGGATGACAATAAAAAGAAAGAGATCCGATTTTTCCAGTGATCAGAACAGAATCTGGGACTTTATTAACAATATTAGCTTTGATAGTTTATTTAACATTTCATATTCCATTTAAAAACCATGTCTGTTGGCATGTTGTTAGTAACATTATGAGCTCCTGCTGTTAATTTGAGGATTTCAAAGTCAAGTCATCAGCTCAGTGCTTAAGGTTTAGGCACCAAACATAAACATAAGACAGCATAAGGCCACCTCTGACAGTGCTACAGTACAGACAGCATAAAACATGACAGCATCCTACTTCATTTCTAACTCTGTTTGCTTCTTCTATCCCTCTTTAACTTTGAAAATAACGACCATAAGAGTCATATCAACTCATTAAGTCCTCACCTGTGTCCCATTGAGGTTCATGTAGAACTTGGGGAACAGTCTGTCAATCCTCTCTAAACTACACAGCTCCACAATCAACTAGCGGCACCTCCCTTTTGCCAGTTCTGGCCTGGATGGCTGACAGGACTCCTTATTGTTGACACGGGTCCTGATTGGCTCCCCTCAGATCGCAAAAAAAAAAAAAAAAGGTGCTGTCACTTCCTGCATTCCTCCACCTCGTCAGTCTCCTTCTCCTGCCGCTCCCGCTCTCGTCTCATCTCCTTCAGCTCCTGTCTGTATTTCCGCTCGATGAAGCGCTTCTGATGAGCCATCTGTGGGAAGTTATCTGGTACAGGGAGAGGCAGAGCGGGAAACAGAGAGAAGTCGACCAAGGAGAACAGATAAAGAGAAGAGACACAGAGGAAAGGGGGTGTGAGGAGATAAGGTCAGTTTCCAACTGGGCGAGGACAGCAATTTAGGGCTCAAATTGCACCCACTATAGTTTTCATAGCAAGTGTCATGCTGTCACTTTGGTCAAATGAGTGAAAATGTCGCAGGCGGTACTGCGGTTAAATTGCCCTTGTGTTGTTATTTCATTAATAATGATGAAGTAACAAGAAATTAGACAAGCCTTGTTTGGTTTCAGCACACTGACTATGAGATCTGATAACATGATTGCGAGTGAACATTTCTAAATGAGATCTGTAATACGATGGTGTAAGTGTGACAGCAGGGAAAAAATAAAACACAAACAGATACAAGCTGATAGGATGCTAACATACAAGCAGCAGACAAACTACAACACAACAAAAGAAGTAGTTGTGTGCTGCAGTTGGAGCACAGACGGTCTTTAAAAGTTGTTTAATTGTCTTGTCGGTGCTTTGAAAACTCTCACAGAGAAACTGCTGATTGCCAGCCCTCCTTTAAAGCTGACAAATGCTACGACTTGGCGATGAAAACATGAACGTACCATTGGCTACATCAGCCATTCGTTTTCTAAATGGAAGTTTCGAAGTCCCAATTTGGCTTTTTTTTACTCACTGCCAACTTGGCTGCGGCAACATAACTCAAACTTTGGCAAACATGGAAGAGAGCCTGGGTGGTTATGATGAGGGTAGAGACTGAATCTAACTGGTTAAAACTCCTGTCAATCAAGGTAACACACTCTGCATTTATCAGAAAATAAATCAGTAAATAATAATAATGCCTTCTCCTTGTAATTCAATGAAGACTAGCAATTTCTTAATGGAACTCGATGAGAATTTCTCATGCTAGCATCTAGTGGTCACTGGTGGTACTGCAGGCATGCATTTCCACAACATCAACCTTTCAACTTAAAGAAAAAAAATTCCAGGATAGTTTTAGTAGCTTTTCATCATCCATTGTTTGTTCTTTATAATATCAGACACAAGACAAGTCTCAAATATTAACTTGATGAAACATTATTATAAAATAATGATATTAAGCAAAAAGCAGCAAATCTTTTCCGTTTAGAAGCTGGAATATATTTACACATTTTTAACACCAAACAGGTGATTATAAAACAGCTGCTGATTAGTTTTCTGTCTGACTAATTGACTGATTGTTTCAGCTCCTGTGAAAACATGAGAATCATAGGGTGGCCCTTTAGTTTTCAGTCATGACAGTGGGAGCTCAATTCAACCGACTGGCCCATCAGGTAGCACTCGCTAATTTTGATATTCATAGCTTAGGTAATTTTCCATTAAGTGTTTACATTACTGGGTGTTTACCTACTGCACACTTCCAATTTAAAACAGCATGCATGACAGCTGCCCAGTGGTTTGTGTCAACTCTCCGAGACACAAATCTGACTGTGCAGTTTTTCCAGTCGCTGACCATTATCATGCAAACCCCAACAAATTAGTCTTTCAATACTTTTTCCTGTAGAAGTCTTAAAGTCTGCAGGAAGGAGCCATAATGATCTGCACCTGAATAAAAATGTTATTTTATAGTCGTTCTCACTCTGGCCTCTCTGTTAGGAGTTTACTATACACAGTGTACTTTGGAGGTGTTTGAACAGTTGCTCATTTTTTATTATTTTGGCTCTGTACCTCAGCAAACTGAGTCTGAAAGAAGAGGTAAGAGGTAAAGTTTCAGTTTTATTTTGACAGAGGAGGGATTGTAGCCCTTTAAATGCAGTCTTCAAATTTAAAGGAATAAATAATACAGGAGAAATAAACACAAACTTAAATACCGGTCATCAAAATGAAAGGGTTTTTCAACTGGGGCCTTGTTATCTCGTGTTTGGGTGTAAAATCAGTATACAAAACATATCCACTAAATGTGCTTGTTTTGCCACTGACAGGTTCAGGTTTTTATTCTCACAACATTATGGACAGGATTCCTACAGAGGTAGATGTTTTGTTCAGGAGTAAGAGCCACCAGACTCCACTGACAAAAACAGCAATTTCACCTTGCAGAACACAGGAGCTGCTGGAATGCCGCTGCTTCCATCTGTTAGTTTATTTGTGTTGTTGTGTTGTATTTTAACTGATGTTACGCATCTGAATACTTAACATCAGTTACCACACCACACCACTGAAAGTCACACAATAACACAAACAAACTAACAGATCATGGCCACTGTAGATTAGAAACTCCTGTGCTCCGCTTGATAAAATGCCTGTTTTTGTCAATGGAGTCTGGTGGTGATATATAGTGAAGTTTCTGGATCTTACTGTTTAATAAAAAGCTCTATCTCTGTAGGAATCCTGTCCATAATGTTGTCAGACACTAACTATTTGTGCTTTTGCGACTCGCTTTGTTGAGGATAACTGCACTCTTTGTTTACACTGCAGCAGCTGTTTTGTGTTCTTGCTCAATACCGCACCGGCTGCAAAGATTTTTGTCCCTATCAATCATTTACAGGCAAAAACATGGGAATATAAGACTCAGGTTCAAAAATCCCTGAGTTATCCATTAATATTTGATTGCAGATGTTTTCTGAAAAGCCACAGACATGAGCAGAAACTTGTACCTTTCCTGGTAAAGCTCTGCCAGCTGTTGCTGTTCTGCAGACTTTTTACCTTCAGACTAACTTTTCCAGTCTAGAACATCCTGGGTCATAAAAACTCTTTGGTTTGTTTGGTTTTTTTTGGCTGTATGTTTGAGATCATTTGTAACTGTGTATAAAAAGGTCGACAACTGCTACACTGTTTACCCAGTACAGATGTAAACACCCTCAAACACTGTTAACGCTGAGAGTCAGCACTTTAACCTCACACATTGTTTCATTTCTAATCCAATGTGCGGCAGTACACAGCCAAAACAACACAAACTGTGTTAGTGTCTAAATACTTAGGGCCTGCGCTGTATCACGGGCAGATAGTGTATGTTATCCTCCGATAAATGGGAAAATTTAATTATTACTATTGTCCAGACAGTGGATTCACAGCTGATAATATGGCACCTCAGGGTTTGAGCCAACTATTCGACTATCTGGCGCAGATATTGTGTTTTCTGGAAACTGCTGCTGTCCCACTGCTGCAGACCCATATCCACACCCGGAGAAACACGCCGCTGGAGCGCGGGTAAAAACGGCTCTCGCATGCTGAAGCGATGCATTATCCATCTGGATTGTGTTTAACCCCCTCTGTTGGCACTGATAAGTACTTAGTTAGCAAATCAGTCGTTTGAAAACACATCACTCTAACAGTTTATTTAAGGAATGCCTCATCTAATGCGCAGTAAAGAGCACAGTCAGAGGCCTTTATTTGTTTTTCCTGTGTTAAATGTAGTGCTTAAACAATCGGTTGATTAACTGATTGACAGGACGTCTGAGAGTTTAAATCATTTATCAAGTTAAAAACACAAGAAACTCTATTTCCAGTTTCTTGAATTTCTAAATATCTTTTAAATATCTTTGGGTTTCAGATTGTCGGTCAGACTAAACACAGTTACAAGAAGAGCTCTAGGAAGCTGTGAGCTATTTTCTTTTACTATTTTCACTTTATAAAGTCAACAGTATTTGGCCTCAGCTCAGACCTGAGAACAACACATTCCTCAGCTGATTGTCAACAGGAATTGGCCCTGAACATCCACAGGCTGTAGTGCTTTGCTTGTCTACTACCAGCTCTTGTGATCAGAATTTGAGGACTTCCTATTGTAAATAAAACAACTGCAATTCACATGACATATGTGTTTGACTTGTGAACAGAAGAGGAGATTTCATTCTTCCTCCTGCAACACTAATTTGTCATTATGGCAACAGAGAGGAAAAGCGCCAGATAACGACAATATCCTATTAAAACGAAGACAGATCGAATAAAACGGAGAAAAAATCCAGAAGTAAAAATTCACTGAGGAAAAAAAAAATCATTCTGAGGGAAATTTGAGACACGCACACACACATGCATGGACACACGGAGAAACACACAATCAATTTCAATATGCTTTCAGTGAGTAAGCAACACTCGGTGAGCCTCGGAGAGAAAACTACATATTGCAGTTAAAATATGGAAATCACCAGCGTTTTTCCCTGGGAGATGACTTGAGAATAACCCACTCGAGAGGGGAAAAAAAAAAAGAAAAAGCTTTGGCCATTTACATTGTTTAACATGCGGCACAAGAGCAGGCGTCAAAGAATGGGTTTGCTAAAGAATACACAAGGCTTTTCATTTCAGTCTGTGTTGGGCATCGCTAAGACATATTGAGAATTCTCTGCCGTTGTGGAGAAAAGCACCTTTGAGGAACGGTGCGCTCTGCATACTGATCACCTCTGTTTAAGGTGTTAACGCACTTAAATCGGCTCAGGTCTTTTGTTTATCGACAATGCAGTAACTCCTCTCAAGGACGCAGGTTGCGGTCTTGAGATTCAGGGGTGTGTGGGGGGGGTTAGTTGCTGGTAAGCCGGGGCCTCGGCACAACGGGCGGCGTTGTTGCCCCCGACGGCAGTGCTGGAACGCGCGCTCACATGGTCGGCTGGATGCAGAATCTGTGATGAGGGATCAGCCCCCTCCCCCCTCTTTTTTCAGGGCACGAGAACATACAGTGTCCTTTCACTATTCAGCGTGAGCTCAGGCTGTGAGACGACTCCACAATAGACTGAGCCGGCTGAGTCTATCACCTAGAGCTCACGCGCAGCACATCAGTCAACAAGCCAATAGTGCGCCTGTATAGCAGAGCTGATGAAGGGATTTCCCTGCCATGCCAAAGGGCAAACAAAAGACTCAAGCCAGTGAATAGAGATCCTGCATACTGTACTTTACTTTGCCTCTATCCATCCAATGCTTTTATCCTGAGATTAAGGGGTTTAGAGAAAGCAGAGGAAAGAATGTAGTTCCCTTCCAGCTACTAGCCAGATCGAGGCTCCTTCTCTTATTCAACAGATATTGCATTGTTTGAGAAACAAGCAGCTGTGAGGAAGAAAAAAAAGGGAAGGGGAGGGAGCTGAGTCTTAGAGAGAGACTGGAGACTTTAAACAGAAACAGTACTATCTGTAAGGATGAATGATAAATGGTTAAGCCGTTTCCATGTATATTTGATGTCGCCTTAGACCTAACGGCGCGTGGTGCGCGGAGCCTCAGGGCCTGAGAAACTCTGCACCGCCGACTCCTTCCTTCCGTCGATTCTGTTCCCCTACCTGACTGCTCTCAGCTCGATTTGTTTGCACTCATGTTTCTCCCAGTCTGGGCCTTGGTTAACATTTAATTCTGCCTTGACAGATACAGGCAGGAGACTGTCAAAACGTGGGCCATCAAATAATGAAATGTGAATCAGCTGAGCCACCAGCGGATCGGCTACAGACAGCACACACACCAAATATTGGGCCCCGGTCTCTTTAATGAGCTCTGAGCTGTCTGACTGAACACAGCCATGTCTCTCACCTCTCCGACACCGCTGGAGCCGCGGATTCTGTCAGCCAGGAAAAGCTCTGCAGCAGAAACAAAAAGTTCAGACCTGCTCAAAGTGCTCCTGATACTCGAGGAGCCCTTAAATAAAACATGGAAATGAATCCTGACACGTTGGGGGAAGGTGTTTTTTCGATCCGAGAGCAACACAAGGTAGGGCTGTTGTACAAGAGGAGTAATGGTGTAGCCAGTGCTGCAGTGAGGGCCAACAAGACAATCAATGACGAATTACATGACACCGGGGCTAATGTCCTTGATTAGTCTTGCTATGTGAACAAATGAAGCGAGGCCCTTGACAATCACATGAGAGACAATGTGGCTCCAATAGCAGTTGATGCGTCAGGTGCTTCTGCAGCAGATGAGCTTGAGTCTCATTATATAAGCTCGCGGTCAGGAGACACACACATCCTTCAAAAGGCGTGTTTGAACCCTGCTGACTGACCAAATATTCATCTCAGCAAGACGACGCTCTAACAACAAAATACAATGTGAACGTTACATCAAGACTTCTGATACCAAAGTGACTAATTTAAGGTCGACATGAAAACATGATCAGCTTCATCAAAAAACATGACCTCTAAATAATGAGAACAAAGTGTAAATGATAGATAGAGGAACAGATCTGATCAACCACAACCAACACTTCAATGATTTTTCAGCCAGGTGCAACAACTAAAGATCATTTTCAGTATTGATTAGATTATTTACTAATTAATCTTCGACAGTGGAGGTCTTTAAATGGCATGTGTTTGTCCAAAACATAAAACAGCCAATATTTGTTGTTTTTGCCTGATAAATAACTGAAATGATTCATCAGTTGAGTCAGTAACTCTTCTGTCGATCGACTGTTGTTATTTTATCATGAGACTAATGCTATCACAGTATTGGTAATCTTTAAAATTGAGCAGCCTGTTTTTCTTTCTTTTTTTTTTTTTTAACTCCAATAATTAATTATAATCATATAATGACTAACCTGAGGTGGAAGAGAAGAGTACATTGAGCTCAAGGGTGAGTTGTAAATTGGAGGGTTTAAATTAGGTGACAACACAATGTCAGACAAAGCCCTCGAACTGGAAGTATTTTGCACCAAAGGGAGGAAGACTTGAAGAGATGATTTTAAATTAACTGACCTTTTAAAAGACATTGCTAATCTAGTCACATGAAACAGCAATTTATGAGGGGGGAAATGTTCATTTACTAGCAATGAGCATCTATCAATCATGGTGACAGAGGTGTACACTGGGGAGAGGAAATGGGAGGAATTAAGGGAGGGAGGAAGACGTAGGAGAGAGAGAGTGTGTGCACTGAACTACACCCCCTGATAAGGAGGGAGGGAGGTGGTGGGGAGAAGCAGACAGAGAGGGAGACTGGAGATCAACAGCTTTAAATAATAACACCCTAACACTAATGTTTCATAAAAAGTTAAAGCCTGGGCGCACAAACAGTATCAATCACGAGTGGCTGGAGGCCTCATTTATGAGCCAAATGAAATCAAAGTTTGACCTTCCTGCCCTCTGCAAGTTCTACAGGTCTGTTCCAGCAAAGCCATTTGTGTTCACCTCCAGCTAATTAGCTGAGGAATGAACAAACTGTACATTTGATTAATGCGGTGGTCACAGGGATAGCGACCGAGTCCAGTCCAAAAAATTACTCTTGAACACACACCAAACTCTTAATGCTCTCAACGCAATGTACGATATTATGTATCTGCATACATATGCATTGAGTATCAGAGGTGAATGGGAGATGATGGAAACGGCTCGTGGATGTGTTTCTGCGAGCCCTATAATTGTATTTTTACTTGGCAGTGAATGAGACTTTGTAAATGCCTAAAAATCACTATCTATTTTCTTTAAGTGGCGGTAGATGACAAGATGAAAAACAGCCAAAGAGTGAAGCAGCACATGGGGGACGCATCAGCCGCACTCCTTCAAATCTGAAGAGGAGTGCCGAGCACAAGAGAGTCGCTCAGAGTGTGAAGCTTCGCTCTTGTGGTCTACAAAAGGGCTTAGAACACAACAACAACAACAAAAAAAAAAAAGAAACTTTGCTCGGCTCTCGACACAAACTTCCTGCCGTCCCCCAGGATGATCGACATGGTCGAGGATGCTTAGCGTCCCCCGTCCTTGTTTTACTGGTTCTCCATCTCTGGCTAGGCCCCATGCCTGCGCTCTGGGCTAGCACTTCAAACAGCCTAATGTCCTATATGTCGCAGCCAACCGGCTGGTCGGGCCACAGCTCTACGCCAGCCATCTTGCACACTGTACAGCCAAGGCTAATATTCAACACTGAGGCAAAGCGTGTGAAAGGCTTAAAGTGTGAAAATGTGTATATGTGTGTGTGGAGGGAAGGGCTTCGTGTTGCCAAACAACTCACATTTTTCGAGTGCATCCATCGCAGCTCCCATTTCCGCCTGTTGGATGCTAGATTAGAAATATTTTTTAAAAGGAGACAGAGAGGGAGAGAGAAAGAGGGAGAAAAGGTCTTTAGCATATTCAAAATGTCCCCTTTCTGAAATTCTGTCAAAAAAAAACACAAAAAAAACAGGCCCAATATTGAGAGGATTATCAAAAGTGCTTTTTTATTTGTTTTGAAAGAGCCCTTTTGCGTAACAATCCCAGGTAACACAGTGCACACATTTCAAAAAGGTAAGCCTATTGGCGGCTGGGCAGTGTTTACGCCTGCGATTCACAGTCCCCTCCGTATACATTATGTGCGGTGTGTTCACAGCCCGGCAGCGGAGGTGGCGGGGAGCTTAAGTCATGTAAATACAAAAACAGTAAGCTGTCAAAGATCCTATGGAAGGGACAAACTTATCGCCAGCTTAGAGCAAGAGAGAGCTCTTTCAAGTAAGGGGGGGGAGCATTTCCACATGTGGAAGTGGGGTGTGTGTGTGTATGTGTGTGTGAAAGATGTTTGATGGATTTAGGTTTCATTTCTCGCAGGCTCAGCTGCAGCTTTATCGTCAACCCCTCCAACCCTGAAAAGGCCTTCGTGCAGAGATTCACTCTCTTTGCTTTACAAAAGCGTGAATGTGTGAGCACACACACAGGTGCACAGTTTAACACATAACACACACACACACACACACCCACCACCACACACCACACACACACACACATCCCTGTCCTGCTGTGAACACAATATCCCAGGTAGACCTCAGTGCAGCCTTAGATGCAGTGTCGCCTCATCACAGACTCTTCTTCTGCACAAAGTAATATTTCCATAACACAATTTACGTCAAATCAATAATGAATCGATTCATTTTCATTCTGCATAATGTCTCTCCCGATAGAATAGGCCAACAAGAGCTTAATTGCTATAATAAACACCATCAATAAAGCACAGCCATTATTCTCGAGCCCATTAGCGGTGCATTGAGAGGGAGAGCGCCTTGTCCTGTTGTGTCTTATTATATTGTGGTGCCTTGCTCACCTTGGGCCTTTGCCACAGCCGATCCGCTCCCCTTTGAAATACACGGCGACGGTGTAGGTGCGGGCGTGCGAGGGTCCCACTGTCTGCAGGGTCCTGCAAATTCAAACACAGAAATCCAGAGTGAGAGGGAGGAGGGGTGAGAGTTGAGAAATAACAATAACACCCAGGGGAAAGGCGCAAGGACACTCAGGGACATTGTTCTTCAGAGAAATAACATTAAAAAAGGGAGGTTAAGAAAAAAAAACTTTCCATTGGAACAAATATAATTCATCTCAAGCGGCGGGTTGAGAGGAGGGGAATAGCGCTTTGATTCACTAGTGTGCTTTGAGAGCGTACAGAAGCAATCTAAGGGACATATAAACAACTTTTAAAGCCTCCCTAACTCCCCACACCCATCATCTTCAGATATCAAGATCTGTGTTTGGTTAAAAAAAAAAAAACGACATGTTGGGAGAGGAATTGAAATAAAAGAATGACAATAGTCTTTGAAAGACCCTCGAGCTTTTGGTGCGCTGGAAGGGTAAACAAGGAAAAAGCTAAAGTGGGACTAAGAAATCTAGGAGAGGGATGATAAGAGTAATTTACAGATGTACCTCATTTATAAGAAAAAAAACAAGCTGTCAGTTTGTTACATTTCTGCAGGGACATATGTACAAGATAGAAGACAAAACTTGGGAGATGTTTGAAATGTTAACATTAGCATAAACATCTCAGACCCAAGCTGTGAGTCACCTAAATTATTCACAGACAATTTACTTATTTCAGGAGAGCGATTCATTTTTAATGCAATGTGGTCACTTATGACACTTTATCAATAATTCAGCCTCCTTTCTCACTTACAAATGAAGACGCGCGTAGCATGTGCAGAGCAAAAAAGACTCCTGTGCGCGACACTGTAGCCAAATCTCAACAGGGAGAGTGTGTCACTTGGAATTATCAGCGCTGCTAAAATAACAAAACGAGACGGAATGAAAAGGAAATCTGTGAGGGTTGTATGGGGAAGTTGTCAACTTCAAGGCTGCGCACAGATGGAAGTGTGCGACGGGGAGAAGAAAGAGCACCACATTGGGTCTGCAGGGGTTCGAGCTCACGCTAAAAGCACCTACTTACTGACTCAGGCCATTACTCCGCACAATGTTAAAGTGTATATGTGTCTGCTCCCTGGTGTGTCCTGCCCAGACGAGACGTACAGTAAAGTGATGGTGCTGGGGGTGAGGTGTGGATCTGTCATCAGCCAGACATATTCACCAGGGAACCTTTAGTGAGAGGGGTGGGGGGGGCTTGGTGCATTAACTCCTTTCCTTCCCCCCTTTTCCGTGTCCTTTCCTGCCCTCGCTCGGTCATTTAGTCGCTTTCTGTCTGATTCACACTCTTGTCGCAACCTGTGTTTTTTTTGTTCCAACTAGTTGCTCTTGTAAACAAATTCAGACAGACCCTAAAGACTGCCTGACAGATCTGACACCAGCAGCTGATGTATGAAATTCTATAAGTGGTGTATGATCCGAGCTTATCGACCAACAACGGACAGGTCATCTCATGACGAGGGTTCAGGAAGTCCTCACGATTATCGGCAGCTACTGTGTATTCCTGGCGAACAGGGATGAAGCAAGTAGTAATTACACTCAAGGGTGCAGCAAAAGACTGGGCTCTATGCAAGCTTGGGTCTATTCTATTTTATCGTGTGTGTGTGTGTGTGTGTGTTGAAATGTTGAAATTCAAGTCACCCAGGAGCTCTATTTGTTTCTTGTTCACGTTCTTTTGGGCAATAGAGTTGGAAGGAAGTGTTGATTGTAGTGTCAGAGTTGTGCTGTGTCAAAAATCGCCAACCGTCAGGCTGATAGACAGAATAATAAACAGAGGGGAGCTGAAAAGACATTCGAATGAATACAAGGAAGATAGAGAGAAGGAGGGAGGGAGGGAGAGGGTACTGATTAAATGCTGGATTGTGGAGTTCATTGTACATAAAACTGCTCCGTCTCCAACCGCCCTTGTGCATTCAGCTAATCCTCCCCACACTTTTTTTTTCTCCTTTTTTTTTTTAATCAGAGAAAACGCTGTTTGTCAGTTTCCATGGTGACGAACGCACTGCTTCATGGCAGCTCTCAAAAGCATTCTGTCAAATGACACTTGCTCCTTGACCTTTTGTCAAATAAGAGGTCTCTTTGGACGTGTTTATTTATCACAACAACAGAGACCTTTACACAGCTATTCACAATGTTCAGGGACCAATAACAAGGAGAAAAGTCCTGTAAATAATGCTTGTGCCATTCCATTTCTCTGAATGTGTACTGTGGCTCCTGTGACGCCTGACTGACCTCATCTCAACTGTGACATTGGGTCACACTGAGGAGAGAGGCATTAGTGGGTTTTTTTTTCTTTGCATATACAGTTTACACATGCATGAGTGTATGCACATGTTTGGGTCACTTCAGGACACCAACCTCCAATTTTTCAGGGCAAAATAAATGAATATATGCAAAAAAAATAGAATTCAAATCAACTGATCATATTGAGAACTGGGCTTTAGGACAATATACAACTTGAGATAACAGACATAAAAGCCAGGACACTAGCAGAGATGTTGAAACAGCTAAAACGATGGGTAAATAGATAGCTAAAGGTATTGGATAAATGGTCCAAATTGTTCAAAATGACAGAATAATCAGTTGAAATATATAAAAGTGGTGAATAAATGGTTGTAATAAATGGTGGGTGTCACTTGGAACCAGGTATTAGACCATTGTGGGAACTGATTCATGGTTATATTGGATTTTTATCTTATTCTTGTGTTAATGTGACAAAGCATCTCGACTTGTCAGGTGTTTAATTTACTTAGATTTTGAGGAGAATATACTATATCACAGTATATAGAGGATATACAGCCACAAGTTCTACTAAATAAACAAACAAACAAACAAACAAACAAACAAAAAACTAAATTTGAGGTTTTAAAAAAAAGTAAATCTCTGCAGATAAAAATTCAACACCTGTGCCAGGCCCCAAGTAGCTATGCCCAGTGAGCCTCTCTTTGTTTTCTGGGGTCTTACTTGTACAGCGGGATATCAGGCTCCTTGCCCTCTGTTCTCAGGGTCAAACAGCACTGCTGCAGCTGTGACTTCGGGTCATTCCAGTCCTGGTTCAGAATGAACTCCTGCAACACACACACACACCAAACACAGCACAAATGTAATCAACCTACTTCTTTCTCAAACTTTGCTCGAAGAATCAGAAACAGGAGAAATAAAAATCAGCTGCGGTTACAAACTCTCGCTCTCCCTTGGTCGCTCATGCTTTTATTTCATTCTTGCCATGACCCTCTCCACCCTTTCCTCCCCCTCCTTCTTTTGCACTCACTTATTTGCTCGCTCTCTGACTGGCTCTCCATCTGTGTCTTCACAGTGAGTACAAATCACAGGCTACTTAAGACAAAAGCCAATCCCCGGCCAGAAATAAAGAGCGTCTGGGAGTCTCCCAGGTGTGCAGCCCTGATACATTTCTCTTATCCAAGGGGGACTTCTAAAAGCCCTTCCATTAACAGGGAAGCAGCCTTGTCATAAAAAGGCAGACTTTGAATCCAGAACTGTCTGCTCCTATTAATTTTCTACAAAGAGTGCTTCTGCTTCTGTTGCTTGCGCTCTCCTACTCTCTTGCTTTACTGCGCCCCCACCAACCCCTCCATCTCTGCTGTTCTTGCTTCCGCGCTTTACTTCCCTTTTTCTCCTTCCCACTTTTTGTCTCTCTGGGGGGCATCTACACTCCCTTTGCCTAAAGCAGAGAAATTTGGCTGCTTTGAAAAAAAGCGCAGCGTATAGCCCGGCTCGGGTGCAAGCCATTTCAAGTGCACAAGATGCAGCGACACTCACGCAAACCCCTCTATATGTGTAATCACAGCAGCACAAAACATGAACATAAGGAAAAGAGCATTTATGTCCCTGGTTTTGACTCTCTATTTCCATCCAAATTGGATGAAGCAGCACAGTGTGCAACGCTGTGGTTTCCAGAAGGCTATGTAAGGAGACGTGCTGGCTGTTTCACAACTTTTCTCTTGGAAGTGGAAATGAGGTGCTCTCTTGCAGCGACCATGACGCAAAGCTCAGCTCCTCCAGAGCTGGGGATTCTCCCTGGAGAGGCACACCAAGACAGCAATTAGCATGGCATATCAGACCACTGCAGCAGCTTCACAAGGAGGGGTCCACACTATGTGGATACTCGTACATGAGTATTGCTGTGTGCACATTTGTGCGCATGCTCATTTAGTGTATGTGATAGTTTGTGTCTGTTACCACAGCAGCTGTATAAATTGGAAAATAGCCATTAAAAGGCTCTTCCATCTAAAATTGGACAACTCAGTAGCACTGAAAAAGCCTGTCGTCCTTCACTCACATCTGGCCATGGAGCTTACTCCATCTACACAACTTCTTTAACACTCCAGGAGTGGACGCCATCAACAACACAAGCACTTTGTGGATCAATGGAAAAGCACTGACAACTAACATTAACAACCCAATAAATGCATCCTGACACTGTTGCGATTCCCATCAAAGATGACTAAAATAGCAATCAGAGCTGCCATTGTGAGAAGCATTCAAGAGCCAAGCACTACTTCAGGCCTTGCGTCGATGCTAGCGCCATTAGGGCCCAGCCATTCGCTCCCTCCTCATCATCTCCCGGGTTTTTTCTCTGAGGTGTCCAGCTCAGTGGCTCATTGATCAGGTGCGAGTGGTGAATAGCTATCAATAGAGACTCACCTTCAGCCGGGGGAAAAAGCAGACGTTCATGAAGGTGTGCACATACTCCAGATCTTTATCAATGTAGAGTGCTGCGATGAAAGCTGCAGGAAGAAAAAGAAAGCATTTAGAGAAAAAAAAAACAGTAGTTGATGTATGGTTTCTTTTTCTGCTCTGCTTAACAGTCGGCTCCTTTCCTGCTGAACCAAATAAAACATTAACAAAGACCAGAGGACAAACCTCAGCTGTGGCTCTCCACAGCAACTGATGTGATGTTAATGTAAACAATTGGAAAGGATGGCTCTGTAGTTGCCTGCCGTTTTCCATCAAAACAGGAAATTGGTATGACAAAGGCCACACAGAGTTCACAGAGCCATCTATACAATATATAAGATGAAACTGTATGTCAAAGTGAATTGAGAGTAACTGACAGTTTAACTGAAGTGAAAAAAGATCTGAAATGTGTGCGGTAGGTGCTGGGTGTCATCTTCATCTCGCGGCTTTCCCTTTGTTTTCCTCTTCCATTAGCTGCCACCGCATTCACTCATCTCCGTGACTAAGACAGTGGGACACGAGAGAGGAATAATAGGTAATATTTCAAGGGGCCAGTGAGGGCCTGCTGTAGCTGCGGGGCATGACTGTTCATATGTGGAAGAGCAGCACTCATTTCCAGCGCTGACCCTCGCCCCCTTTCCTGTGTCATCAACTCTGCTCCTGTCTGAACTTTGAAGGATAATTTGAAAGGCAAATGATATGAAGCTCCGTGTTTTCTTTTACCCTTGCGTGTGCGTGTTTGTGAATCCATGCATGATTTGTATATTAAAGGCTGCATATTGAATGCTGACCTGGAAACACATCAATGCTTCTTTTCTTTCTTTGTCTTCCCCCGTTTTTTTTCTCCATTTTTTCTGTCAGTCCAGAGCGATCAATTCACCAGTCCCTTCGCGTTACCGTCTCTTGGCCTAACGTGGACTACAGTGGGTCTCCTCTGCTACACAAGCTCAGTCCCAGTTAAGACCCATATGCTCTCTCCACTCTGCCTCCGCCTGTGTGTTCCTCTGTTCGTTTAGAGGAATTCACTAATATTAATTTGGACATTAACATATGCTAGAGTATTCATAGACTGCCTTTTAATTGCGGTTTCGAAATCAAGGAAATGTGCAGTAAACGAGCCTTCATTTTGTCTCTAGCTATATTTATTGGATGCGTCTCACGCCCCAACTTACCATCTATTTTACATTTGGGGTCTTGGGGATTTGGGCACATTATGTATTCATATTGATATCAGAGAGCGTAAAAAAAGTATGGTATGTGTTTATGAAAACAATGACTACAGGCTGATATCTCCTTATGGGATTTTATGGAGATGCTGTTTCTCAAACATATTTTAAATATTCCTCTTCTCTGATTTCTTGTTACTGAAAAAAATAAAAAAAAAAAATACACCAACATCTGCAGCCAATATGCCCGGCTGATTTGTCTGTCTAGTTTTAGCATTCATGGCAAATGGCTGTTCCCTTGTCGTAGTGGAGGGTGGAGGGTGGAGGGTGCGTTCCACAGTTTGCCTGTTGCAAGTCACAGTTTACTGTGACTTTCAGCAGGGATCAGTCTGGGAAAGGGCCACAAATTTCTTTTCCCACATGTCACGGGGGAGGGATTCACCAGGACCAACTGACAAACCAGCAGGAGTTAGCAGTGCCACAAGATAATCCCTGACAGGCTTCCCACCCCACGAACACTGCCAAAATGTGTTGTAGCCAAACTAGAAGTGGCACAGCATGGGGTTGAACTTAACTTAACACGGGTCCTCATCTGCTGCAGCACATTATTTCTCCTCTCATTACACAATGCAATAATATGATGATACTGTATCAACCCTGTGGTTTTCTATTTTTATACTATTAAATAAGAAATTGCTTCGGTGCAGCTACATCCACATAAAGCTTAAAGTTTAAGAAATACAGGAAGTCAAAATAAGACTACATGATGAGAAACGCTTGTACTGATAACATATCAAAACAGATTAGAAATGAAAGAGCTGCTACTCATGCCTGAATCACTTATTTTGAGTTTATTGTTGTGATTTTTCTTTTTTTTCCAAACTAACTCTCAGGGTGTGAAGGAGTGAAGCTGGTACATGGTTTAATTATGAGACTCTCTTCCTTCCAGGACACCTGCCCACTCTTATTTATATATCCTGAAAGCAACAACACCCTCAGGTCAACATAACCCAGGGTGGGAGAAAAAAACAATGCAGATCATTTTCTCTTCAGCTGCCAAATGTGACTTTTCCACTATCCACTTATTTTACTAAGCCTACTTTGAATGTCTTATTCAGTTCAAAAAAATCTATCCAGCTGATGGAAAACCACAAGCAGATGATTAATTGTAGAATACTGTGGCAGCTGTAGCTGTTGGAATTTAAAACTAACCCAGTGTGCACTAAACACACTGGGAGTATTTTCCAGTGTCTCCAGCTGAGAAGTGACTGTGTTTGACATCTAACACAAAGGGGACAAAAAAATCAATAGCAGTACTTCATGCTGGCATCTTAAACTGCAGTTTCTGGAGAGACATCCAATAAAAAAGGTTGAGTAGAGGTCTATGAGGGTCTATAAGATCTTTTTTTCTAAAGAAATGTGCACATACATTCCAGCAAGTCAGCAAGAGTCTTGGTCCGCAGTGCGACTGGTCGTTTGGTTTTGTCGTTGGTGATGGCGAACTCCTGCATGCCCAGCTCCTCTGCCACTTTGGCCTGCGTGCGGTTGTTTACCAGAGAGCTGCGGAGTAGCTGCGGACAAACATAAAGAGCATCACATCAGAAACGTACTCAAGGTGTGAACACGTAGCCACGCAGAGACTTCACACAGATGTACACTGACGTGGAAATATACAGAGAAGCACCAGAATAAAACCAACATCAAAATAACCTCCACATGGAATAATTCATCAAAGGCAGAAATGGTAATGCAGAGTAAATGTTTTAGGGAGATTGCACGTTGCTCTGTTAAATATTACATTGTGACTTGGAGCTGAGCGGATGACAACATGTTAGAATGGGTGAGGTACATTTACGTCCCTAAAAGGGAAAAACACAAACATGTTAAATATAGCTACAAGATGTGGAAAAAGAGCAAATGGAATGCAATATGACTGTCTGAGTCTGTCTTGCTGTGATGTGCCCTCCTTAACAGTACACACGCAATCACAATCAGAGCCACACAAGCAAGCACACACACACACACACACACTAGTTGAATGAGCACTTTTTCCCCCCGATTTGAAATCCATTTCTGATGTACCCCATCTTGACTCTTGGGCATAGGCACTGCAGAAGCTTTCAGTCACTCAACGCTGGAAGCTTTTATACAACTAACATCATGACTTCCATCTATAAGGAACATCCACGAATAAGTAACTGCAGAGGTTCTTATTCCATTTTAGACCAGTTCATTCCCTCAAGCCTTGAGTAGTCAGTCTTCCAAGGAGAAGTGCTGATGCTCGAATAAAAAGAGGAAGTTGTAATGCTGTTTGACGCTGTCAGAAAATGGACCTGCATGTTTAAAGTGTGATCATTTGCTTTGTACCTGCGTTGCAAGCCGTGCACGCACAACTTTATTTTTCAGACACTTGACAGCTTCAGCAAAAATGTGCCAACAAAGACGTGTTATTGAAAACCACTGAACAATTTTGTCTCATGACAATGCCCGTCACGAGGAGTACAGTAAACATACAGGCGCAGTGTGAGGTGAGGAGTGGAAAGAGAGTTATTTTGCGGAAACAAGCAAAAGAGGAAGGGGTGAATACCTGGCTGGCACTTGGAGATTCAAAGACTGACAGGGAGGAAGGAAGGAAGGGAGGAAAAAAAATCACCCACACACAGAAACTCAAAAGCCTCATTTCATGTAAAGTCGTGTAAGAAGCGGTGAACAGCAGTTTGAGGCAGCTTCAGACAGAAGCACGAATACAGAATAAAGACAAAAACACAGGTGCAAAGATGCAGATGAAGATGTAAAAGGTACGTGGCCCGTAGGCGGGAGAGGAGCCTGTGAGGAGTGTGTGTGATGACATCTGATTTAAGTGATTGCATCTTACTGTTAAATGTCCTTCATGATGGTCAGGGAAGTGGATGAAAAGGTATTCTGTGGCCACCAGCTGCATGATTGAGTCTCCCAGGAACTCCATCCTCTGGTTGTGGCCCCTGGACAAGAGCAAGAAAAGGTAAATGGAAAAAGGTAAACAGATAAAAGAACCCCACAAGGTTACAGGAGGATATGGAGGAAATGAAATGGTAGGGGTGAGGTGGGAGGGCAGGGAGAAATGGGGTAAAAAAAAGAAGGGGGCAGGGAAGGGTTTCTACATGAGGTTATTCAGCCACACATCAGTGGGGCATGAAAGGCATCATGCTCTCTCGACAAATCGAGCAGGCTTTTAGTCTTTTAACAGAAACGGTGAAGTCGGCTGATGTACATTTCATGGGTGGCCTCTGGGAACAGCTGCACTGTCAGGCTGTGTGACAACTCAGAGGCTGCCTGAAGTAGCAGCCCTTCTGAAGAAAACGTCGGGCTTTGATTGCAATTCAAATATAAATGGAAAAAATAAAAAAATAAAAAAGCTTTAAAAACCTCTGGTACACCTGCAGGAGTGCCTGTCAAAATCCTAAGCCCATAAAAGCAGCAAGCATGCACACAGGTTTAGAGAACAACTTTCAACCTTCCAACAATTCCTAGAAAAAGCCAATGGTAGCACTGTGATGCTGTACATCAGCTTCCTGCCCCCACATCACTGAAAGGCAGGGAGCGTCCTGTAACTCCCAGCACAGTGCTACCATGCAGGGCAACTTGGTGGGGGGGGTTACGCCACTGCTGCTGCTGTAATGGTCATTAATTAAACAGAATTATAGATTAGCATTGCAGATGTGGGGCTGGTGCTGTGCCAGGCAGGCAGGAAGTGTTGGGTGGTGGTGGTGGATAGTGGGGGGAGGGGGCGTAAGCGAGCGCAGAACAAGCAGGTAGATATATACGGCAACAGAGCACTCATCCATCTATAGATATGAGCTCCTCGCAGGAGGGGAAAAGTCTGAAGATGAGAGAGAAAGATGCAGAGGTAGAGGACGAGGAGGAGGCTGACATCAAAGAGAGGAAAAGGTCAAAGTTTACTGTCCGACTCCTGGCGCCTCTGCCTTTTATGAGCCGCAGCATATCTGAGCCAAAGAGATCTGAGTTAAAGAGTCAGAGAAACAGCAGTTAGGGCGTCTTTAGCAGGCCTGGAACTGACAATTATTTTTGTCCTGATTTTATTTGTTTCTGACTTAATTTTTAGTGAATAAAACACAATTTTTTAATTGATTATATCAATATATAACCAACAGGATTTTGCTTAAGAAATGAAGAAGGTCTTTGATAACTAATCGCTTCTTAAAAGTATTATCAACTATTTTTCTTTCAATGAACTAATTGGTTAAATATTTGAGATCTAGTCTTTAGATTCTGTAATAAAATGTGAGGACTTTTAACTAAATCATTCAGGAATTTGATTTGATCATGCAAAACTCACTGAGCACAGAGTCTCTGAGGAGCCACAGAGAATCTGAGGAGGGATCCCTCCCTCTTTTCACTAATAGATGAATATAGTACAAGAAAGCAGGAGGAGAGGGAGAGATGAAGCACACAAAAAAGTTTTTGCCAGCTGACAACTAAACACACACCGCCAACCCAAGATATTAATCATTTTCTTTCCTTGTAGATTATTTTGTTGAGTATTTTTCTATTAATCGTCTAGTTTATTAAATGTCTGCCCAAGGTGACATCTTTAAATTGCTTGTTTTGCCCAACCAACAATCCAGATCCCAGAGATTCAATCTGTGACAATATATAAAACCAAAAAATATCAGCAAATCCTCACATTTGAGAACACAGCAGAGCAAATGTCTGGCGTTTTTGCTAAATAAATGACAACCAGCTGTCGACTAATCAGTGTAGGGACTACAGGTTAAACAGGGAGACAGGATAAGAGAACGACTTTTTATTTCACTCCTGGGCTGTGAGCCTGAGGACTGAGCTTCATTAGGAGGAAAGGGACACAGCCTGACACGTACTCCTACATTAAAAATAATCACAGAGCTTCTTAATGAAGAGGCTCTGCTACAACACAAGAGAGTGAAGAGCTGAGGTTGGGATGACGAGGGGAGAGAGAGCGATAGTGGAGGCCAGAGAGAGGCTGAGAGAACTCCCTGTTCATCCATGATACTGTACGTGTGAACACGAGAGTCAACAGGTTTGCTGCGGGATTTTCTCACAATCTACCATATATGCTGCTATAGGCTGGGAGAGGGGTGGAAACAGATTGAGAGGGTGCAGTGTGAGCTAATTTCATGTCCAATAGGAGGCAGAGGGAGAACAGGAACAGCTAGAGTGACAGTGAGAGGCGAAAGGAAAAAATAGAGGAGATAGCGGGAAAATGGGAGAGATAGAACGGGTCAAAGAGGAATGCGTCGCCGTGTGAAGCAGCACAAAGAGCCATCTCTTATTCACTTCAACAGCAGAGGCACAATGCTCCAGTAAGGTGGGGGAAATTGAAGTAAAGTGTGGAGCCGAGGTCTTTATTCGCCTTTGACTTTGATCTAAAATACCTTTAACAGCCCCTCTGAAGAGGCGGCGACAGGCTGCCCGCTCCAAAAGAGGGGAGCACTCCATTTTGTAAGGGCATTTTTCCTCTGGGTTCTTAGGGAAATTATGTTCTTGTTTCATATGTGCATGCTTGTGTAAGGTTCAAATGTGTAAACTGCAGCTACTTTGGACAAAGTGTTACTGGGTGGAGAGGGGGCAAATGGAGCTGTGACTTCAGACTCAAACATTCAGTGACTGTGTAAAGGCAATAGGAGAAAAAATGTGCCACATCAAAAGATCAATGTAAATACAAAATAGCAACAGTATAATGAAGTCTCAGGGTCTCTCTCCTTGTAACATTACACCAAAGAGAAATGAATTAAGTGAGTTTTTGCTGCAGAGCAAAAACACTGCCTTGGATTTACAGTTTTAGTACGAATGGTATAAAATCTTTACAGACAAGCTATTTAATCATCTACCTTATCTTCAAAGTCACACTTTTTGCCACGACCAGCAGGTTGTCTTGAATCAAGTCGTTTGAGTCAACTTTATTCAGTCCTCTAAACATTATTTTCTACCTGAAATAGATGCAAGGCTTTATTTATTTACCAAAACAAATCTTGCTTTTAAAAACTGATTTACAGCTCCAACTCTCCTTTTTGTGCAACCTAAATGTATTTAATAAAATCTAATTGTGAGTGTAAATTCATCAACTATCTACTGTCAAAGCTGCACAGTGGAATGTGCTTTGATTTGACAAACAATACTGAAGACGAGGAGAGATGGATCCTTTTTCACCAGCAGTGAAATTCTTGCAACACCCAGCTCTTCCGCTGTGAGAGGAGATAGGAAGCCCAGCGCCTGGGGGCCGCAGCTCTACATTTCTGCTGTCTGATGGAAGCTTCTGGTCTCCACCTCCTCCCGACAGGGTCAGCTCCCACCTTTGCTTCTTGAGCTGTCTTCTTCTAGGTCACTTTGTCCTCTACTTCTGCATAAAGTGATAGGCTGAAGGCCAACCGGGGTCCTGTCTCCTCATCTGCTGCCTACCTTATTGTCTGACCTTACTTTCCGTTATCTGACCTCGTTCTTCTCTCCATCACGACAGCGTGACCTACTTTGGTATAACCTTTGGTCATCATGGGCAGCCGTTGCTCAGTTCCAGCTTTCAAGTCAGTCGGTTCTATTTAGGTCAACCTGCCTTTGGCCACTAATGAGCTAATGAACATTAATCTCCCTGAAAATATATGAATTCTTTCGTTTTTTCAGGAGAAGCAACAATAAACTTCTGTGAAATAAAAAATACACCAAGTCAAACTTCCAGCTCACTGTGTGCATGTGATGCTACCAAGATAGAAAATATCATTGGTATCAACCTTGAGATGGAAAGTCCTCAAAGTAAAGCTCAGCGGGAGACAAACCTCTGGACCTCTAATCGACTTCACTGACCATGAGTGGGGAGAGGTTTGACATTTAAGTGATGGATTAGAACATACACAGCACAGTACTGTATGTGTGAGTGTGTGTGATACACACAAACATAGACACACACTCACACACACACAGAGCAATGTCCTTGTGGCAAACCTAAGCAAGCAATTACAGAGTGCAGCCTGCCAATAAGATATCAGAGGTGTGCTGCCAAGGCTAATTTGCTTTAGCTGTCAAACTCACTATTGTGTTATGTTGTAAAGCTCAGAAGTGAGTTAAGTTCCTGTGGCAAATAACCCTCTCATACTCAGAATCAGAAACACCTCAAACTGGTGTGAACAGTCTCATTAGTGAAAACATTTTCATATGAAAATAGCAGCCTTTTCAAACTTGAACTCTTCCATTCATCAATGAAAGCGCGGGGTTACACCGCAGCTACACAATGATGACATGTTTGTTACAACCAGACCTTGCTCTCTCTCTCTCTCCGATCAATTCCAAGTCTTCTCTGTAGAAGTTTGCAACTTTACTGGCTATCGAACAAATGTCACAGCGGAGGCCGAGAGCAGAAAACATTTCCAGTATCAGTGCTAAATCACCACAGCATCACTGTGACGAGACGCAATTAACGGAGGAAAACAGACCAAAAACAAAATTCATATCTCTCCAAACAGAGTATATTGAGGTGTATGTATAGCTCATGCAGTTTAAATTAAGTCTGAACTGAATAAGTGAGAATGCAGGAATTCACAGGGGTGGAGTGAAGCATGACAACGAGAGAGAGAAAAAAATATCTGTCAAGTAGAGATGTGGCTCCAATGAATGAAAAAAAAGAGAGATTTTAAAGCCCCTGCCCTGGACAACCCAGTGAATCAAAACCCCATTTCCCATGGGGCAGTGGGGTTACAGCCTCACCGGTACAGGCAGACTACAGATATGGGAACTTCAGAGTCCCCTGGGCCTTTCTCCTTCTCTCTCCCTCAGCTGTGACACCATCGAATTAGGCACATGGCCAAAAAAAAACAAAAAAATAACAACAGTGACAGAGGCTATCTTTCACTAAAGTGCTTTAAACGTGACATTCAAGACATTACTTGTCATGCAGGCAGACTGCAAGAAAATGTATAAACTGCAGGAGGCAAACATAATGATGATGTGGGTGGAGGAGGCTGCCACAGTCACAGCAGATACAACAATTTAAAATGCCCGACGCATGATAACACTCCCAGCATCTCCGATCATATTATATATTATAATGCATTGTGTTTCATCATCACCTCTAAAGGGAGCAACAGACAAAGTCTGACTACTTCTGCTGCATCCTTGCAAATTACATCTGGCCAACTAGTGCCTCACTTTGCATTTTAATTGGCTGTAACTCTATTACCCAACAAAACTAACTGTGATGCTACTTACAGGGTGAGGTGGTTGAAGCCCACAGTCCTCAGGGTGAAAGCTCTGGCCAGCAGACGCACATGTGTGAACAGGACTCCGATGGACCCCTCGAAGCTGGTCAGTTTCTGAAGGACGGGAGACGTCTCGATTAGCTGCCTGTCTGTCTGAGGCTCCTGGACCTGGGCAACGGGAAAAAACATAGTACACAAAGATGGTGTCAGAATGTAGTTAACCACATACTTTTGGCCATGTGGTTGGAGTCCACCATCTTATCTCTGTTCAATGCTTCTTATTCTAACTTTATTTCTTCTGTTTCATTTTGTGATTCTTTCACATATCCCATACTCTTCCTTCAGTAACGATCAGCATAACTACTTCAAGGAAGCTTGAACCAGACACACACACACACACACACACGCAAAAACTCCCCCCCTCTTACTCAATGAAGCTGCTCTGCATAAGAGCGCCAGATAAATTCCTTAACTGAGATGATCCTCTACAGTATGTGCTGCTTGAGGGCCTGTTTAGAGTGTGTGTTTTTACTCCGCCTCAAAACAAACTCAGATGATCTGCAGCAGATGGAATCTCTTAGTCATTAGGTTTTAAGTCAAACAGCTCAGTTTTCTCTCTCTCTCTCTCTCTCTCTAAATCTGGTGACTCAAACGGTCAATTAATATCTCTGGTGACACAGTAGTACTCGAAGTTTCCTCACTTGTTTTAATGCAGGCTACATCCAGGAATCTTAACCTTTTGACTTTGAGAAGTCTCAAAAGAATGGTTTTTGGTTGAGACAACTGTGATAAATTATCCTTTTAACATTAGCTTTAGGGCTTGGTGAGTTCAGGGGTGGACGGGTTCAGAGAAAACACGCGGCTCTTTCTAACTGCAGTATTTGCTCATGCCTGTGCTCATTAGAACAAGAAATGATAGGCTAAGAAAATATGTGCATGCATGTTTGTTGAATCAAGAGATATCCTTATGGGTGCATTAATTAGGCAGCTAGAAACATCTAATTGGTCTCTGCGTGGTACAACTGTAAGCTTGACCAAGACATCTTATCCTAAGAAAACAGAAAAAATTGAGGCACATAATTTTGTGTGGACATTTAAAGGGAACTACAGCACATTCAATTGACCCTGTTAGCTTGCTCCATTTAGCTGTACACTATAAAGTATCCCAAAAATAAGAATAAAGAAAGCTCTCCAGGCAAAGATGGCCACTTTCTTCACTTTTTCCAGCATCTTCTTTGTCTGTGTTTTCATGAAGAAATGACAAGTAAACAGCTTTCTCAGAGTCTCCCATGTCAAGCTAGTGCGCAAAGCAGAGATGTATTTTTAAACTCAGTATTTTAATTGGAGTGCTGCCAGTAATGTCATGGTTCCATCTTCCAATGTGTCCTAAGAAACATTTCATTCCTGCCGTTCTTCCCTCTGTTAATTAACGAAAGGCGTTTAAATGTCATGCATCACAACTAACGACATCTGACGAGTTCAGCACTCACAGGCGCAAGCTATCCTTCAGGGGGAATGGCCAGCAGCAAGGCTTCAAACGAAGTGAGGAGAGGAGAAAAAAAAAAAATCAAGCAGTTATGAAAAAAATAAAAAAACACACACACACTTTTGAAATGGCTTCAAAGCATCACTTTCAGCTCAGTCCAGACAGAGAGCAGAATCAGAGCCGAGGTCTTTTGAGGCCCAAAAAGCCCAACACTCATGTATCTCCCCAAAAAACCAAAGGAGAAATTTTGAAATCCAAACTCAACGTAAATGACGTTCTGGTAAATTATTCTGGAGAGCTGGGGGTGATGATGCGCTAGTGCAAATCGAGCAAACACGAAAGACATGAAGATGTGCCTGTCAACCACGAAGTATACCACTGCGCTCTGTAGGGCATGACGGTGGCAAGGCTAATGCATGCGTGTTTGCCAAAGACGGGTGTACGCATAATTACCCACGCCATGGCGAGCTGCCATCGGCATCCGCTCAAACCTCATTAAGGCAGCTCCTCTTTCACCTCCGTTTTGTCATCCTCATCTTGGTGAGCAGAGGGGGGGTGACACCTTGTTACCTTGCAGCAACAATTTTGGGCCTAATATTCTCACCTAAACTCCTTCATTAATTATGGAGTAAATAAATAAATAATGAAGGGGAGGATGTTTTTTATATGTGTGAAACTGCTTAGATTATATCATCTCAAGCCAAAAGGTCAGGATGCTATCAAGCTACCCAAGAGGTTGGCACAATTTAACAGGCGTTACCCCACTGGCAGGGGACCACCCAGAGGAAACCTCAGCCACGCGCAGTGTGTGGTAATGAGGCCGCAGCTCTGAAGCGGCTAATGACTACTCATGCAGCACACTGTGGAGGTTCTCGTTGCGCCACAGAGCGCTTGTAGGGCTGACCCCGGGGCTCCACCCTGACCACGGTGCCCGCCACTGGGGGCGTCCGCTGTGCAACTCACCAGGAAATCAAGACTGCTGGATGCAGTGGGTTTATTCTGAGCACTGACAAGCTCAACGAAAAACATTCAGACGCTCTGTGGATCTCCAGCGTTTGGGGATGAAAAAAAAAGGAGGCAAAGATGTGGAAAAAACACACATACATGCATGTTAGCAGAAACATGATGATATTTTGGGCCAAACGTGGATATGCAAAAAAATGCACATAAGAAAACGCAGCGACACGCGCAGAAAGATGAAGAGAATGAAGTGCTTAAAGACAAGTCTCGGCAAACACACAAAGAGACACTTTCTCCTCACAAACACATCAGAGGGAAGGATGCCTGACGGTCCCTGGAGGCCCCATGTGATTCGGGACTGTAATCCTGTTATGGCATCTTTGATCTCTTCTTCCAAATCCTAATTTCAAACAAACACTGTTGACATGTTCAATGTTTCTGGGCAGATCATGTAAAGCAAAGAACAGCACAACAGAGAGAGGGATAAGGAGAGAGAAAGAGAGTGAAGAGACAGAAAGAGTGAGCGCAAAATCATGATGATGGAGAAAGGGAGAGAAAGAGAAAAAGGAGCAATGGCAAAGGGGAAGAGAGACGGAGAAAATGAAAAAGCGGATTAGGGTCTGGACCAAAATGGGGAGCAGCGAGACACGAGAGCAGAACAATGGAGACTGGTGGAAGGCTACTGGGGGCCCTGTGACAGCTATAAAGCACTCAGTCAGCCTCAGGCAAAATAACTAACAGCTTGCCCACCTCTGTTAGCAACACAAACACAAGGAAAAAAAACATACATTCAGGCTGCAAAACTTCAAAGATGGAGAACACCTTTTGTGTCTTGGGGGTGAAGTGAGTTTTAATGAGCGGCACCTAGCCAAAATAAACATCAATAATAAAACATATCTCAACCAACCTGCAGGGGGTGTGGTGGGTAGTTGAGCCAGACCTCCCGTAGGTCCTGTGAAGACAGAAAAGGAGGGCGGAGAGAGATGAGGAGTCAGAGGGTAGAGATTACAGCAGTTTCCTTTGGCATTAAGGTCATCTATATTAATAAATATCATTCTGACAATTCATTAACAATAAAACAAACATGGCAATGAATTATACATAACAAAAGAACAAAAAATATTGATAATAGATAAAAGATTGAATCCTCTACAGGTTGATTCTAGCATTATAAATCCTGTGTAATTTCCCCTCCCTCCATGGGAAGCAATTACAGCTCCAAATACTTGTTTACTCCACCAACAATTAAGGTCCCAGCTTCAGAGCAAGAGCGGATTTCTAACTATTTAAGCATTTCTTGTGTTGAATTTCATCGGCTTTGTGTGCTCTCTGAGATGTAATAGTTGAAAAGAAATCGACAAGAAGCCTGTACACACTGTAGTGTGAGCTTCAGGTAAGACTTCTGTAGACTGGTTTGTGTAGATGTTTAGAGTAATAGGCACAGGAATGTGTTGTCTCTTAAAGGCACAAGCTGTAAATTGTACAGGATATAAAACTGTCTAAAACAATAACGAGGAGCATTTCTCTCTTGGCCCCTGTTAACCGCGTTCGTCCTGATTAACCGTGTTTATTAAAGCTGCATTCATTGATTGTTTTGGCCACATGGGGGCAGTGGAACACGCTGTAAATACAATATTGGCATGCTACCACCTTATGGTTATATGGGAATAATTAGAAAACAATTGCCTAGCTAAACACCCAGCAGATGTGGAGTAAGCATTGTTAGCATTTATTTGGATGGATACGCCAAAGAATATACTGTATATTCAATATAGCACTGTTTTGCTTTCCACCAAATCCTAGAGGAAATATTAGTCTCTTTAGCAGCTTAATACTCCAGCTTGTTGCTAACTTTGTCTGTCTGCCAGTGTACACTAGATTTATCAGAGCTTTTTTTTGCTGCCGTTAGAGGCAACTGTCCTAAAACTAAAACAATGGGCTGAAATACACAAAAATGCTTTGTGGAAGTGAAGAGTCTGAATGATTCATTACTCTGAGCAACCAACTTCCCTTCACACATATTCATCGGATCCATTGTAAATACAAAAATATTGATTAGCACAGCTTTAAAAAAAATCCATCAGAAAGGACATGTGACTTTAAAATGCCTCGGAGACTTTATTATTCAGCCTTGCAATATCAGAGACAGCAGCTCTGTGTTTGAACATCAAGAATCAATTTAACACCTAATAATAAAGTTTCTTATTTATGATTCTGTCCCGAGAAAAAAAAATAAACTGTGAAAAACAGTGTGAATGTGATGATGTGCTGCTGATGGCGCTGTGTAAAGGACAGTCTGGATTCCTTAGTCCAAGTGCTTTAAGGAGCCATCAGCAGCCCCAGTGGGGGGCGGTGAAATAACAGCAAATGAGTCAGCATCTCATTTTCAGACCCACAGGTCTGTATATCGACCACCCACCGGGGGAGTGATGTGGGGGGTGGGGATGTGGATTTGAGCGGAAGGCAAGGGGTGTTTTGCGGGCGAATGGCTGTTGGATCTGGCTTTCAGAGGTGTGTTGTCTCTGGGGAGACACACACACTGACAGTGTCAGACTCCTTTTGCCTCCCCTGCCTGTAGAGAGAAATACGTGCAAGATCAACACGTTTCCTCAACCCTGCCCTGGGATACCACACAGGATCGAGGGTCAAGAGACACAGGCTGTAAAGAAGACAGAGAGAGAGAGAGAGAGAGAGGCAGAGGGAGGGAGCATAAGCTGTGGCTCTCAAGTTGTTGCCAGGGACAACGCCGGTCAGAGGCAGTTTTGGGCCTGGGGTCTAATGTTGGGTGAGTCATAGCGGTGATACAGATGTGGCGAGGGCCTCTAAAGTACAGCATCACTCAGGTGTTTAAAAGGTTCAAGGAGATAAACCTTTAAAATGCGGCGCTGGCCCATCGGGGAGTTACGTGTGGTCAGCGGCATCGAATGGGCGCCTCATCTTCTCAACCCACCCAGCTGGCAACCCATTGCCTTGAGCAGCCGATGAAAAATTCATGAAAGTGGTCAATACGTTTGAGCAAATGCTTCCTTTTGATTGCCTGTCTCTTAGCCTGGGACTGGGGCTGAAAAGCACTAAGTTCATAGCAGGTATCAAGTCAACATGGAGCCTGCTCGTGAACATAACACAGGTTCTTGGCTGTGGAGGATGGCATTGCTTAAGGGGAAGTCAATAGCACTGGCTAATGGATCACTTGCTCTCGGCAGTGTTTTTTGCAGCCGCACAAGCTGGCGTAAAATACACATGAAAGCGAGGCATCGAAAACGTAGCACACATATTCATGCAGGAAGACCAGAGAAAACACTGAAAAGAAAATGAAAAATAAATAGAGAGGAAGTGAAGTACACACAAGTTGCTTCGGCTTGTGATCGAGGCTTATGATTAAAATCCGTCCACAGGGCGCACGCGATCCGCCCACATGCTGTATATAGACCCGAACAGCTAATGTTTCAATTACAGCCATTGCAAAGACAAGGCAGACAATGATTAAGCCAGCATCGAGTGGGGATTTAAGAATAACAACAGGTTTTTTTCTCCCTACTCTCTCTCTCGCTCTCCCAGCATGAGGAAGGTATAATTACTGGGGGCACAAATCATCATGTGCAGCAGCTGAATCACAGCCATTTGGAGGATGGAGCTCTTATGCTACAAACAAGAAAAAAAGGGAGAAAAAACATATGCAAACATGTTTATTTGAGTGTCAACGGCCTACCCATAATGAGAGCTGAAATTAAAAGCAAAATGAAAGGCAACTTGGTGAAACTGCCTATGATCTCCGTTTTAAGGTGGGCTTCAATCAGCACTGCTCTATCCCACAGGGGGAATCGAGACGCAGGCTCAATCTTGCACACACTCGCTGCTCACAAGCCATCCGTGAATAGGCAACACCACTACACCTTCTACCCACACACATATACACATACACTCTCTGCCCCCACATACTCCTGGGATTGTTGCCCATCCATGATTGGGACATAATGGTGCTCTTCTCTGACAAGGTCCAATGCTCCCTGACAAATTGGTCTCTAGCTACAGGCTGCCAATCAATCCATCAAACGTAGTAGTGCAGCAGAGGAATCGATAAGAGATAGCGCTGCTGATCAATACCAACATGAAAGCAGCCCTAACTCCAAAACGGTGGCTTCTATCAGTGAATAGTCAAGGTGATCTTCCAAATATGGGAAAACGAATGTCGTAACACTACAGTCTATCACGCGATTTACAGTTGAGGTGAAGAGCACACCTTTTACAGTTCCTGCGAGTGTGGGCAGAGAAGTGCAAGTGAATGGAAAAAATGGCCTGTGAATGTCCGCATGCACTTGTTCTCCAGGCTATTACCAAACCAAGGACACAGCAGAAAAAGCATATGCACTCTCATTCAAACACTGTAAATATTAACTGTAGTTGTCACAGGACAAAGTGTACAAATTGCACAGATTTCAACAGAGAATGGGGAGGGACCCTGGGTTGCTGAGGGAATAAAAAGTGGCTGAGTGAAAAGAAAAGTGACCTGTGTGTTTGTGGCAAGTGCAAGCAGAAAATAGAGGCACTCGCTCATTATCAGAAAGACTCGTGTCCAGTGAATGAACTCAAATGAATGCAGAAAAAAATTAGCCTGAATCCACCCTAACAGAGACAAGGGTTACTGCTGCTGCAAGCAAGAGAGGTGGCCTTCATGTGGAGGGAGTTGTCAGGCAGCCTTTCACCTGTATGAGCATGTAAGCCTAGCACACTCTACTGGTGTACCAGGAGACCAAAATAATGTCAGGGTAAGTCACGATTATCAAATACAGCTAAAACCTGATTTACTGGCAGTTTCGACAACACCACTCAATTCAGAAAACATACCAGCAGTGTTAACAATGTCAAAGAGGGGAAGAAAGGTGTGAAAGATTCAAACTGTTGTGCTATTTGAGCTGGAGTCGTCTGGAAGCAAGCTGCCCTAAAACCCTTTTTGGCACAGCACCCAGAAGCGAGGGAGGTAGGGAGAAGGCTGCGATGCCACACTATCACAAGCGCTCATCTCAATGCCATGGTGACCCATCTCAGTTGTCACAGCAACCTTTGTTACCCTTGGGGTTTTGAGTGTGTACGCTTGTGTCGTTGGTGTTAATAAACGCCAACAGATTAACCCACAGGCAACTAGTGAGATCATCATTATCGTGATTGCTCCTCATAAGAGGCACTTCCCTCAGGACGTCGCAGCGGCATCAACATCTTTTCCCAGCAACAATGCACTGCTGTTGAGTCCAGGTTGGGAGCAATCGAGCAGCTCCCCCTGAAGAAGATGCTTCCTGCCTCTCTGCTGATGCTTTAATAACCTCCACAGTAATGTCATTAGCAAATTAGAATCTATTGTTTCCTCCGGGCCTCTGTGTGCAATGAAGCTAGATTCCATCCTCGGCAAGAGCCCTGTTGTTTGGGAACCAGTGCCAGCAAAGGTGATGTGTTGAGAGAAAAACAAGGGGACGGAAATAACTGTTGCGCTCCAGTCATGAATGCCATACCAATTAGGGAATAACAGGGAGAGAGAGGGGGCGGAAAACAAAAAAAACGGGGCCACTGTTTGTCTGGCTAGGTCTTGAGGTGGAAATTACATGCATGCTTTGCCTTAGGTAGTCAATTCTGAATTTTACCTCCGGAGTTGTGAAGCCTTTGTTTTGACTTGTCATAAGAGGACTGGAGCGAAACATCTGTGGGGGTAATGACATCCTGGAGTGTTCGAGAGAGAGGAGAGAATGGAAACGAAAGACGGTGAAAACAAGAGGGAGCAAAAGAGACACCAGCCGGCATCCTGTTGTTACAGAGAGAAAAGGAGGCTATGGGACTGATCACCCATGTGTGAATGGAATACTATACCAACAAATGGGAGCTGGTAAACCTTCCCGGGTGTATTGTCCTTCAGTTTAGCACTGCATCTCAGTAGTTTGGTAATGTGCTGTGAGAAGACCCACTCTGACATGTTAAGCTAGAAATACAGGAGGATTCAAGTGGTCCTGCAGACCACAGGAAACGTATCTCACTCGCTGTCCGTTCGTCTCTCTGGTCTGCCCCTACAGCTCCCCACCCCCGTACCCATCACACCGCCTGGCTGGTGTTTGGCTCTCTGGTCTGTGTCCATCTGTCTCCTCTTCAGTTTGTATAACAGAGCGGCCATCAGGAAGATTCAGCAGGGGGGGTGACATGCATACTATTTCAATCCTCAGTCTGCATGTCTGAAACCAAAGTTGAAAATTACTCAACTTTGGTTTGCACAACATCTACTGGGAATCTCAGTCGCCTGCAACCAAGCCAACAGACTCTCTGAGCAACTGTGGCTGTTCTGTATTCTGTATAATCTGAACTGCTTTACTTCACAGTATTTATCATTGATTGTTAAGCTTTGTAAAGATGTTTCTGTAGTGCACCTTGGACTGTGCAGAGTAGGGGAAGAGTAGTGTATGTTGTCAGCAGACACCAAGCCCCATTCGAGAGTCGAGTGGAGTATAAGCAGTGCTTATGTTTTTGGCCTTCCACTCCATATGAAGTATTTTTTGGCATCATAACAAACTCCTGAAGAGAGTCCAAAACAGGAGCAGCAACACTGTGAGAGATGGAGGACATTTTCGAGCATTGAGTCTCTTTTTTTTTTTTAATTAGTAAACAGTTCTCTTCAAACTTGAAATGACAAAGGACAGAGGTTTTCTTCCTAATCTGTCTTTGAAGGTCATGTACAAAGGATCGTTAAATCCAGATTTGGTGAAATGTTATTTACACTTTCATTTCTCTTGTATTGACCACGTTAATTCCTTGTTTTCTTGCATACGCCGCAGAGCTCACACTCATCTCCAGCGGATTCAAAATACTGAAGAGGCATTTTTAAGTAGAACAAAGAATATAGATCACACATCCTCCCATTTGGGCATCCTTTTTTCAGGCTCCCACTTTGGATTGATTTTAAGATCTCACTGATTACTTAAGTGTTGAATGGTTTAGCTCCTGTCTGCATCCCTGAGCTTGCACATCTTTATTCACCATTAACCTTAGATCCTGTGATATAGTTTTATAGTTTTTATTATGCATTCTATCATACACAATGACTTCAAATGATCTAAGATCGACAACAATTTCAACAATGCATCTGGTTTCAGACTCACTGACTCACTTGACTTCCTTTTTTTCCATAAAACACGCTGTTAACACACACTGTCCTTGTCTTTTTGTTACTCATTGTACAGGGAACTCTTGTCTCTTTGAGTGATGAAACAAACACCTACACTCCATTTCCCTATCATCAGCAAGACTATAATGGAGACGTGTAACAGCAGGCAGCTTTTGTAGCCATGGGATATCCATGTGCTCAGTGCTGTTTGTTTCTCACTGTCTATATGTTGACTGCAGTTGTTGATCATGGTCTTGATCACTGTCTGCTCTATCCTCTGATTATTCTGCACTGCTCTTCATAATAAAGTTACTAGAACCCTTTAAATGTAGTCTTTTTTAATTAGTCCGCATCAGTGTCAACAGCCCCACAAAAAACCAAACCTTGTAACCCAACTCTCATCATACAAATAAAGACCTCCACGTCAAGACAACTCAATAACCTGATAACTGCTGTCGACTCTAATGGCCAGAGAGTGACAGTACAAAAAAAGTTTTAAAAAAAAGCTCGTTATAAAAAAGTTGTTTTTTTTAATTCTTTCAGCAGACTTCTTTCAGGAGGGGTGGCCTCTAATTAACGATAATCTCTCCCAGTTGCTTTGTCGTGTGAGATTTTCAAAGATTCAGTCCTGAAGCCTCTGATCCAGCCTCTCAAAGACTACCTATTTTCACCAAACATGTTTGATAGATTGCTGTGTGTCTCGTAGTGTGTGGGAGTCTCCGACTGAATCTCAGACAAGAAAAAAACAAAAAAAACCTCGATGGCCAATTAGAACCAAGCCTGCTGCTACATACTAGACGTGCTGCAATCATTTAATTGATTCATAACATTTCTCGCCAAGATAAATGCAAATACTGATTCATTCATCAATTATTCATGCAGGCTGATCTCACACACACACACACATTCGCAAACAATAGCAGGTGTCCTGCTCAAGACTGGCAAACTACAATGTTCCACACCTCCAGCTCATTTTGCAAGATATACAAGCCGTCCTCAGCCTGTTTTTCCTGCTATGGCTTCATCTAAATCTTCTTTTTTCCCTGTATTCTTATTGCTTTTATCTTTGTGCATATCAGTGTGTACACAATTCACAGCTAGTCACAAGTATTGCAGGATAAAGCGAGATTATGTGAGATCTCAGGTTCGGAGACTGGCGAGGCCTCAATATCGTGCAATGTGTGGTGCTTTGCCAAAACATAACGTGTGGGTTTGAACGAATACAAGAGACCAGACTGGTGAAACATTACAGTTCAGTCCTCCATAGATCAAAATAGGAAAATCTCTTCTAGTGTCTGTGACTGATGTGTACATTAATATGTGTCGACACAGTAACTAAGACACGCACACTTATGTAAATATTCATTCTCCACATAAAACTGCAGAATGGCAAAAGGCAGAAACCATTTTGCAAGTTACCTCGCTGTTGAAAAGCAGTCTACCAAAGAGCTGCCGAGCCTCCTCCAAGCCTCCTTCCAAATACACAGCACCTGGGGAGGGGGAAAAACGAACAGCAATGAAAAACAGAAAGCAAGAAACTAAGCATGACAAAATCAATACATCTAAGTCAGGAAAATGCAGGTAAACTGTGTGGAACTTGTGCAGGACACTTCCTATGACGTGTGAAACGTTAAAATTCATACCCAGCCCCCACCCACGCAGATTTAAAGTAACTGTGAAAAGCATGGCGTTCCACCAGTGCAATGCTGGTGTTAAAATTTTCTAGCAATTCTGAGGCAATTTCAGACTTCTCTCCTAATGGAAAACTTAAAATTAATTGAACTCGGCAATGAGTTATAATTGCTTTATTAAAAGTAGGAGTGCATTTTTATTGCTTTTTGACGGTGAAATGACCTCGGGGTTCCCGTGCAGATCCACCTCCCCCTTGTCAGAGCGGAGGAGGAGGTGGAGGAGGAGGGGAGGGAATGGCTGTATCACTGGAACTGGCCAAGGTCACATAAACATCAAACTTGAACTGAGCGGTAGCCTGAGTCTGTATCACATACATTGGTATGAATAGGCCTGAAAAAACCCATACAAGCTCACATACAGATTTATGTACTGCATGCTCAAACCTATTCACAAACAATGAGAGCAAAAACACAATGTCCTCTTTGTAACTCACCCACACACTCGGGCATGTCTTATCTGTGCAGATGTCCAAACAACATGCAGAATGTGCTGAATTCAACTCAAATTGTGAGGGAAGAAACACATTTCATACAGCTTGTGCATACACCAACAAACACACACACAAAAGACAAGGGACAAAGAAAGAAATTCGATAGAAGATTGGTCCCAAATTGCGGAGAGCTGCTGTCACAGCAAGCAAGGAACAAGACAAGTATCCCAAATTTCTCTATCTATGGGAATGATATGCAGCATCTCCAGCTCATTCTGCAGCAACAGTCAGCTCCTTTACACAAGTCAACTCTCCTTCTGTGCGTTTTGTTGTTGTGCTCTTCTTCTGTTTCTGCTAAAATCAGTGGAACTATCACGGTGCCTTTAAGCTGCGAACAAGTTCGAACCATCACACTTAGGGTGGCTCATTCAATTTAGAAAGCAATAACCACCTGGCAAATTGGGATATACAATCGTGCAGCGGTTTTTATTATGTGCATAAATGAGCCAGTGGAAATGGGGCGCGGTGCGGTTGCAAGTCTAAATGCGCAAACTGCTTTCATGGATGACATCAAAAACATATGAGGGATTCATCATCTGGGGAGGGAAACTGCTTTCAGATGGCTAACAGGCCATTTATACACACACACACGCGCACATGCACACAAACAGTGAGGCTACAGCCTACATAACCGAAACCATAAAGAAATACAAACAAACCACCTAGCACAAAGACAAACACGAATGCACACCCACTCTATCTGCCTCGCATGCCCTTTACTTCTAAACAGAGTGGGAAATTACTACCAGCCATTGCCCAAATGTTTGTAAAATTTGATTAAGCCTGACAACTTTGTCTCACCCAGCAGCCACTTTGGCACGTAACACTCGCATTCATTTGGAGGCCCTTTACTAATATAAAAATCTAGTTGAGTGGTAAAATAATGAAAGTAGCTTGTGAATTCTAGAAGCCAGCAGCCGACGTGGGATTTATACAAAAAAGTTATTTCCTGCTACGCTTATAACCGTTCAAAATCAAAACAAAAAGAGGCCTATAAATCAATAACCATAAATATAAACTCTTCTTGAAGTCCATAAACACAGCATGCCACTGCAGATGTGTGTCAGTAAGCAGAGGCCTCTGTAATCTAAGCATGATAGGGCACGTGTCTCACTGAGGCTGACCGCAGGAGGCTCTAGAGAGGGGGAGCGGTTCTTCACAGGATGTTTTCCACTAAGTATCAGCACTGAGATTTGTGGTTTTACCATAATGTGGACCCTCAGTTCTGCTACATAGCAGATGTTTCCTCTGGAGACCAGCTGTGGGAGGATAAGAACTCCCTCACAGGACCACGTTTTGAATGTCTTTCAACTACCGCTCATAAAGCATTCATGTGTGTGAACACGGAGGCTAGTGGGTGGGTGGGGCCGGGAGCCAGTTTTCTTCATGTTCTGATGACACAGCAGATTTGTAAAGTTCCCCAAATGGAGGCCTCAAAGTCGTTGAAGCTCAAAGTTTTTGCTTCATATTAGATTTTAAAAACTTTTTTCCAAGAGGCAGGAGAAGGTAGGGGGTACGCAGGGAGGGAGGGAGAAACCAGGAGAGCCTCAAGGGATTTAAAACGGTATTAAAAATCTCAAAGCAACACCTTTGGTGTCAATCAAAGGGCTTGTGGATGAAGAAACCAAGATATGCAGTTAATTCTAGCAAGAACACTCCTGACAAGGAGGCTGTCCGTGCAAAAAGTGTGCCCCAAAGCGATTCAATCAATCGCACAACTTGCCGCAATCATTAAACGGAGATCTGTGCTTCACAGTCCACCCCATCAGCTGACACCCTGAATACACACAGCCCACAAAGACGCCCAGCTAACTCAGCTGGCAATTATATGCTAGCATCTCTCTGCAGCTCATCTTGCAGTAACGTCATGCCCGGGCCAAATCACTCTGCAGTCTCTGAACTCCGGCACATTCAATCCACCGAGTTGTCGACCCTGCCAGCAAAGCCAGCCAAAAATACAGGGAGGCCTCCACCTGAGATAAACCTGCCTGGAATATGTATATTAAGAATCAGACTGGATTTGAGTGTGCACTGGTTGCCCTTTTTTAGACCTGCGAACACTGTGATTTAATCCAAACCTAATAAAACTAATGTAGAGCTGAATAGCAGTTAACTGAACTTGAATCTACAGTCGAATCAGTTTTGATTTCCTAAAAAATCGTTTATCAAATGTGTTAAGTTTTGTCTTACAGTTCTGAATGTTAGAAGTAACCCAGTGTTTTCAGGATAACTGCATTACTTTTCAACATGGGACTTATTTTTCCCATTTTTTGGGGGTGTAAATGATTGATAGGGATGAGAAGAACAGTGTATCCAGCCACTGGAAACAGCTGCTGCAATGTAATCCAACTGGGCAACTGTCCATGTCAAAGTCCACTAAAGTGAATCCCAGGCTCAGATTGTTGTTGTAAGTGTCTGACAACATTATGGATAGGATTCCTACAGTGATAGAGCTTTTTATTAAAGAGTAAGATCCAGAAACATCACTATATATCACCACCAGACAAAATCAGTTATTTAACTTCACACAGGAGTAGCCTTGAATGCTACTGCCTTGATCAATCGGGAACCTTGTGTTATTGTGTGGTACTGAAAACTGATCAGAATACTTCTTCTGCCACTGAAAGTCACACAGTAACATAACTGATTGAGACAGCGGTATTCCAGCAACTCCCATGTTATGTAAGATAAAAGAACTGTTTTGATGTTTCTGGGAAAATAAGGAGAAATCCTTTAAGAGGACTGATGCTCGAAACACTACAAGTCAGTTTTTTTCAAGGTAGATAACCTCTTTGATAACCATTCACCTTGAATGTTTTGTACATTGCTCTGTGTAATCTTTCATTTAAAGATTCATCAGATACTGAGCTTAATGAGGCAGGGCATTTTCCTAACTTTGAACTGGACTTGGAACCAGATGAAATCAGCGCCGGATGGAGCCCAACCCTGAACTGATAAATTAAAAAACTTCACAGTGCAAATTTGATACAAGTCTGCACAAACTAACCAAGTTTACCAAGTTTTTCACCCAGCACTGTGCAGAGAATATCAGTCATGGCCAGAGAAGGCCAGCCACTAATGAATCTCCACATCTGTCACCAGTCTAATTCAGACAGCCATGCCGACTGTACAGTGTTATGTTTAGGAATAGAATTCCAATGTCTGTGGGCTTTCAGTGACCAATAAAAACCCAGAGTCAGGGGCATATGAAACAGCAGCGGCTGACAGTCACATTAATAACCTAGAATGAATTATTCAAAAACGCTCAGGCTCTAATCCATCAAATAATATATTAAGCCGCTCCCTCTCAGCTCAACGGGGGCTGAAGCAGCAGACGGACACAGAAAGCAACACATTAAAGGCAAAAAAATAAAATAAACGAAACCAAAACATGAAAATAGAATTTTCACCACAGCAGCAACAAAGGCAGGCTGAGTGCATTGTCACATCAAACATCTTACTTTCCAAATATGAGGCTTGGAGCAGAGGCTGAGACAGAGAGAAACAAAAAAAAAAAAAAAAAAGAGGGTGCACGAGAAACCAACTCCACTACTGCTACTATTGAGGCAATTAACAAAGGGAGCAGAACTTGCTCAATGAATACAGCAGCTGCATTGTGTATGAATCTGATATTCAGCAAGTGAGAGATAATCCTTTCTCTCCGTTCTTTTAATAGGGAGAGCTTAGAGAGGGCCCTCACAAAGGTTCACCATCTGTATCCCCCATGGCTGCTGGCAGCGTATAATCCACCGATCAACTGTACAAGGAAATTAGGGCCATAAAAAACAGAGTGGGGCCTCTTTTCTTCTTCTCTCAATTCTTTTCAAACACTTTCGGTAGGAAGGAAGCGACGTGGCTTATCAGTAAAGAGGACCTGCGAGGAAAACGGGAGGGCAACAGGCGTGCAGAGTTTCTATGAATAAGCAGAAGGAGAAAGAGGTTTTTAAAGACGAAGAGGTAAAGTGGGCAAGAGCAAAAGTACAGAGGGAGAGGGTGAGAGAGGGAGAGAGAAAGAGAAGGGGGGAGGGGGGTGGTACAGAATGGGAGGTGCGCAGGCCAAAAGAGCCCAAATGAGAATGGCCCACTCCGGCAGAAGTTAATGACAGGGGATCAGAAAAGCAAGATTTCCATTCAACACTTTGAATTATTCAGGGTTGCAGGGCACCCATTTGCATTGCAGATGCCTTTGCTTTCCATTCCTCTACTGCTCTCCCTTCATTCCTCCTCTCTCTCCGGCTCTCTCCCTTTCTTTTTCTCTCTCTGTCTCGAGCAAGAGAATGGCCCTGCCTCAGGGTTAGGAGATAGACACATTCTCGGCTCCATGGAGGGAAAGCTTTGCCCATGCAAAGCAGGAGATTATCTGCCATTTCCAACACAGCACAGGTTCAATGGTCACTGTGGCTGAGAAACAAATAAAACAAAGGTCAGAAAACATGCATAGTAAGCCGTTAAAGCTATCTGCCAAGGCCTTGGAAATATTATGAGCATGTCATATTCCATCACAGCTTTCAAAAAGAGTGTGTATGGAAAGAGGACCATTTGAATTCAATGCATGAGCACGCTGGAGGAAAAAAGCGTGTTAAAAAGGAGAAAAAAAAAGACGAAAAAAGATGGTACCTTTAGACAACAAGGCAGCGACACGCCTGCAAGTGCATGTCTGTTGATGTGGTGCCTGCTGCTTTTGGGAGAGTGGTGGTTTGACGTCTCTGTCAGACGGAAAGGCGCGCGTGAGGATGAAATGACAGCGTTTGTGTGCCCCTTGTAACCATCCTGCAGCACGTGTGAGCGATCTGAATTTGTCTTGTAAGGAGAAAATGCTCTGTTCAGTGAGAGAGACGAGAGGGGCTGGAGGGTGAGGAGGGGGGAGATGACAGAGTGACAGGATGACTCATCATCGGCGTGGCACATCTTTCACCTAATAACACCCAAACTCTAGATCACAAAGGGAGGGGGGGCTGGGGAGCAGAGAGAGATGGAGGAATGCAAAGGAACATAAAGAGTAAGTCGGAGACAGGGGTGGGTGGAGACAGATAGACTGCTCAACAACAAGGTCTTAAAGGAGGCGTTTGAGCTAAAAAAACTGAAATGAAGATGACAAAAGTCTCAGTGAAAGAAGAGAGGCAACATCAGACGGCATTCTCAATGCAAGTGACTTTGAACGTCTTGAATCTGTGTGTATGTGTGCATGTTTTGCCCCTCAGCATGTGTGTCTGTGGTGAGTAGGGAGGGAGGAGGAGGAGGAGGTGGTGGGATGATATTTTTGAGTTAGTAATCCAAAACTCATCACCACAGGGTGCTCTCTGACAGCGGTTTTCTCACAGGTTCCTTTAGAACAGCAACCCTGTTTATTCATCACTTTTATTAAGTTGAAATTTCAGATAGAAGAGGAAAGAGAGAGAGGAGAGAAATGACGGGGAAGAAATACAGAGAGGCATCCAGTGTCGTGGCTCCGCTACCTTGCTCGGATGTGCGCAGCAATGAGGCGGGGACAGCCACGGGACAGAATAGATTATGACTTCGTCTCTGCCGATAATGAACCCGTAACAAGTACGGGGCCCCGGGGCCGACAGGGGGCCATGGTGCCAGTCAGCACTTTCCCCGCCGCTCTTTGCGCGCTGCTGTTTTTGGTGCAGGGGGGAGGGAGGCGGAGAAGATCTCTTTAAAGCCACCCACTTTCTGTATCTATCATCAGGGGAGCGCGGCGATGGCTGAACTGGTTCAATCAAGATGGTGATAAGATGGGGAAAGCTGCCGACTCTGCAGCTCTCCAGGAGTGAGGCTTAGCTTAGCGCTGCCCATGGGGTTGGGATGGAGAGAGGGAGATCGTGCCCACCGAGAGATTTTTATGTGTGTGTGAGTGTTTTGTGTGTGTGTGTGTGTGGTTTCCAGTGCGGGGTCCTAATCACTGCACAAACTCTATCAGTGAGCTGCTAGCAAGATGAATAGCGGGCTTGTGTATGTGTTTGGTGTGGGCAAAGGAGAGCAGGGCTCTGGGGATTGCCTGTCCAGCCAGAGGTCAAACCACATCTCCTGAGATCAATACAGCTGCGTAATGTTTCCAGAGCCTAATGGGAGATCCACTGCAGCTATTTACACCGTTTAACACACACAAACCTGAATTAAACTATTAAAGGATTCCATTTTACTCAAAACGCATGAAGTTACGGCGGAATTAACACATTTATGCATAAAAGCATTTCAGATGAAACACATTCAGGCAGCTGCAAAGTCCAGCAAAGCAGCACTCCACTAAAACTAGTGGTGTTAAAGAGTATTAAACCCCCTAGTCATTTTTGGGTTGTGTTAATAAGAGCAGAGAGACAGTATTTGTTTTCAGTGTATGTAAATCTGTCCTTTTAGGAGTAGATTTACATATTTAGTTCTCTCAAAATGCATTAAATTTTTTTTGTTGTCCTGCACAACCATCACCCCGGCTTCTGCCTTTGCCTCGTGGGAATCTCACCGATCAGAGCCTCGAAGCAGTTGGCCATGGCGTGCCGCAGGTCCGACTCCCGGCATAGATCCGGCCCGTGAGCGTAGAGCATGAAGCGATCTAACTCCAGTTTCTGTAAAAGACAAACACATTCATATCAGTGTGCCGCCACCGACACCTCAGTAATAGCCTCTTGAAAAAGTAATAGCATTTTTTGGTACTGCACATTTTCATAGGGCTCTCTGTGGAAAAGGAGGCGGCGGAGGGGGGAAAGGGGCCAAAAAACTCAAGGGAAATGAGAAAGATTGCCTGCCCTTGCTGGAAAAGGTTCTACTTCATGGCACTGACAGATGTGCCCATGTGTTGTCCAGCTGTAGCATGATGCACTAAGCCGGCGCAGGAGGAAAACATTCACACACGTGTATACATGCGCGCACAAAATTACATTGGCACACGCACACAAACACACACACGGACACGCTGGATAATCCCAAGATAAATTGTGAAATAGCACAGTGGCTGACCTTCATTCTCACTGACAAGTAGTCAGTTCTCTCACTGGCAAACCACTTTCTGCAGTAATTTGAATTAGCACTATGAATATGATGATCCTCAAAGCAATGACACTGAAAAGACTGTAAGAACTGACACTAAATCATTATATTTACTATTAACCTATTACTGGTCTCATGTAATATCAACATATTCATGTCCTACTTACCTCTGTGGTACTAAGTCACCTCATTTCACCTCAGTACATACATCTACCTGTCAGTGTTTTTATATTACATGTATAAAAATCTTCTCCTCTTTATGAATCTATGCAAACACACAAATGTGCAGTGTATTAACAGCAAAGTAAATGTATGATGTGGAGTATATTCAACCTTTATTTTTAATTCTATTCCAGTTTGTTTATTATATATAGCTTTTTACTGAATTCTACATTACCTCTTTGAGTGTCCTTATGTCATCTGTTTTATGATTCATGTGACTTCACTATTGTAACACCGTAATTTCCCAATGGGATTATTAAAATGCTCTATTTATTCTAATCCTTTTTTTTGTAATTCTAATGTCCCGTGCAACGTGTTAAGGTTTTCTGGGACTTTTCTTGTCACATTGACACAGTTTATGTCATAACCGGTGTGTGTACAAATAAATCTTACTTGGTAACACTAAAAACCAGAGTGAGAAACTCTCTCCTAACTGATCCAAGAACTGCAGCCAGGCTACTCTCGCACTGAATTTCCAGTGGAGCTGCTTGTATGAGGTTACTGCTTTGAGAATAAAAGAGGATGTCACATATAGAAGTATACACACTCACTCTAATGATAATAATTATAATAATGTTTGCATTTCAGAGTGTGTGTGACTGTGGGTCAGTCAAACTTTCTCCAACGCTTTTTCTGAGCCAAGTCAAAAGTAGCCCAACTTGACTTCACTGGCAGCGCACCACAGATGAATACCCAACAAAAACCAGTCAGGGTGCTATTTAATTGTGGCTAGTAACTGTTGGTGGTATCCCACCCCCCGTGATTGCACACACAAATTAAATCACAATTCATAAATACTCCAACTCAGAGGGAACCCGTTCTGACTTTTAAGCCTTCCAAGTGAAGTGGTGGATTGTGCTGTTGCTCACTGAAGATATTTTTTGAAAGATAATTGCGAGTGTTCTTGAGCAGACGGCTTTAGAGGAGCCTGGTAAACAACTTGGCAACGTCGAACACTGTATCACACTCACTTTACCGCGAGCGGCAAATTGAAACAAGCCAAACTGCTACACAGCACTAATGCAGATTCAGGCGGCTGCATCTTTGTATTCAGCAGGGAGCAACATGAAAGATTGAAGTTTTTAATTGCTTTCTTCACATCACGGGACGATTATTGTTGTGTTCTTTACAAACGTGCCAGTGAGTGCAGCTTGGCTCTACAACGCTGCCAGCAAGAGAGAAGGAGGGAAGCAAGGGGGCCTAGCGATAACAGGAACTGGAGAGTGTTTCAGGAAGACCTCTAGGGGCCCACTGGGACCCCAGCTGCACTAGTCTAGTCCTTCAAAACAACAACCTTTTAACTCCAATTACCAACCTGAGGGGGCAAAAAAGGGGGTAGGAATGGCAGTAAGACAAAATTACTCCTCTCCCCAGTGCCCCCTTGAAAAGACGCTAAGTCATAATGGCAAGACAGAAAACAATAACACCGTCTCTCAAACACGTTCTCCTGTCAGCGCTCAGACCTTTCACTGTCCTGACCTGCAGAGGGAGGACTAGTTATGAGGTGTAGGAGAGGTGTGTTTACCTTAGCTAGCATGGCTAGGTGCTGGTTCTGCACGATGGCTGTTCTGTATGTGGCCAGGCCGCCCTCCTCTAAACTGGGGAAAAGGTAGTACAGATGGACACTGTGGACAGAGAAATGAATCACAAATCAGAGCAGCTGAAGAACAAGCTTTTTCCAGAAGCTTCACTTCTTGTCTGAATATTAAGATGAGTTTTCAGAGAAGCAACGGTAATATGACCATCAGAAAAACTACTTCTTCAGTTATTCTTCAGGGCAACAAAAATGAGATATTTGTATCATCCTCCTTCATCCTGCATCTACCCAATTTTTCAAGACCACTTAATTAATTTTCCAGAGATTTCCAGCCTTTCCAGGTCCGTGTTGGAACCCAGAAAATGGCTGCAGACGCTTCAGTGGTTCCACAGCTGGGTTCCGGGCGAGCAGGTTCCATTTTCATTACGGTCCAGCGTCCCCCTAACCGCAGCGTGTCATTTGATTTCATTTGAATTAAAACAGGCCATTTAATTCAGTCATTTCTAATCAATGCAAAGAGAGGAAAGCAGGTGGCGTTCTGTTTTCCAAATTCACGAGAGGTCTATTTGTCAGGGTACTGTGATCTTAGTGTGGAAACAAAGCACTTGGAATTAATAAAAACCATTTAGTGTAATGAAAAATAATTAGACCAGAGACACTTGGTTCGCTGGCAAAAGTGTCAGTCACACAAAAAGTGGCTGACTGGGCCGCAAAGCATTCTCCAGGTACAAAAAACACTGTGTTTGTACCTGAGTTTATTCATCAGAAGTAGATTGGGATCATCCTTCTGGATCATTTTAAATCACAAAGAAAACAGCTTTTTAAAAATGTTCTTTATGATGCAGTGAACTACTGACCGAGCAGTACATTAAAGGGTGATTACATGAACAGCCAGTAACTCTGAAACTCACCTGCACTCCACTATTCATGTTGTTTCTCCCTTACATGTTCTGCAGCAGTGATTCTCAAATTTCACTGCACAAAAATCCAAAAATAGAGGTTGTGTGTGTTTGCCATGCTGTGCTCTTACTACAATTCCAAAGGCGATTTCTAGTTTGCTTTTTGAGGCCTTTACCTTTAAAAATTACGACTTATTTAAAAATTTACCTGAACTTTAAAAACTCCTGATAAAATATTTACTTTTGTAGATGAAGGATCACAAATATTGCAAGTGGACTTATTTTTTTTACATCATCTGCTGACCTCTTTAAAAAAATATTCTGTGACCCCCCTCTGTTCAACACACACTCCCTGTGCTGGGGCTATTCAAATGTGCAAAATATTCTGTTGGCTGGACAAACCAGCACAGATAGCCTCCAAGGGCAGCGCACACTGGAGGTGTACAAGGCAGTTGGCTGGATCTGCTGTACCCATTTAACTGGACAAGAGGCTGATAAATAATTCAGAGGGCCAGAGCGTAGGCCAAGCATGTCTCGTCAGACGCTAACAATCAAAGAAGGGAGGCAGAGGAAGAGAGGGGGAGAAGAAGGAGGGAAAGTGGCAAAACATGCCCGGAGATATCCAGGGGAAACAGAGGCTAACCACCTCCTTTGTAACACTGTTCTTTCTGCATAAGGAGCAGAAGCAGTGTCCTGTGTACCCCACTGTCGGTTCCTATTAAGGTTTAATCCTGCTCCTGAATGTTCACTGTTGTGAAAGTGTTAGCATCGAGGGTTACGAATTAGATTTTGGTAGTGGAAGTTATGCTGCTGGGCAAATGAAAGTCAGATAAAACTCTGTTCTTCCTTTCTGCAACCAGTGTATGTACGTGAGTGACTTCTACACCCTGTGGCAGGAGAGAAAGCCCTTTTCTTCTATTTTCTGAGTATTAATATCCACTCAGGGGAGGGGGCAGAGGTACAGTAGTGTTGGTGGGCTGCTTGCTCTTACACTGCCTTGCACCTTGCGAAGTAGTTCATGAGATTAATAATAGCTACATATAATTAGCACTGTGCTTAGGTAAGTGCCGGGCAGCAACGTCCGCACTCACCTGGGAGTCAATAACACAGTCAGCATTCCAGACAGCAATTCCAGACAGCTAATTGCAAGTTGTCATGGAGAATTTCAGGCCGTTAAAAGGAGGAGGAGGTGGTGCTGGTGGTGGTGTGTGTGTGTGTGGGGGGGGGGGGGGGTTACATCCCAGTTCCAATTACCAGTAAATCACTGTCTTGAATGAGTCCGAAATATGGAGAGGAGCGTGGTTGTGACAGACACAGATAGATGTAGACAATGAGAGAGAGAGGGGGGAAGGGATAGAGTGAGGGGGGGGTAAGAAAGGCTGATAGTGTTGAAGTCGGCTTCAATTAACCGTTGCGTCTATCAAAGATGTGGGAGCACTTTCTCACCTGGTGAGGAACTCGACAACAGCATCGCCCAGGAACTCCAGTCTCTCGTTGTGATTGATCCTAGGGGTGGGGAGGAGACGGGAGGAGAGGTGGGAAGGTCGGAAGAGCGACAGACTTTAGGCAAACACACAAACAGGAAATCCAAAATCCTAAATGTAGGATTACTACATGTTCTATACTTTAATTTCATAACTGAGACATTACACTATGTAAATTTCAGCAACAACTGGAAAAATGTTGGTGTTGAAAAACTTTTGACCGGTAGTGCGCACACGCTCACACACATGCACACGCACTCAGCTGCTCACCTCATCAGCGCTCTGAGAATAACAGCAGCTCACATTCAATAATAAGTAGTCGTTGCCCTTAAAATTAGCTCATTTCATTTCCCCTGAGATATCCCTTCCTTTCACAGTTAAAGTTAATTTTCTTGTCAGCAGGCCTGCCGGGTATATTAATCACAAGAATCGTCCCTTTGATTGCTCCTGTGGTCAGTGATAGCATGAACAGATATGTGCCCACAGGCAGCCTACCTGGAGGGGGAGGGGTCATCCTGCCCCAGACGTGACATGATGTTAATCAATGTGTTGATTCCTGGGAAAAAAAATAAAAATCCACAGGGTGGACAGGTTAGAGACCATTACAGACAGAGTGGTCATTTGACGAGAAGGAAAATAAAAAGGCAGGGAGAGAAAATCACACACCCTTCTTCCTCATGTACATGTGGTGGACCTTCCTGTCCCCGTATTTGGGCTGGCGGATGCCGCAGTTGGAAAGCGAGTTGCGGGCATGATCAGGATTCATGCCGAAGTTGAGGTGGTGGCTGGGGTGAGTCATGGCCAGCTGGAGGAGAGGAAAGAAGGGGGTCAGCAAACAGGAGTAATTTCACACTTTTCAACTCCAGGACCTTAAGGAACCTTTCTAGAGACTCAGAAACTTCAGCTGTGTTTAAGCCAGAGGAAAATAAAGTGTAAATTAACCCAACTACTGGGGCTACTCTCTGACGGCCCAGGAGATGGAGCACAGAGACTTGCTAACTGCTCAAACAAAAAACATAAAGACTGGATGAATGAGAGCAGGTTGAAGCAGCAGAAATCACTCTAACATAGGAAAAAGATGTCATGTGTTATGACCTGCTGGAATTCAAAACTCAGAAGGTTTGAAAAGTGCACCACCAGGGGGTGTTTTCCAGGCCATTGTCTTTGTCTTTGTTTGGCAAAATGGAAGGAACCAGTGAACTGTGCTGACACAAAAACCATCTGAGAAGTACCACGTGAAAGCATTTTGGATTCTGAAACACAGGTGACAAAACGGTAGATTCTGCAAAACGCAAATACAGTAAAAAAAAAACCCACATCCACCTCACGTATCTCTGAACTCAGTAACTTTCTGAATCCAACATTCACACCATGATTGGCCTGCTCAGTGGAGGTGAGAAAGTAACTGGGGATTTAACTTTTCTCTCCTTTTTAATTATTGACTCAAACAATTTTGTCACCTTTCATGTGAAGTGAAACACTACGAATGTATCTCCGGTGTTGTTTGACAACATGTCGCACAAACCAGTTCTCTCTTCAAGCATCACCTGATCATTATTTTCCACCAAAGTGATGAAGCTTAGGAAGTGCAAATGAATAACACATCATTTCCAAAATATCAGCCTAGAGGTAGGATATGTGGGCTGTTTTCAAACTTCATATCATTTACTCAAAAATAAAGAAGTACTTGTTTACTATCTGCAGAGTCATAACACAGCATATTACAAATAACATGCAAGTAGACTGTTGTTGTCTTCATTTCGATTATCAGTCTAATTGACCTCACCTTCATGGTTCCTCAGATACAAACTTTTACACTTTTACAGGCTTTTAGATATAGCTCCTGAGTTTAGGTCCCGGGGCTACTGGGACTTAGTTACTGGTCACAAAGGGCCAATGGTGCACACACTGAGCAACAAAAGACAGCATTAAGACATCAGCAACATAGCCAAAACCCCACTGAGACTGATCCTTTCCATTTCCTGTTCTGGCTAATGACTAATTACAAACAGTAATACTGCTCAAAGAGAATCAATCTAATAATGTTGGATCAGCGATTGCTCCGAGGAAGAGGAGAGGGAGGTGTACTTAGGTGAGCCACAAAGACAGGGAGAGAGCGTCCCTCTTGCCTCTTCGTCACGGTGAAAGTTGTTTGTATGAAAATTAATGACTCAAACTTTCAAACCTGTAAAGAGAGCCAAAAGTGGGAATTTAAGGTAAAATAACCCTGAAGCGAACCTATTAGCCGACGTTCAGCTTTGTTTGAAAAGAGCACAAAAACTGCTGTGCCTAGAAAGACTTGCCGCGCCTGAACTCAAACTCGCTGAGGGAAGAAAAAGGAAAAAGATAGGACTCAGTAGGATATGTCAAGCCTTTATCAATCTTACATTATGAGAATGTTAATCTCAGCTGAAAAAAAAAAAAGAAAAAAAATCCAACTACTCTCCCCCCCTGGGCTTGCTTTTCAAAATGCTTGTCTCCTTTCAGCCAACTTCAAATCAATTTCAAGCTCCAATGAGATATATATGTAAAACGTTAACAGAGAGGTTTCAATATTTATAGTTGCTCAAGAGGCCCTCAGCTTTGTAGCCTTGAACACAGACACGATGACAAATTCAACAGCCGTTGTATTTTTTTTTCTCCCTGTGGTTAAGAGGAACAGCATTTTTTTTTTTTTTTTTTTGAAGGAGAAAAGAACTAGTTATTTGACATGACACGAGCAGAAATCTAGCAATTCTCAGCACCGTGTTGACAGTTTGATAAAAATATAAATACAAACAACAACAACAACCAACGTCTGCTTCCAATTTCAACTCCCCCATTGTGCGATGTCAGACACAAGTCAATGACTGCCTACTACACAGCCTCAACTACAGAGTTTGGTACTCTGACGGAAACATATCAAGCAAAATACATCAGTTATTCTGTAAACACTGCAGGTCCTTCACAGTTAAGGAGAACATCCAACAACAGCATTGGCTTTTAAGCTGAATCTGTGGAAAGGATTGACGTCTGCAACTGTTCCTGTCAACATAATGACTGCGTAAAGTATCGTAGGGATTTGGATTTAGTGATCACTGCCTCAGCTGCTGCTCAACTGCCTTTGGCTAAACAGGAATAAACATCATCGCTCAGTGGAGAGCGACAGGCTTGACTGGAAAGAGTGTGCCTCTTGCACCCGTATGGAGGGAAACTGAGGGGGCGAACAGAACCAAACAATGCCATTCCTGAGTGCTGCAGCATTTAATATATTACACAGGTAAATCAGGATTCAGGGGTTAAAAAAACAGAGTGCATGGACTGGAACCGCTTAAATATTTTAACCAGATTGTCTGTATCTACATCACCTCTAACTTACTGATCTACACAATCACACCAGTGACTTCCAACAAGCTGCGAGTTGCTATAAGACATATCTAGTTTTGTTTCATAGCTGCAGGTGTTTGCTTGCTTGGCATTACGGCTGGTTTATAGTTTTCTTTCTGAGTGAGGTTTAAAGATGGTTTGGTATCTTCAAAGAGAGCTCTAACATTATTAGTTTTCTTAAGGTGACTGTAATCAATATTTTTATAAATGTATCTAGTGACAGACCTAGAGATAATTATCATCTGAATCTGCAGCTCCATTTGGATTTACGGAGCTTTATTGTTCTGGCTCGCTGTTTTAACTGTCCACTCTCACTGCTCTCACAGGGTCACTGTCGAAAAAGCTCTAAAATGCCACTGTCGGACACAGTCAGAGACTAGCTGGCGAACATTCAGCAGCTAACGAGTCAGTTACTGCAGGTTTAGCATTTGGAATTGGTTCACTAGTTAGATATGCTGATACAGCCACGACTACAGAGGGGTTTACAGTTGTGTGCTAAGGGATTAGTGTGGGTGGCAGTAGTAGCTACAGCTGATGTGCAACTCCACAAAAATGCAACTACTCGTCGAGATTATTGGAGATAACACGTGGAAACCGCAAGAAGTTTACCGCTATTTATCACGGTGACTCAAAGAGCATAAACATGGGTATTGTGGGAAGTATAATCATACAGCCTGATCGCATTTATTACATCCATTTGCTGGTGAAATCTGACGCCGAACTATTAATCAAAACCTATGCCAGGACTGCTGTCAACCCCTCGCAACAAGTATAAATCCAGCTAGAGCTGCGACCTCAGGTTTTGTGTTGGGTTCCAGTCCTAACTGTTTACTGATGAGTTCATGCCACCATCAATTATTTTAATTGAGTCATTTTCATTGATTTAGTTGACGTGTGTCACAACTGTGCGACCTGTACGATCGATGTGGGCCATATATTAAAGACTAACGTGAACATGGCTTGCAATGTTTCATGAGGAATACACGAATATTCACTCAGAAATACAAGATAATCTCCTGTGAAGCAGTATTCAGACCAGCCCTGCTTGAAAAAGATGGACACCTCGATCACATGGCCGGGCACGCACTGTCATGAATAAGAAAACAAATGAAATACCCTGGTACTCTGTGTACAGAGTCACAGCCGCATTCATAGGGGCAGATAAACAAAAGCATGCAATATCAGAGCCGGGGCCGAGGACTTGTACAGTTAAATTATTGAAATCCTCTGTGATGCCTCTCGTTCTGCCAGCATGGGGCAAAAGTGAGGAATGGGGATGAAACAATAGGGGGTGGGAAGGATTACGAGGGTCTGGTGGATGCGGGGATGCAGAGAGGATGCGGCGACCATGAACACATGTCTCTCTAAACCCACCCCCCACCCCCGAAGTTTTAAATGTTAAATGTTTAACAGGGAAGCTCTCAGAAGAGGAGCTTCAAAGGGCCGTTGCTCCACTGGTGCCGGGCGGGGGGAAGTGCCGAGTGCACAGGCTCCCAGCTCTCAGGCTGGGTTTTTGTCAGTTGTCTCATGCCAGGATCATATTGCTATTCAGCACTGCAATAACAGGTGTGTTGCTGCACAGAGAATCAAATGATGCTCTCATGGCTTTACTGACAGAGTACAGTATGATGATTATATATTTACGACATATGTTCCCCTTGCAATTTTGATTCACAGACATGCTTTCATTAAAACATTACAGAGAATGAGCTGGAAACAAGCATTGATTCTGTACAGACCCACCCAACTCCCAGATGATCAGCTGCTTTCATCTCTTCTAAGGAAAATATGAAAAAAGAGAAATAAATTATTTTTCCTTTAATGGGACTACAGCTCATTACTGTTCATAGAGAGAACAAAAATTCCCATTCTGAAATAGCGATTTAACTGTCAAAAACCCAAGAATGACCACCCAAGTCCTCCCTAAAAAGACTTCTTTGAGTGTTAGCACACTTAGATTTCACTCGGACTGTGTGTGTTCAAAATGTTAATGTCAAAACACTTCTAAAACTTAACACTAGTATATATTATGCTGTCAGAGCCTTCCTATCAGCAACACGCAGTCGCACAGAGGCGATCATCTTACTCCCCAGGGAAAACTGCAGCATGGCCGCGCTCAGCCCGGTGCTCCTTAGTATTCCTACACTTGGCCAGTGTCAATCATCCTGGGCAAGTCCTCAAAGGGGAGCCACAAAACCCCTGTTCATGAGACTGTCCCCAGAGCTGGTGCTGCACGCAAAGATGAGCTTTACTGCAATACTCTACCGCCCACACCAGCTCATGGTTCTTCCCCATCAAAGAAGAACAGGAGGCCTACACAGCAGCAGCCCCATGCCACTTCTTCAGCACCACAGAGGTTGCCTGTAACCTCCCCTACCCAGGCCAGCCTCCAGGAGGGAGCCTCAGCAGCTCTAACCTCTAGAGCTGCAAGGTCACTCTTTCACGAAAAACTCCATTTTATTCTTAAATTCTGTCTTTTGAGAATCAAAAACTCACCCTCTGTAGGCCTGAGAGGGGGCTCTGTGGAGTCATAAATGGCTGCACTTTTATCCCAAAACACTTGCTTCTTATTCACCCATTCGCTCAAAAATACACTCTCACAACAATGGCAGCGAGCCACCACCGACCCTTCCACCTCCTGAGCCACAGCCACCTGTAGTTTGCTGTTCGCCGAGGACGTCCATTTTGGAGTTATAAAGGGTTCCAGTGGTGATTGGGAGCCTCACTAACACACAAGTCACTGCTCCATATGTTCAGTATGATCAAACACACCCATTACTCCTCACTAACTAAATATATCAACTACCACCAGCTCTAAAGTGCTTCTGGAGGGGAGCATGTTTAGTGATTTATTGGCAGAGTGACTCTTCTGAACCACCTTTCAAGGTTTCGTCATCTGAAACAGACATTTTCTGTGGAGTATTCCTTTAAAAAGGCAAAAAAAAAAAAAAAAAGTCGATATTCACCCCTACATTATATACAACTAGAGACAAATGAATTCAAAGCACACAAAGCTTGTATCAAAGTGCAATTCATTGTAATGCAATCAAAGAGTGGTACCAGATTCTCTCATGTTAGAAATGAATAGACTGCCACTGGAAAACATTCAACTCATTAAATGTGATCATCCCATCAGAGTGGAGGCAAATGGGAAGTGATGGCGGATCTGAAATGAGTTCTGACTCGGAGAAGGCTGTTTGAACAGGCACCATTGCACTCCTGTAGCCGTTCTGTCCAAACCTATCTGGGCAGAAAGTGTGTGTACTGTGGGACATTAGCCACTGATGTGTGTGTGCAGTAGATGAGGAAGGTGCTATAAGCGCCGGCATTGATGGCTCCCCTACTTTGGCCATTTCAGTCCCAGTGGTGGTGAACTGCTGACAGCCCTGGCTTTGTCCACACACACAAACACACACACACTCACACACACATAAAGAGCAATGTCATAGTATTAGCACCTCAGTGAATAGAATTGCAATGCAGACAGACAGGCAGTACACACTGCAGAGGCTTGTGTGTGAGCTGTCGTGATCAAACTGATTGTTTTTCTTTTGTTTGTTTGTCTGTTTTTTCTTTTTTTTTTTGGGAAGATGAAGGAACTGAATGAGAGGGAGGGAGGGATAAATCCATTAACTTCTCCCCGAGAGACTGAGATGTCAAGCTCAAATGGGTGTCTCCTCAATGAAAGGGCCACAGCTTGTCGGCCGCTGGCAGCGGGTCAGTGTTTCCTTTTTAGCGCTCATAATGACAGGTCGTCACTATACAAACGACAAAAAGGCCAATCATTGATCAATATGTGCAAATCCTCGCACATAAACACACCCGGAGCACTGAGCAGTCGAGCACACAGACACACTCGCACAGAGCCTTGAGCGAATCTTAATGCATCCATTCCCTTTTTAACTATGTATAGGCTACAACACATTGATTTCTAATGTATCAGGTTATGACAGCTCTTCAATATTGCTGGAGGCAGCCGTGGGGCTTACTCCAAGAGCACACAGCTTGAGGCTGCAGACCTGACAAGGGAGAGCTGGCATTACGGAGGAGGCTGTTGTTGTCCTGCCTACTGTCACTGCAACTCACAGTAGACCCGGGCTGCTCGCTGCAGAGATATGACTCAGGTCGGTGTGTGGGTTACCTTAGCTGACTTCTGAGCCCCTGTTTCCACCTCAACTATCCCTGCAGAGGTGGACTGGGCACAGTAATGAGGCAAACGCTGCCTCCCTGGATCTCTGTGCTCAAGAAGCCCCTGCACAAAATGTTTACTTTTTCTTTTTTTTTGGTTTATATCTGGCTACCTAACCAGCTGTAGACTGTGCCCTGCCTAAAAGACCCACAGGGATTTGCCTACTGGTATCTACCCTGTTAGTTATCAGCTATGGCAGCCTTTAAATAATGCAGCTTGGGTTGGGGCATAGACTCTCGATGCTTTTTAAGTAAGAAGTTGTCATGACTGTGCCTTACCTGAAGGAGGCAGCGCTCCTTGAAGACGTAGCCAATGAGCTCATCCAGGTGCATCAGACACTGGTGGTACCGGATATGATGTGTGAGAACGGGCAGCATCATGGCGTGCTGTGGAAGACAGACAGAATTGTCAAAAAGGGGCGAGATGGAAGAGGAGGGAAAAGAGACAAGAAGAAATACAGAATCAGGATCATGTCTTATATGAAAGAAAAGTGAAGTGGAGCGTGTTTTTGAGGGAAAGTGTGATGAAGAGATTGTGAGAGAGAAAGGGAGAGGGTTGATAGAGGGAACAGGGAGGGAGAAATCAATCAGCCAGTCATTATTTATTAAGTGGTGCTCTGCAACAGAGAGATGAAATAATCAAAAACCCAATCGCTGCACTGTGAGAGGGTTTGACAGAGAGGAGGGAAATCCACATTTGGACAGGACAGTCAAATCAAAGCCCATTTCGACGTGTTGACACACTGACATTCGGACAAACACTGACAGCCCTCTGTGACCCTCACATATCATATTAAAAGAAAAAGTTTGAGCGCAACAAAGTGAAAGAGAAGGGGAGGAGGAGGAGGAGGAGGAGTTGTGAGTGGAGTGAGCGTTCATTGTCAGCGAGGGAAATGTGACATGGAAAGTGAGAATAAAAGCATGAGAGAAAACAGCTAGTGGTCAAGCAAATTAGTCCAAGAGTCAGAGAGCCAATCTACAGAATCATTAGTGGTGGCTTATCAAGTCGGCCAGTCAGAGTGGCTGAGAAAGTGTAGCAAAGGCTGGTGTACACACATTAACCCCGTGCCACCACATGAGAGAGGAGGGAGCCATGCATGTTTTAATTAGTGCTACTGGGGAGGGTGAGCCCAAGGCCTGGCGGCTACAAGCAGTGCTGCCGCGTAGCCCTGGGGCCATCACAGGGGCCGTTATGGACACACTCCCCAGGCCTTGTTAAGCAGCCAATTAACAAAGCCAGGCCCTGGTCGTGTCTACAGCTCCTGACCTGTTCTGATGACTGCCTGAGTGACTGAGAATATGTGTGAGTGTAGGAAGGCTGTGCAGGGGCTTGTTAGAGTTGATACTCCAGTAATTAAAAGGTGGGGAATTTCTAATTTACTGTCACGGATGACGTTTGGGCAGTTTGGACACTGTCCAACCGGACCAGTGGCCTGGATTTTCTTTTCCCCTGACTGAAATATTACAAGCATGAATTTTAAATTGCACCTCGATTCACTATATCATCTTTTTATTAACTGGAATGCGATAAAATGGTTATCCTAACTTGTTTTTTCAGGATTTAATCACTTCCTTTTTTTTCTTATGTAATAAATGATAAAATGAACTGAACATCTTTTTGTTTAAAGGCTCATTTAGTCTGATGTGCACTATATCTTAGAAATGTCATTGCAAGGCTGAACGCTTACAGTGCTCGACTCCAACTTATTTTAAGAGATTTTATGAGGCAACGCATATTCAGCAATGCCAAGTATTAAAGCAATTCAAATTTGCAGAGGAGATTTAATCCTACCTACCCTGCATTCCTCCATGCTCTGGTTATGTGATATATAATAGCTGGATTCATTTATCTAGTAATTGATGACAAATGAATGAATACATCACATTCTTGCAGTGAATAAAGACCCATCCACACTTATTTTCTCTGTGATATAAGAGGAAACACGCCACCTTCCCGTTAGAGTCCTTCACTTGGATGTGATCAGGGATGTAAAAAAGACAAAGCAGCAGTGAATCAAAGAATTAACAGAGCAACATAAAATTAAAAAGCACTGATGAATAAATAAATCCCTGCCTCCAATGTGTGGCCTGGTCCTTGACAGAGCCTTTCAAGTTAAATAACCTTGGCGTAGACGAGCGATGTCAGCAACGAGGGGAGGGCTGATTTAGTTCCAAATCGAGCGTCCGCTTTTAGAATCAAGAAACTATAGGTCAGTCTTGCCGTTATCTCTCGTCTGTGTCACATGTTGTGCAGAGTGTACCGCTGCAGTTCGAAGTGAAATTATTCATGAACCAATTAGTCGTAGCAGTACAGCTTGAAGCAAATATAATTGGGCAGCAATTATGGATTGGATCCTTCTTTGCTAGACCTTGCTGTAAGAGAGGTCTGGTTTTCCCAGGCTAGAACTTTCTGTCATTCCTCTCCCCGAGTGTGAGCGCGAGTATCGGCTGTAGGCTATCCTCACCGCACACAGGGATAGGAGCATGTGTTCAGAGAAAAAGATGTGCAACGCTGATGCCAATTATTTTCTGAGTAACGGCCAGAAAATACTGGAATAGACAATAAATAAAAGAATTAAAATATAAAACATTACAATGAATTTCCTTACATTCACAAATCCATGAACACATGCAGCTCTGTATGTTTCAGTGGGCACGGCATGGCACTAACACATTCAGGGTTATGGCTCAAGTCTCATTAGGGCCACTCATGCTAAATTGTATGCACGCATGGAACAGTAAGCTGCATATGTTGTCCCACTTCCCTGAGATGGAGAGAACATACGGTACAAACCAAGCGGAGACAGAACTCCATCCTGGTTTATTTGGCTTCTAACAAGTGCTTGAAGTAGATAAGGGTACATGTGCTCTTGCCATAGTGAGCGGTGGTGAAGTTGTGTATAAATAAACTGTCAGGTCTGAGACATTACTTAATGAAGGGCATGGCTGCTGAGGCTCTGTGGGAGTCCACTTTCCTTACACAGATTTTGACACTTGAATGGAGAAGTGACGCAATGTGTGGAAAGATGAGAAGCCACGTTTCTGGCTGTGGCTGTGCTGAGAGCACTGGTCTGTGTCTGTCTGAGTGGAAGTACTGCTGTGTGCATGCATGTGTGCATTTAAAGGATAATTGCAGAGTATTACTAATGTTTCCTGCTCTGGCCATCATTTCTATTTATGTTACTGTGTTCATGATGTCTACAATAGACAATTTGGGCAATCATTTTACTGTCAGCACTTCACCTAGCATGTACATCGCCATTATTACAGGCAGGAAATATGGCCAAAGGGAGAATTATCCATTTAGCGTTTAGCTCTCATTCACTTTCAGAATGGATTTTAATATTTTATTGATAACGTCTAAGGCTCTTCATTGTCTGGCTGCTGTTTAGATTTCTGAGACTCTGCTCTGACCCCACAGATATCAGAGCATCATCTAAAATCCTCACTTTCTTAGTAGCTGTACCACAGCACAGACTGATGTGCTGAGCTTATGTGACAATCAACTCACTGTTTTAAGTTGGTTTTATCAACAAATATGCTCCTTAAATGCAAGGATTTCCTCCTCTTTGTTTCATCCCATTGTAAGTTGAATATTTTGGGGGTTTGGTCAACCTTAATGAGGAATGTGAAGTTTTAGGCTGTGATAAAACTTGTGAAAAAGACTTTTCTGGCACAAATGATTACCTGATAATGAGACGAATCCTCATTGGCTGTCCAGTCACATTTAAACTGCTCTCGAAAATGTATTTTTACACAAAGATTTGTATCACTGCAATTGTTAGTAATCCTACTGATTATAAAGTATATTAGGCTTCTTTTTAAAATTGCTATTATTGTTTGTGTTCTTGCCTCTGTTGTGTCTCTGCTTTTAATTTGATTTTAATGATCTCATGAATCTTCTTATTTTAAAAGAACACTGTTCAGACACTGTACACGGCACATTTCCTTTCAAATATGATGTGAATGAGTGAGAGTGGGAGTGTGTAAAATATCTGAATTCATTTCACATGTTGGATCCATGAGTATGTATTGCATTGTGTATGCATGAGCCAGTGTTTGTGAATGTGTACAGTTGATGAGTGTTACCTGACAGACGTCGGAGCGGATGCCAGTCTTCCAGAAGCCCTGACTGCTGAGTTCCACTGTCACCTCACGGCGCATAGTATTCTTCTGACGGATCTTCTGAAGAGCTTCCTGCCAAACAACCAACCAGTCAATTATTGATCCGCTGGAGCACAGCCTACGGGGACAGCTCCCATCCTCAAAAACCCTGCCCCGCCCTCAGCCCTCCCCTCTTTTCACTCCCGCTCTCCCAACAGATAGGCTGGCACATGCAATAAACTGAAACCTCCATGGCATGACACACATGCGGTACAGCGGTGGACAGGAGCAGCAGGGGAAGTGACAGCTCTGCTGGCCCCGGCTAATTGAGGCACTGCAATGGGTCAGCATGGCTGCGGGCAGTGGTGGCGGTGGTACAGGGTGCAGGGAGGCAACCAAGAGCCGAGGCACCTGCCTGCCCATCAAGACCACCACACAAGAGCCTAGAGGTAGCTCCATCAGCAGCAGCAAGAATCATTACAGGAACAAACACACACACAGCAACATGTCAGCCCTACAGCACATAACTGGAAATTCAGTAGGGGCGGTTGAGTTTGAGACAAGAGGGCCCTACAAATAACAACCAAGATGGAAGATGTATTGACAGAGTGCTTCTCCTAAATGTCTGTGTGCACGCATGTGTTTCATTCAACTGAGACGCTATCGACTCCGTCTGAGTTAGCCGTGATCTGCCTAAAATGGAACGCCAGGAATTTTTGACTCGCAGAGGAAATAAGAACAACAAAGGCATGAATAAATAATGCCATCCTACTTTGAACTGTGCATCAAAGTGAACACGCTCGCCCACGCGCAACACATGCATGCGCAACCACACATACACACACACAGACACACAAACAAATCTTTCCACGGACAGCCAGCCACTGTATATGGAGAGCAGTAATCACAGAGAACTGCGAATGATATGTAAATAGTTTGTTATGCAAGGCTTTCTACAGGGTCAGGGAATGGACAGAAGTACAAAAAGTAAATAATTAAACAGGAAGGGGAGGAAGAGAGGTAAACTTTCTGCTGGTCAAACAGACAAGTCACAGCACATTTGACTTATATCATCAGATCCTTCTGCTGAGACGAGTGTTTGGTGTTTGACCTCAACCTGATCCAAAACACAAAGACACCATCTGAAATTCAATGCTGGCGGACGGAAACCGTACGTCTGTTGCATGTGTGCTCCCCTTGCTTTCGCAGGTTCATTTAGATTTATTCTTATCACATTGCCTGAACAATGCAAAGCTGGACAGTTTAAGCTACAGCACATGTACGCAGTCCAAGATAAGATCTCTCAAAACTGCAGCCACGTGTCCATATTCATATTTTCCAGAGGACAAATAACGCTGACCTCCCTGACCTTTTCTCTCAGGCCAAAATGTTCATTTAGGTGAGATGCACATACATTTTCTTTAACATCTAACTGTTTCTATGGAGACTGAAGAGTCTTTGTCAATAGGATGGTTGATCTTTTTTAATGTCATTTTTTTCTTTTCTCTGTATCTTTGCTGGTAGGAAGCTTCTATAGATTGTTTGCAAAAACTTAAGGTCCAACTAAATGAAAGTTCTTGTGAGGAGCTGGGTTCGAGTGCCAAAACCTCAAGATCGAGCCAATGAATGCTGCAGTGGGACAATGATCCTCATGAACAACATCCCAGTCGACACTGGAAAAGACTGAGAAAAACAGTCTTAAGTTCTTGTGTGGCACAGCTGAAGCCCAGACCCGAAACCAAAGGAAAATCTGTGGAATGAGTTGAAGATAGCTTTTCAGAGATGCTCCTCGTACAGCTCGACCGAGCCTGGCCAAATCTGCAAGGGAGAATCAGAGCAAATCCCCAAATCCACATATGCCGAGCTGATAGAGAAGACTCAAAGCTGAATTCACTGCCAAAGTACTGACTTGGGGCTGAATACTTATTCAAATTAGAGATATGAAATAATAAAGTAACATACTTCTGTATTTCATTTTCAATACAGCCACAAAAATGTCTTCTGATGTGCTTTCACATTGTTATTATGGGTTATATTGTGCAGACTGTTAACTAAAAACCAATGAAAACTCAAAGGGGATTTTTTTTTTTTTAAATTGTAAATTGTTGAATCATTCCCAAAAAAAAAAACCTTCAGAAAAAGAATCAGAGGAGTTGAGTATTTTCTGCTTACAATATCAGTGTGTATGTCTGAGGCCTAGTCGAGTCTTTGGCTGAGGGACTTGCACAAAATCCATCTGGGCAACACACACAGGCAGACTGCATGTCCCTCAATGTCACACCATCTCCGCCCACACACACACACACACACATAACCATCCATGCTCTTAGCAGGAGATCTGAAAATGGGTGAAGAGGCGTGCATCCTGGTGTGAAGGCCAGTTCTCGCCAAGGAACACACCTCTGGTCTCCAAGGAGCTCTGTGGATTTGAGACCATGAGCAGAGGTATCAAAGAGCCAGCTGCAGAAGCACAGCATTGCTGTGAACACCTCTGACAGGGTGATTCTTAATGGTAGCAAATGCCTATCAGAGGAACAGATGTTTAGTCTTTCAGTGAAAGACCATTTACACAGGAAGCTTCAGTGTTCCCTCGGGCATTAAATAAGTAGCGATGCCACACTGCCACTGCAGTGAAGAGACACTGACATGGCTAATGCTTGTGGTGGAGCCTGATGGACCCAGTGTGTGAGTGTGCATGTGTTTGGGTTCAGTAATTGCTCCAGTACAGCTTGACAGTAGGATTGTCAGGGCCCGTTAGCCGGAGAGCTTTCCTGAGCTACCTGGGAAACAAGCTAATTGAGCTCTGAGTTCTTGCTCATTATTGGTTCAGAGTGTATCAAACAGACCAAAGGAAGAGACAGGATCTGCAGCACCCTCAAAGCCTCAGAGAGAGAGAGGGAGGAAAAGCTGTAACTTCTGTAGAGAAGTTGTAGCAGTCCCTCCAGGAGAGATATGGTGGGACAAAGCACTTGTGCTCAGCTACTTCAGGCCACACACAGTGTCTGTGCCCTGCAATCCCCTGTGGCTACATGGTCATTACTTTGCTAAACCTAAACCTTTTTCATTCTCGGTCCCTGGTGGTGATTTGACCTTCACACTCAACTCGGGAGAGCATTTACTGCCATCTTATTCTGAGCTGCAAATTCATCTCAATTATGCATTAAAGGACAGGTTCACATTTTTCAAGTTGTCTTAAAACAATAGCGAGGTGCACAGATGTCTATCTTAGACTGCTGAAGCCTCAGATTACCTTCAGAGGAAAAGTGAGGGCACCTTAAGACAGACTCAAACATAAATCAGCTTAAGAAAGATGCTGCAGTACTTTCAAGTGTTTATATCTTAAGTAAAGAGAAAAAGAAAGAAAGCTAAAGACCTATTTCTGAACCAAATCTAAGCCAGAAATGTAGAAACAGTGTTGGAAAGGATTAGGAGGATATCAAACACTTGCAAAAAAACCTGCAAAATTAAATTCTTCTGTTTCCTCTAGACTCTTCAGTGGATGTTGGGTGAATAAATGACAAGAAGACTGCTCATACGTGTAGAGACTGGACAAGTTGTTTAGTCAAACTAAGGCTAGAGTTAACAGTTGAACCATTTGCTACATATCTGAAGCAACATCAGACAACATTTAACTACAATGACTTACTTGGCTAACATGGCACTGATGTGAATATTAATATTTTTGCAATGAAATGCATGAAGATATGACTATGGTTTTTCCAAAAATCATCAGAACCAGAAAATGGTTTTGCCTTTTTCAGTCCTGCCTGTCTCATTTTTGTTTAGTGAAACTGCATCCTTGTTACTTTGAGGCAATAACTCTGACTACCAGCGGCGGGTTCCAGATAAGCTGCATTTGAATCAGTGCACACAGCAGGAATAATAGTAATGGTAATAGTTTTGCTTTTGAAATTAATGGCTGTGAATCTCTCATTTCTGCAGAGTGAGCAAGTGCTCTCTCAGTGTTTCAGCATAACCTTTCATATCTGCAGGAAATGAACATCCGTAAGATTTGAATTGATGCACATGGCACTAAATTCACTATAAAACAATATGCAGGCCACCTGGCGATGTTCAAGTATAGTGTGTGTCAAAGGAAACAAAAAACATCAAAGCATGTTTGTTTTCTTTCAACCCACCTCTCTCTGCGTCAGCTTCTGCTTGTCGATCTGCTTGACCTTGGGGCTGTTGGCCAGCAGGTGGCGTAGTTTCACGTAGCTCTTCCACAGTTTCTGATACCTGCGAGCAGTAAATAAGGTGGTGTCAGGCTGACAGGAGTCTATCTCCCCCTCACTCTCCTGCTTTGCAACAACACATCAATATTTCATCTGCAGCTTGGCTGATATTAAACATAATTTAACAGTTGCCTGCGGCCGTTATTGCATTAGCTGCTTGTGTGTGAGGGCAGTGGACACAGAAGATTCTCTGTGTTTCAGATGTCTACTGTTTGAACTGTGGGCAGAGGTTCACGCACACACTGACTGATGATTTGCAGTTCACCTTATTTTCTTTTCTCTTAAAAAAAAAAAAAACCTGTAAGTCATGAAACATCTGAGCAGCCCTGACACATGGCTCAGGAGCAATCTCACAACCTCCTCGCTCTCATTTTCTATGAAACCTCATTGTCTTTCCTCTCATTTGCATCTGAAAAGAGGCAAGGGAGTTATCGGCAAGGTGACATGTAGCCACCATACTAACCACCTCCCCTTTTTCCCCCTCAACCCATCTCTCCCCCTCTCCTCCTCTCTCTCTCTTTTCAATCAGACCTCCTGATTGATGCACTGAGGGCCGAGTGTGACCGTTCTGCTCCCATTCAGGAGACTTTCTCCTCATTTACCCAGAGTTATTCAATTATGATTGGTGGGATGGAGGGGTAAGGTGGTGGGGTTTGGGGGATAGGATGGTGCATTGATGGAGAGAAAGGGAGAGCAGCATAAAGAGAGTGAAGGAGAGGGAGAGATGAGAGAGGAAGGAAGGAAGAGGAAGGGAGGGAGGTGGGGGTGTACTGTGGAATAGAAGAATTATAGAGCTTTAATAGTGGGGACTTCATTAGAGACTGAGACGAGGGAATGAGACGGCTTTACCGCCCCGATTATCAGCTCACCACCACCTCCGCACTGAAGCAGCCCGAGCGGGCGAGAGACAGAGAGAGGAAGAAAGAGAAAGCGAGACAGAGAGCGAGAGGGAGAGTGAGAGAAAGTCTATCCAGCCTGGGAGGCCCCCTCGTCCCCAATCCGCTCCAATGACCTTTCCACAGATCCGCTGTGTGCTCTCGGGGTAGCTCTGCCGCGGTTCTCGCCACTCCCTGCACATGCTTTCATTAGCATATGCTGCCTCTTCCGTTCTCCTCACCCCTCCTCCCCCACCTTCTCTCTCTCCTGTTTCCTATCTCTAGCCCTTTCCAGACAAGGCATCTGTAACGTTGCTGGCTTCATCTGTCTGCTGCAGTAATGGCTTTGTGACATTCAAACTTAGGTCTCTGTTACCTAAATGTTCGGATACAGCGGCGACGAGGGAGGAAGTGACGGATTTTAAAACTTATTTTGAAGTTGAATGAGCTTTTTCTCTGTGGTTCTATCAACAGTCACCATAAAACACTGCTGTTTTTCACTAGTCTGACTTAAACCCTGAAGAGATCCCTACATAAATCTTCTCATTAATACCATCGTGTTTTAAATATACTATAGAACATATCATCTATAATTATTTAATCTATGATCTGACAGCACCAGAGCATAGTTGAAAATGACAAGATGCTAAGAGTATGATTAATTCAATATCTTGTTAGAAGACGGAACAAACCTTACACTTAATACCTCTCAGAGATGATGTACCTTTGTGCCACTGTAGCCTCGACATTACAACCTAACTCATACATACGGGCTCATACAGAGATGTGATGAAGTGCCACTCACTGAAAACTCAACCTCGAAAAGCAAACTCAAAAAGACGCCCGGCAGGGGGAAGTGTGGAATCTCAGAACGTGGGAGAGCCAATCACGCTCATTTTGCTTTCCTAATGATAAATGATGTAGTTTAGCTTTCTAATCATCTCAAGTATGTGAAAAACGTCAAAAATCATCAGGGAAAACAGAGGATAAATTCTTTAAAATATACCTCTAACAAGCTACCAGGCCTCAGATAAGAAATACGACGCATGGAGGCACAGTGCTCAGGAAACGAACGACTTCACTGTGCAGCCAGCAGAGTGGCAATGTCAGAAAAGTGGCCCAATCAGAGCTGAGTATGTAAATTAGCTGCTCAACTTCAAGAGAAAAGAGAGTCTTTGCTGCTCTGAATCCATACAGTCTGAGGCGTAAATGTGACAGCGTTCAATTCAAACTTGAGCCAGGTTGGAGGCGTTGCAGGAATGTTACTAGATCCCACCCTGGTTAGACTGTAATCAGCTCTGAAAGAAAAGAGAATCTGTGGCTTATTCATTGAGGCCGACATGTGACAGCACGCTCACATGTATGTCTGAAAAGGGGTTCTATATCCTGGTCTCAACCTCCTCTGTCTCCTTTGCATTTTGTTTTCACACATCATGCATGCCTTTCATGTCCTCCCTTCATCCCTTTATTATGTTTCTCTCATGTTTCATTCCTCTTTTGATGTCGTTTTCTGTCACGTTCCATCCCTCCGTCCTGCTCCCTTTTCTTTACATTCCCTGACCTCTGACATATCATCATTCTTGCCTCAGCGGTCACGATGGCGTTGGAGAGAGCTCGAGTGGCGGCACCGAACACAAATGCGTCCAGTGGGCAGCGAGAAAGGAGGAAGACAACACGGCTTCTTCAGTCTCCTGAGTTAATATATGCTGCTGCTGTGTCCAAGGCTCCCTCTCTGTGGCATTGCCGCCGCAATCAACACCGACTCCTGCCCTCGCTACACGCATCATTAGCGGTGGTAGGAAATCCTCTCCACTGGTCTCTTACTACTCGTGTCTGCATCAGCTAATGATCTCCCAGTCCATCCATAAATTTGTCGTTGTCTGCTGCTTTGAGAAGTTTGACATGGCAGCAGGGTGCACAGGGATGAAAGAGCTCGGCGGACAGACAGCTAAAATGTAGCAGCAGGGGAGAGGCGACATTAGTCAGAGGGAGGAAGCAAACTAGTTCTGCCTAAATGGATTTCCTAATGATCATCCTCTTGTTTGCATCTTCATCACCACCATTTTCCCCCTGTACCTCCCCCTGACTGTTGTGATTGAGACCAGATACCTGAGTTAAAAAGAAATCCACAGGTTTAAATTTAGAATGAGTGCGCCGAGATGAAGTTGTGCGCTGACTTTTGATTGGTGCTCGGCGTGGTGTTGTCGCATCTCTCTGAACACCTCAGAGACCGCAGCTCAGATGATCTAATACACTGCTTTTGTTAATTATGCAGCAGCACAGTACAGTATTCCCTACTGCAGCCCTGTGGCATGTGTGTGTGGTATTACTATTCACGAGACATAAACCACAGCAGCTCCCACGGCGGAGGCACCCAGTGGAAACCTGGGACCCGTGACGACGCATGTGAAAATGTCATGCCACTCGTTTTCACATCCTTCTATTCCCCTTTCCATCTATCTGTCTATCTCCCCTCCTCTTCGACATACGCTATTCTCATCCTCGTCTACGCGTGACATGAAGGATTCTGTCGTCACAGTGTCCTGGGAGAGCGGTGGTGAATAAGGAGAGGAGGGATCGAGGGAGGAGGGACGCAGCGGGTGGCAGCTATAAGGAGAGACATCTGTGCTCGGATGGCTGGTCGACATTTATGTGTGTGTGTGTGTGTGTGTGTGTGTGTGTGTGTGTGTGTGTGTGTGTGTGTACATCTGTGCTTACTGAGGGTCTCCGGCGTAGCTGAGCTGAGCGGGACGGATCCCGAAATGAACGATGATGGGGAAGGTGATGACATCCGGGTTGAACTGCTCCCGGTCCAGTTGGTCGATCCGCACTGAGCTGGGTTTCTGAGGAAAAGGAAGTCAGTACAGTGACTCATGTTACAGAAATAACCACATTCACATAGCTACGAGGCAGCCATCTTTCCATCATCTGCTACCAATAGGTGAAATAACAAATAATCCACGCCAGCAGGGTCGTCTGTCACAGGGGTATAATGAGATGAGGCCCAGATTCAGCTTGTAGCAAGCGCACAACAGTGATAAAGCGATGTCAGGGGTGGCGAGCTAACTTCAGACGCTCTTATCAGGGAGGAGATTGACAAGCAACATGTCCTCAGCTGACTCCCAAATCACAGCTAGCCTGTCAGGCATTTTGTGAGATCAGAGGAAGGGGCTGTAGCGCGAGGCGTGATGAGCTGCACGGCAGATGGCTCAAGGCTCGAGCTCACCTTGACATTAGCCGCGCTCGCTCGTCACAGCCTTGCATGCAAACTTTGATTTGCGAGCAAGGGGGTCACCAACTTTGATTCTGCCTTTAAAGCGACATAATCAGGTTTGATTGGCTTGATGGAAGGGCTTGATGATTGCCCTGTTTACAGTCCCGACACAAATACATAGTAAATGCTCATTTTAAATTACCAGGCCATTTAGCGTCTACTGGTTCTTTACATGTTTTAATGCGCCATGGCTGATTGAAGGTCGATGACACCCGTGCCCTCGTTTGGAGGCCGTGCCACTGTGTGAAATAATCACTTGAGCGTGCCATGTTTGATTGGCATCGGACACTTTGATTTGGAATACTCTGTGACCTTGACATCACACAGCAGGTGAAGGCTCCACAAAATGAGAGCAGGTATGAACTGAGCTGGGCTGCCTCGCTCTGAAAGGACATTTAAGTGATTGGTGAGCACCAACTATTGTATGTTTTCAGTGCAAATATACTTATTCAATCAACAGAAAATGAATCAAAAACTACTTTGATGATTGATGCACACCTTTGCACATGTAGCGTCAGTTCAGCTCACACCGTACCCTCACGTTTTAACGTCTTTGTTTATCATCTGGGATGTGAAAACATCAGGTCAGAGAAAGTAAAAGTTGGCATTTTGGTCATAGCTCAGTTAGAAAATCTAACCACACCACAGTGTCTCTCCTGCCGGGCTGCTGACAGCACTGTCAGCCAGACACGGGAGCTGAGGGTATTGCAGCGGCAAGAAAGAAAAAAAGTTGTGCTGGCCTGTCTCACTCTGTCCGGCACTGCGCTGCCCTCTGGTTCCACCAGCCGTCTTTTTGAGACAGGACTTGGCTTGTGAAGTTTACAGCCTGCCACACTGTTACTCTGTGGACTGAGAGTCGACTCGTGGTCTTTCTGGGGACAGGCCTCCTTGTGATGGTTTTTTTTTTTACAATATTTGTTTACAACTATTCTATTTGTTTCTAAACTTTTACTATAAGAAATCCCGAGTGATAATGAAGACGAGCATAGCTGACCACTGCCACAGATAGCTCCATTTTCAAAGTAAGAAACAGAGTAAGGCTGTATATATGACCTTTTTAATAGACTCTGTTTGACTGGCAGACCAATCTTTAACTTGAGTCTAGGGATGGAGGACTATTATACACCCACCTATGTGGAAAACCAGACAGCAACAATTCAGGTCCTGCCAGGAAGAGCAGTTGACTCAATAACTCACCCACGCCAAAGGTTACACAATCATATTCACTGTTCATATGCAACCTTTTAGCTAGCAGTGACATTTTCACCTTTCCCCAAACACAATTACTGTACATCCTTTAAAATATGGGCCAGACAAGAAGGTGAGCCAACTTCACCGTGACATAAATGCTTCGGCCCGCATAGTGTTGACGACAGCAAATGCCCTTGGGGATAATAGGTGAGGTTGCTCATGTCACAGGCTAACAGGAACAGCCTTATTCCTGCGGTGTCGGGGTTGGGGGCGACAAATGCCCTTGAAGCGGCAGACAAGGCCACCTCCTGTCGTAACAGAGAAGCTGAGGCCTCACCATGCCCGGGTTGGTGACGATCATGCCCTTGCACTCCTCCGCGTATTTCTGCCACTCCAGCTCCTCCCACTGCAGCATGTCTGCAATCTCCTCCTCGGGGACCAGCGGCTTGCTGCTGCGCAGCAGGTAGAGCAGCACCTGATGCATGGACAGCACCTCCTTCCCGCCATCTAAGTAAAAAACAGTTAGAAATATAAATACCGTCAAAAAATAACCAGATGATAACACAGTTAATTGAAAAAAGCTGCAGTTTGAGGACTTTTTCCACACAGGAAAATGTTTCACTGAGCTTCCATACAACACATTCTTTCAGTGTTCAAAATCCTTGGCCCCGTATCAGCATTCATGTTGGAGAAAGTCTTTGTTTTCATAAAAGTATCTCACCCTGCCTCACCTCTGCCAACTCTGAGCTTTTGAGCCAATATTACATACTGTGAAAATGTCCCTGCGCATTACAATTGCATTGTTCAAGGAAACGCACAGGTGAACACAGGCGCTGATGAAAGGTCGCATGGCGTACAATACGTGGAGGCACATAATGGCACCCACATGGAATAACATTCAGATCTGTGTTGCAAAATCAGGATGGAGCTGACAGTCGCATATGAATGCACGTGCGGAGAGATAAAGCCGAGCACATGCAGGCGATCCACCGGGTCAAACAGAGTCAGTTTAATAGACACTCATGCAAAATTGATTGACCTCCATTTATGAGTGCGCACATGAACGGACACACAAAAACCCACAGTCCTCTCAGTCCTGGAAATGCATTAAGACAGTAACAAATGCGCACACACTTTCACTGTAACTTTCAAACACACCATCATCATTCTCTCACTGTAACTCCCTGTCTCCTCTGTTTCTCTTTCTCTTTACAGATCACATCAGAAACATCGGCTTGGACAGTTGGTTTTTTTTGGTGCTTTTGTAAAAGAGGCAGATAAGTGTTTGTAGCGAACTGAATTGGGAGAGCTAGGAGAGAAATTGTTTTTTGATGGAAAGAAGGTTGGTGGCACGGCTGTCATAACAAACTCTGTGGCAATATCATAGTGCACCAGCACCATCATGTGTATCAAAGATGAATATCATGCAGCTGCACAGCTTCTCAGGCTTTGTAAGAGAACCTCCAGAACATACCACATACTAACATTAACATTAGATGTAGAATTGGTTGGAGTAAACATTACTGGACACCTGCATCCTTTTTCTTTTCTGAAGGATGCTTTCGTGGGAGAACTGTGCTACCACTCACCACCAGAGGGAGACAGAGAGCACAGCAGTTGAGGCTCTGTGCAGGTTGTTTAAGAGTCTTACCGGGTAGGAATCGGACAAAACGGGGCATGAAATGGAACCGCTGGCATCCAGAGGCCTCGTTGTCAAACTCAGGACCTGGATGAAGGAGCAGACTTTTTTTTGTTTTTGTTCATCTGGGCAGAGAACAGCCTTTCACAATAAAATCTAACGCCCTTTTCACACAAGTTAAAGATTACAAGTGTAAAGGTTTAGCTGGAAATTTGGAATAACTCACATTTATGTTAAAAAAAAAATGTTCATTGTTTCGTTTAATTGTTAAAAATAAGAAAATTCACTTTGTTCCCACTTGCACTGTGAATGTTCACTGGTTGTGTTCAATGAAGTCATTAAATATAAAGTGTTATTGTCTCATTAGCTTAAACAGGTTGTGTTTGTCTGGACTTGTGACTGAGATGAAGATCAGATCACATTTATGAACCAATGAATGCAGAAAATCAGGTAAATCCCAAGGATTCACTGACTTTTACTTCGCAATTAAATGACACAGCAGTTGAAGAAATATATGTTTATCAACATAATGTCCATGGGTCAGGATTCGCTAAATATTTTCCCATAAAATCAGAGCGAAAAGGGGATCTGACAGTCGACCGGGGACCTATTTCTCAGTGTAAGCGCTTCTTGTAAAATCACTGGCCGTTCTTTTGGGAGTCCTACCTGTCAGGTTCCAGTCATAAAGCTCAAGAATGTCCTGGAACAAGTAGGACGCGAACAGCTCCAGGCCTCGGACACAGTAGTTCTGGACACAGGAGAGAGAGACAGTAGTTGATACTGTACAAGCAGATAAAAAAAGGAAAAGTGCCTTAATGTAGATATGACTGATAAGTAAATCCAGTTCTCTAACTTTATCACATAAGCCACCTTATCGATGTAATCAACTACTGCAGGTTAAAAGGAATCTCCTCTGCCTCTTCTAAAAGGATTAGCACCTTCGCTCACCCAGGCACCGAGGTGTGAGGGTTACGTGTGGCTCAGCTGTGCTCAGACTCAGCCGTTTGAGATAAAAACAAAAGGGGTGAGAAAGGGGAGAGAAAGAGCTGCGAGATAAAGTGGGGTTTTACTGACCTCCGGTGTCATCTCCTCTATGAAGTGAATGGTGTAATCTATGTTGAAGCGGATCACACGGCACAATGGAATCTGTGATGATGAAAGGAACAGAGGACGGGGAGAAGAAAGGACGGGCCGACTCATTACCATGGCGTTAGGCAGAGGTTACAGCTTTTCAAGGAAACTCATTAAAACCTCAGTCTCTGCTGCCGAGCTCACCCGCAAAATGGCGCTCATGGCCCGTACGCATGTAAAGAAAAAGTACGTTCAACGCCCAAGAAATCCCTCTTTAACTCACTGAAGCATGTATAAACACGCACAACCTTTTGGTCAATTAAAAACCCAAAACATGCACAGACACTCAGTCCCACAAATCACATGCCTCCACACACACACAGGCCCGCACCTGACTCTTGAAAATTAAGTAACTCAAATCTCGCTAAACAGATAAGCCTGCTCTTCTGTGTTTAATCTCCCTAGTTACACGGTCTTTGTTGTCAGAGCGCAGGGGTCCATTTTAAGAGATTAACCTGGGAGTCACATTCATTCTTGCCCATCCCGGCGGCTAACTAGCGGGGGGCTAATATCACCACGCTCCGGAGTTCCTAATCCCCACACTGCCACGAAGCATTTACCCCAGCTTTTAACAAGGCCTGCTTAAATTATCCAGTTCGAATCATGCCTAATCCTCAGGGCTCTTTTCAAGCTAGACGGATATTGACCAAGTAGTTTATTATTCAAACATTCAGGAAAAACACACGCACATGCCTAGACGCTGACACACACAAGCACATCCGGACACAGAAATATTCACACTTTGAGCAAAATCTTCAAGATACAGGGTTCAGCTGTCTCCTGTCGATTTCTCATTGCCTTTAAACTTCCTCCTTGGAGGAAAAAAAAAGGGGAAAAAAAGTCAAGCGCACAGCTAAAATGGCTACAGAAAGAAAGGGTGCTTTTAAGTCACGACCTCTCTAATGTTTGACAGTCACTGATGGGCCTTCAAAAGTGAGGGAGAGGGCTCCGCGACAAGGTCAGCACAGCGAGAGAGAGGCACTTTGTCCAGGCAACAAAGAAGCCGACCCGAAGCCAAAAGCCGATTTGAAGTTATTTTTTGAGGAGAGCGGAGTTAAAGGAGGAGGGGATTTTTCACTCAAGACGCTGATCTAAATTATGTGTCGCCCTAACATACATGTAGGAGGAGGAGGAGTGGTATCATATGTGGCCAGTGCAGAGCTGCTTGGCCTGTGTGTGGAGAGAGGTAATAAAAACCAATCACGGACCTGAGAGAGTTTCCTGTAGGCAGGCTCAGACATCAGAGAGAATAGAATTTACAGTAGACGTGGGTGGAATAGCAGGACTCTGGCTTATATCTGATTAAAATATTACAGAAATATTCTTATGGTAACATATACATATGAATATAACAAATGTATTTCAATAATTTGTTGAGATTTCTCCTTACTGTTCCTCCTACATGAGGTTTTGGTCTTCAGGTCTTAGGTGAAATTGTATATAATACATGCACGCATGTATTTGGGTGTGAAATGACTCCCTTAACCTTTTAATTTTATCTATGTGAGGTTTAACACGAGTCACACTCAGCCTCCGAAAACACAATGTGAAAGGAACTTTGAATAAATAACAATGACATCAAATATGAAAAACAAGCACAACTGGGAAAGAAACGACTGTGGAGTTACACCCACCTACTGTCAGAAAATCTGAAACTACTGTGGTGTGAAATTCATGGCTTATCGTCTAACAGTTCAAAGCAGGCTTACGTTCGTGAGAGGTGTGTGGGAGAAAAGAGAGAAGCCTTCAAACAGGTACTCGTGGTCATCGTACTCGATCACCGTCGGCCTGTCGGTCTGAAACGACAAACAGAAACCACAGCTGGATGAATATTGGAATATAAACAGGGATTCTCTCATTTTAGGGTCTTGACAAAAAGAGACAAATTCATACCAGGAAGTTAGTAGGAGGAGACACAGTGATCCTGTAGTGAAACAGTTTTCCTGCGTTGTTGTTCATCAGACGACACTGTTTCACAGACTGAAAGAGACACAGCTAAGTAAATATAGCACATCATGTATGTTCTTACAGCAAACTGGAACCAGTTGTGAACATAAGGTTCACTGGCATCAAGATGAGTACAACCATACTGCTATTTACATTATAAACCCATAAAAAAACTAACTAACTGACTAGTAATTTCCAGGCCAACCACGACTGTAGCGAACAATTAGTCAACTATCTGACTAACAAGGGAGCAAGCCCTGTTCATTGTCCAACCCTAAACTGATTTTTAAGACGTAACATGACTTCAGGTGCTTGTAAAAATTGCTGGTGAGTAGAAATCTACAGCACTACAACCAAGATTTACCAGCATTTGCCTTTGCCATAGATTTAAACTCTTATTAAGTGCTTCATTAAGGTCATCGGTCTCTACTGGCAGTGAAAAACGTCCTCCTAAACTAGCCACAAGTAAACATCTCACACCTGTGGTTAATACAAAGGTGATAAAACAGCTTTGAGATTTGTTGTTCTTTGTTGTCTTTTGTTGCTGTAATGTGTTAGACTGGTCAGCTGAAGGCATCTACGTGGGTGTTTTTGTTCCAAAACACAATAAGACAAGAACATGAGTCATGACAACCAGAGATTTCAGCAGATGCCAAAATAATCAATGAATCACTGGTATAGAGCGATTCGCCTGCCAAATTCTCACAGATGTAATATCATCATTTTGTTCTTAGGGATGATAAAATCTTACTTCTTGTCCCTTTAATACAATAGAAACGGCCTCTGTATAGAGAATACATTTAGGCTGACTAGAATAATGTCCTTGCCCCTGTGTGGCACAGCTTCAAGGTTATGAAAGGGTGATTTATTCACAGCGTGTCATACCTCCTCCCCTGGGTAGATGCTGTGGCGGATCCCTGTACGTCTGGCCTTGGCACTGCACTTACACAAGGGACCATCATTCATCTGGACAGAAAGAAAATACGTAAATCAGACACAACTGCTCCACTTGCCATGTATAAGGCAAGAGGTGGAGGTGGGGGGGCTGCTGAACATTTTATTCTTCTAAACTGCACAGTCCTGACCTTTATTTCTTCACTGGAGTTCTGAGTTTTTCCTGTGTGATAGCGACAGGAAAACTCTTTAAAAAAAAGTCTTAACTCTTCAACAAGACACGTCACACAAAATCAAAAAGTGCCGGCCTACATCTGAACTACATTTAAAATTTATTGACAGTGATACTTATGCATATTTCAAACATTTCAGGGGCTGGAAATTAAACTCATTTTAAGGAGAAACAAACTCTTCAACACTGTGAACGTTTTGCAAATTGCATATTTAGATATCAGACTTAGAACTGCCTCGTCTACTGAAGCAATATTTATGGGAATGTTTTCAAATGCTCCCAGAGACTTGAACTTGCTGCTCTCAATAAAATATTGCTGGAAATGCATTAAATATTTGATGAAGTATTATATCTTGATGTTTATCTACATTATACACCAATATCCCAATGCATTCTCTCACTATACTGAGGCCATTACCTCTGGACCAGTGTTTTTTTCCCACTTGAAAGAGGGACACGTGTACTGGTCCATGTTGCTTTAGGTGTTGAAGTTTAGATTCTTCCATCTCTGACTTCTACACAATTCACTCAGACTTTAAAAAATGAAGTATGTGATTAACCGCTGCTTTATTTAGATTATTTTCCCTGTGTTTCTTCCCTGTACTTTCCTGATAATGATTTTTCTGCCAACAGCAATTAGCCGTTAACGCTAGCATTAACAGGAATTAAAGCCATATGCATTGCAGACTGTAATTACTCTAAATTACCTCAGCCTACCTCACAAATACCAACACAAAACAAACTGATATTGACCAATGACCATTTTTACATCTAGCATTACTGCAGATAATGTATTATGTTTTCTGTTTCAGCTCTTTATTTCTTTGTTTTAGGCTTGTAGCTAACTACAGATATCATTTTTCCTTAGTTAGGGTTAATAGAGTTACAGCAGCTTATACTCGTTAACTAAAAACTCATTTATATAAAATAGCTCATATATGCGACTGCATGTTCTGCATTGCACTACACACTCACTCTGCTTCAGTGATAGTTGGATTAAAGTTTCTGCTGTTGCCTTAGGAGAAAAACCTTATCAGCACTATTTCAGATAAAGCTGTGAAATTAGAACTGTGTTTAAATTCAAGGGTTGCAGGTTTAATTTAAATGAAGTGGATTATATTATTTACTTGTGTTATTCATCGGGGAAGTGCGTTGGACTAGCACTGCTTAAATATCCTGGCACAAAATGAGGCCCAGTAGCTGTGGTGTGCCTCATGCAGGGGCTGTTTTCTGAGTTTTAAGACTTCATCAGACCTGTTTACAGTTAGAGAATCTAACATCCCTTTGTTAAGACAGACCGACCTGTCCTGGGTCGTTGTACCACAGCTCCTCGTGCAGGCGGTCGGGGTGAGCTTTCTTTCTCTTGATCTCGGCGATGACATCAAAAACCTCTGAGTCAGAGCTGCTGGAGCAGGTGCTTCCTTCACCATCTGACTCACAGTCTGAGTCACTGCTGCTGTCGTCTGGGAACCCAAAGTCCAAAAAGGTCTTTAATCATCAGGACGTTATAGGGCTGACAACTGAAACATAATTCGCTGAGCCGGAGCTGGTCGAGTGGTTAAGCTCCCCTTGCTCAGCTGTGCCCTCACAAAGTATTATACACCATAAAGTCTCTGTAAAGCAATCTGTCAAAATGCTTTCAAATTGTGCTCACTCTGTCTTTGCCAGAGGAATCAATTATCCACTCAGTACTGATGATACAGCAAACCTTCATTGCTTAATGTTTCTTTGGGAAACAAATAGATTTGAACATGATTTACCAATCACTATGTTAAGATTCATAGTTTAAATACTTAGTTTCTACTTTTCCGACCATCTGCAGACTTAAAAGAGGTCAGTTGCCAATACTAACATCTCATGTTTTCTTTATTTCTCTCACACTTGTCACTCCCCTTTACCAAGAAGAAACCTCCCACCAAAAATGAGGATTATAATTACCATTCAGCCGAATAGTTTGCAGCTTTTAGCTGAGCAAAGTCTTCAATTCTTATCAGCATTTATAAGTTGAGTACTTTGACTGTGAAGTCAGTGCCCGGAGCAACATATTTAGCAAATTAGATCTCCCTGAGCGAGACTGATACTATTGCAGTGCTGAAAGAGACAATCAAGCTGACAGTCCTGCAGATAACATCATAAACACTGAACTTAATCTCTGCCTCAGTCTAATGCACTGCTGAGAAGACAGCAAGTTTTTATGCGCATGAACAACAAAAGGTTGTCGACAGATGTATCAACTGGTTGATTGTTATTTAGCTGCCGCACTTATCCAAACAATTTAACGCGCTTACAAAAGTAACAAGACAGTGAGTGTGAGCAGGTACAAGTTTCAATTAAGAAATCAATCGCTGGCTGCTGGAGGGGGAAAAAAAACAAGTGAGGTTCAAGGCTGCGAGATTAAAGCAGAAATTACACCCTGGGTTACTTTACATCACACTCAGGGCCTTTAACTTCATTTATCTGCTTTAAAAAGTCAAAAAAACTATGTAACAGTTCATTTGAAATATGAAAAATCTTCCTTTTCTTAACTGTAACAGGACAGTGACTATCACAGTAACAGTCCTGTGATAAATCCTAGTGAAACTGTGGTAAAGAGGTGTTGATTTAACTGGATTATCATTTTGGAGGATGTAGTTTGTGGTGCTATCAAACTGTACTGCATTTATTATTATGTTATTTAGCCAGGCCCTGTCTGATTTGAATTGAACAAAACACAGACATTAGTTTTGGCTACGTTTTCCTTATACACTGACAGCTGAGTGAAGTTTCACAGCACCACCCACCTGGATCCTCATCCAGTTTGGTCTTGGGTGGCTCCCATTTCGGTCGAGCATCCTTGGCTCGCTCCTGTCTCCGCCCCAACTCTTCCTCAAAGCGCTCGTACAGGTCCCGCAGTTTACTGGTCCCCACGACCGTAGAGTCTCCCTGGATTAAACCAAAGCAAATAAAATACATGAAATCTGTGACAGAAGTTGTGTGAAATGTTAAATAGAACGGTTGTAGACTGAGAAAGGCCTGGCCGGTACGGTAGTCCAGCTGGTGTTGTAGTTTTTTAAATGTATGGGCCTTTACTGGACAGAGAGCAATAGATCAGAGCCACAGACCGTCAGTGTGATTCAGCACCCAGCTACAGTAACTAACTCCCACAGGTAGCATCCTCGCTGTGACAGCAGAAAAGAGAGAGACGTAACTGTAGTAAATCTGCTCATGGACGAGCAAAGAAATAAAGTTAGGCTCCACCTCGACATTTACCTTCACTTTAGTTTTACTGAAGGACTGAAGGACAGGTCAGGCCTTTGCCAGAATGTGTAATTTGTAAGAAGAAAGTAGCTGAGGACAGCATGGAGCAAGCATTCAGAGACTATTGGTAAAGGTCAGAGTTTTAGAATGGAAAAAGGAGACTGCACTATCCAAACGATTCAAAGACATCAGAGAAGCATTTGAGATTTGAGAGAAGCATTTCAAAGCCTATTAGGCTGAAAACATTTAGTGTTTTGAGCGAAACTAATCCAGCTCCTTAACAACACCATCAAAGGCACATTTAATAAAATAGCAGGCACAAGATTAGAAAAGTTTCCTTTGGTCGTCATTCAGATAAAACCATATCGAACAAGTCTGTCCTCGTTGTTAATGAGCAATCTGTTACATCCAATCAACCAAAACAAGCCACTCACTTGTCTAAACTACCTATAACAAACTGCAGACAATAACACTGTTAGGGCTGTAGACTCTGAAACTTGCAAAAGAGCACTCAGTGTATAATAAAAATTAGATAGAACAACAAACAATTAGCAACTGAATATAGAACAAATACAATTAAGACCAAAGTGCCACAGTACCACTTGGTCCATGGGGTCGTTGGAGTAGTAGTTCTCAGCATGGGTGCAGCGGATCCAAGCCGGTTTCAGCAGCTCCTCCTCCTCTTTCTCATCGTCCCCCTTCTCTTTCTCCTTCTCTCGTTCTCTGTCCCGTTCCCTCTCTCGCTCTCGGTCTCTGTCGCTGAAGACCTCCTCAGAGTCTCTGCTCCTGACGGAGGAGTAGCTGCGCTCTCTGCTCGGCCCCGAGGAGCCCTCTGACCTCCTCTCCCTCTCCTCCTCCCAGCGGCCGCGCTTCCTGTCTCTGCTTGTGGACCGACTACAATGGACAAAAATGGGCAAGTTAAGGTCACATGTTGACACCTGAGTCAGCTCCATCTGCTACATGAAGACTGAGATTTTCTTGAAAGCAACACAATAATCAGAAAGGAACTCTGCACATTTTACATGTAAAAATAATGTACTAATCATTGGGGAAGCTACAAAACCAGCAAAGATAGATGTATAATGTCCAATGGTGGCTCTGAGTTTGGAGACAAAATGCCTGTACTACATCCGGGGTGTGGACTTTGAGAATCATGGGCCAGGATGAGTCTTACTTTGGATGCTAAGGATTTTGTTTTCCTGTTCCTAGTATGCAAATTTAATGGAAATGTGCCTGTGCTCTAATTTTCTTCACCTCACCACATAAGAATCACAATAATCAATGCAACAACAACTCGTCATGACACAGGAGCAAGTAGAGTATTCAGTAACAGTTCAGTTCCGTACACAGCTAAAAAAAAAAGTGACAAAAACAAAAACATATTTATCTGTAAATGTTTCTAGAGGTTGAATGAGGATTGGTATTTAACAGCAGCTTTAATAAGACAAATAAGGGACAACGTTCCTACCTCCGAGGCCTCTTTCTGTGCCTGTCAGGTGACTGGGATCTTCGGCTTTCTCTGTGACGATGCCTCTCCCTGTGAACAAACGTACACAAAGTAGTGAGAAAAAAAATCACTGCACATTGATCTCATTCAGGAGAGTGCTGTCTGTTTGTACCTGCTGCGATCTCTGCTTCTGTGTCTGGGAGGGGTTCGGCCTCTGTCGTACTCAGGCCTGTATCTTCCTCCCTCTGGCCTGGCGCGTCTGTCTGGACTCCTCCCACGATCTTTCCTCTCTCCAGGAAATTCCATTTTGTGCCTATCGCCATGGCTACCGTAGCCGTAGCCCTTCTGCCTGTGGTCATCGTGGCGATATCCTCTTTCTGGAGATCTCCTGTTGTCCATGGGTTTTTCGTACTTATACTGCCCCCCATGCCTGAAGCTGTGGTCTGGTTTGAAAGAGCTGGGGCTCTGTGTGTAGCCAGGGCTGAAGGTGGGAGGAGGGAAAGGAGGGTGGGGAGGATGGGGGTAGTTCATGGAGTAAGGAGGGTGGTAGCTCATGGACTGAGAAGCCATGGGGTGAGGCATGGGAGGGTGCGGTAATGGTGGTGGGGGCACAGGTGGCATCATGTAAGGGTGGTAAGCATTCTGAGCAGACACCTGGGACCCAGGTGTTGGACCCCCTGTGGAGCTGGGCAATGGAGGAGGTGGAAAGTTCGGTGGAGGCTCTAGGAAGCCCTGCCGGACTGGGGGCTTGGGAAACGGTGGGCGGACAGGACACTGGTTAAGAGAACTGGGAGTCTGGGACGGTGCTGGAGGAGGGTACTGCATGAAGTCAGAGTGCGGAGGCATGTAGCTGCTGTTTCCGATGGTAGCCTGAACTGGGGGGAGTCTGTGGATCGTAGTGGTACGGGGGTACAGGAGGCTGGGGCGGGGGCGGCCTCAGGTTGGTGGGCCGGTAGCTTTGAGGGGAGCCGTGCTGGCCTGGGGGCATTCCTCCCCTGGGACCCCCACGATCTTGATGGAAAGACATGACTGTGGACGTGACAAAAAAATCAAGTTAAAACTGACACTCACTTCATATCCCCGCACGAAACACAACTGGAAGTAAACGTGTCTAAATGATAGTGTCATTTCCTTTACTTGTATTTCTATCTATCATCATTCCGATAAAGCCACAACACCGGCTCTGAATATTGGTGGCTTCCCCTCTTAATTTTCCAGTTCAAATAGTTCAACAGAGGCTTCATTTTGATTTTCATTTAGTTATGGTTAGAGTAGCAGAAATGACCAGTTTAATTAGGTTTAGGTTCATTTCAGGGGAAACACAACACTATTTATTTATTAACAGCAAATCAAAGAAGAGACACTTGTTCCTCTCAGGAACAGCAAAGCTTTATTTATTCATAAATAATATTTGCAATGGATCTAGTTAGTTCGCTTATGTGTCAGTGTGATGGTTACTGTGTGGGACTGACTCATCTAGTTATGTTTTTGTAGTTTAATAACAGGTGCTCATGTCTAAAGATATAAACGTAACCATCTTTATCAAAACAGCCAAAAACAACGGCGCTGAGCTGTTTAATATCACAGTGTCATGTAATTAGAGCTGAAAGTAGCGCTGAAGCTCCGTGTTCACGTTTACCACATGCAACATACAAGCTGAACATCATTCAATTGGTTACCTGCACTGCTTCGTTAGCTAGCTAGCTGGCTTTAGCAGATGTAATTCACCAAAGCATGCACAAAGGCAGGGGAGTAACTGAAAGCAACCAAGTTAAAGTTAACGGTTAGAAAACAGTCAGTCCGCGGTATTAATAATAAAATATGATTTTATGATTATGAATTAATATTAGCGGCTACGTTAAAGCTCCACTTGCTACCCGGTACCATGTTAGCAAGCTAGCTAGCACATTATGCCGGGATGCGCGCGGAGGAAATTACCCTTTAAAAAAAACAAGAAGCGCTAGCAACAGACGCGTATCATTCCGTTTTCACTGCTGGTTCACAAACCTACGATTAAAGCGGTCTACATTTCCTTAAACTTCTTAAACTGTATGATGTCTGGTGGTACAATGAGTTACCTGGTGGGCGTCACGTTTTCCGACTGGTCATGTTTCTAGTCGGAACGGTGACGGAGGGGGACGAGGATCGACCAATCACATTCGGCAATTCGGCCGTTGGCCAATGAAAGGGCGAGTCTGCGGTTCTGCCGTGTTTCTCGTCGAGTTGTTCCTCACTGCAGCACATAAACAAACCACTTTCTCACCGCTTGTTACTCAAATATAAAGTATATATATAAAAATTGTCGATTTCATCACTAAATATGGTCACTGCATGTTTGTTTTTAGAATTATGATAAAGGCAGCGGTGTGTTTATCTTTGCGCACTTTCATCACTTCATTTATTTAACGCTAAAAGCCCTTAAATTAACATTTTTGCTTATTCTGATAGACTTGTTTATTTTTATACCTTTTAATACACTGATAAATGCTGCATTCATTAATTTAACACATTTGAAGCACACAGATTAAGCAGAACAATACACAGTATTTCATTAAAATACAGTAAATAATAATAGAGAGACATAAAAGTCTGTCTACAAGGAAAATATTCCATTTGTGCTGTAAAGACTGCAAAGCACAGATAAACAACAGAGACTCTGCATTCTTTAAACTTATACGATTGTTTTATTTGGTAGGATTAATGGATAATATCCTAGATACATATCTGGATTTGACTCAAGTGTACTGGCTTGTATTGTCATTATTTTTCTTTCTTTAGTCTGGCAGGTGTATGAATTTTCAAACTTTTTTTTTTTGTGGTTAATTAAAAAAGAAAATAAAAACACAGTTACTGTGTACTTACGCAATATGTCCACTAGAGGGTGGCAGAGGTTCTTTTGAAAATGCATCACAATGAGTATGTACATCATTACCATGGCAACTCAACACTATCATTTCCAGAATGAATGAAGCACCATCAGGACCACACATCTAACACAGTACATGTATTTCTTAAGGCTAATCTCTGTTACTGCATTCTTAAAGAACCTGGGGAACATTTTGGCTTCAATCCATGCAACTCCTACATTATTCTGAGTGGAGGCGGTGGGGGTGGGGGCTGATTAGACCTCTGCTCCGCATTGATCTGAGCCTATCTGGGGAGATGTTGGTCTGAATACATCCTCACAGCCCACTTGTTAACCTCAGTGTGTGGCAGCAATGCCGCACCCTCTGCTGTGATGTTGTGCGCCACATATTCTCCCTGGTTGAATCACTGTGGAGGAGCAAAGTTAAAGTGCACAAGCCCACACAGTTTGCTGGAAGGAAACTACTGCACTCTGCTCCGACCACTCATCGCCTGACTCGAAAGATCAGGTGTAAAAACATTTACCATGTGCACTTGTTAGGAGGACTAGCGACGCTGTGAGGCCATTTTTCTTTTGACCTCTTGTCTGCTTTTTCTCTAGTTGTGAAGCTGGAGCTGTTTTCAGTTAAAACATAGAAAGGTTACACTTAAAACAATGAACCAGTTTCAGTAAAGTATCAGTAAATCTTCCAGCCTTGGACCTTACCAGTGCTGTTGTGGCTGAATGGCAGCAAATCCCCTCAAGCCAGGTCCCAAGATCATCTGGAAACCTGAAACCAGAAGAGCGAGGTTATTAACCAAAGACTGGAGTATTATTTGATTGATACACGTATATCTAATGTTGAAAAGCTTATGATATGAGCAATTATTAGGACACACTTTGGTTACATTTTTATATGTGTACAGGCATTTTAAGCTCATTTTTTTGGAATATGTCCACATATTTCACGTCAAAAATATTTTAATAATTCATTTAGCAAAGTATTGTGCCTTAGAAATAACAATAAAAACACCATTAAAAAACACATGGACCCCCCCAGCCATCCAGCTGTCCCATATGAACTGAGATGAGCAATCTTTATTCTGTTCAGTCTTTGGAGCCACAAAGACGCTGAAGTCATTTGTCTTTAGCTTGGTGAGTGTGTGTGTGTGTTTTCTACTGTAGTGCCATAGCTGCCATTCACATGCTCGCCAGAGATAAGAAAAGCAGGATTTATTTCTCTGCCATGTCTGATGGTCAGCAGAGCTGCATTACAATTCACTTCAAGTCGCCTCAAGCAGCATTAATATTCTCTGCCTTTGTGCCAGTCACACCCTCTCTTCCTCAAAAAAAAAAAGAAAAAAAGGTGATTTTCACTTGCAGGAGCAGTCATCACCTGCACTGCACCTGATATGTTTTCAAAGATTAATGAGTGAAATTACATAAAAGTGGTGTCATATAAAGACAGGGATTGGCTGATTAGATGTCACATTAAAACCCTCTGCTCTGTTAGATTGTGCTCTCCCTCCTCAGCAGATAAATCTCCTTTGTGTGTTCAATAATTCACACATTAATTGTGTGATTATCAAACATTATTTGATTTGATTTCCAGGGGTTGAAAAGTTACATTCACTAAATGCCACATGCATTCACCACCATCCATGAAGGGCAAAGCAGAATCCATACAATAAACAGGGCGTGTTGACCTTGCACTGAGCCCAGGGCGTTGAAACAACACCTCTGCAGAGGGAGGTGAGGCGAGCGAGAACAAAAAGGGCGGACTGCATTTTCCTCTCGAGCCGGCAAACATGTCACACCAAGCGAGCAGTGGAAATGCACATTACTTTCCCTCATTATGATTTATTTTGGTGAAAAGGCCAAAGAGAAAATGGTGCTATTTGCTGTCTGAATGACACAGTGGAAAAGTGGAGAGTAATGCACCCGTGGGACGGTTGAGCCAGCGAATATTTACATGCACCCTGTAACAGACAGATGAGCTGTGAGGTGATATTCACCGGTGATATGAGGAAGATTTAATTGATGGGTTTAAATGTTAAGATCTGATTAAAAACAACTCATTAACCGAATAATGTCACATCATAAGTGGATTTTTAATTTAGTTTTAAATTGCTGCAGTTTTATGTGAATTACTCTTATATTATTATTTAAAGTTTTCTATTTGCAGAAGCAGAGGGAAGCACATGTAGTATCATCTCCATAAAGTGTTATTCAAATGCAAAATACATATACAAGAGGTTATTATCTGTTAGACACTTTTTTTAAATATAACAAGCCTGAAAAAAGTCAGGATGAATGCTGAGCAGATGAGACACTTGAGCCACAAGTCATCTAGAGCACAGTGTATAAGGACATACAGCCAAGTAATCAGCTCTTTTGATGTTTTCCTGTGTTTGATTCGATTGCAGTGGTGGTAGCAGTACCTCAGCTGACACTGATGATAATGTGACATTTGAAAAAAAGTTCTTGATGCCTGCTGAACTGGCTGATTGAATTTCTTCCCGTGGCTTCTTTTCTTTATTCAGGGTTGCAAAGTGAAAGTGCTTTTCCTAAGTGTTTAGTCATCTGTTTTGCTGTAACTTTCATCACTGAAGCTAATAAGGACACGGCCGGATCCTCTCTGTGAGAAACACACATAAAGCGTGGCTCCGGTCCTCACACTGAGTGTTCCTTGTGTAATGATGTTTTTCAACCTACATGATGTTTGTTATAATTTGTGTGAGCTTTGATGTCCGTGTTCCCTCAGTGTTAATGCACATCTGCCTTCACGCGCTGCACGGAAACAAACAAGAAAAAAAAGATTCAGATGTGGAAAACCAGTTTAATGTGTTTTCTGGGCAATGTAGCTTCCTGCTGTTCTCACACAGAGGCTTTTTGCAAAATGATCCAGAAAGCCTGTTATATATGCATAGGTAATATGCCTGGAAATTTATTTGTTTTCTTGCACTCTCACGCTTGTACAGTAAACACTGTATAAAACTACGGCAAAAGCTAGTTAGCTTAGCTTAGCTTTAAGACCGAAAACAAATCTAGTTCCAAAGGTTATAAAATCCTACTTCTGGCGCCTCTACAGTTCACTAATTCACATCTCACATCTTGGATGTTTACATGGATTTAGTTTCCTTTGGACACCTGTTTCTCCCTGTTTCTGATCTTTAAGCAAAGCTACGCTAATCACCTCCTGGTTCCAGAGATATGAGAGTGGCTTTTCTCATCTAACTCTTGAATAAATGTCCAACTGCTCCTTGAACATGATTTGATAAAGGGCTGAGAAAAACATACGATAAGTTAATTTAACTGGAGTAAAACTTTTTTTTTCTATTGGTTGTGGTGTATCAAGTAGAAAATAATTAATTCTTAACAAATGATCCAGTTCATAATTTTCATTTGCCCAAATATTTTTGCCGCCAAATCTGCAGATAATTAGGACACCACAGTACAGACTCAGGAACTGGCTTGAAAATTAGCAGTTTACTCAAAGCAAAATTGAAGTTCTGCATTACTGCACCTGCTGATTCAGCTTCATTAATGGTGCACACGCTCCAACGTATGGAGTTCTGCAGCAAAGGGTAGATGATATTTATTTCTTGGTTTTGGCCAAACAAGAGCAAGAGTTTCTCTGGAGCTGTCAGTGTCTTTCTCCATTACTCTGAAACCTGCAGGGTAACAAATGAAAGTGAGGGTGGAAGAGGCTCGAGCAGCGCAGCGGAAAGCGATGAATTATCCCGGCTCAAAATTTAGAAAAGTGCATGGGGGGTGGAAATGGAGCCTCTGACAATGATTGCTGGTCTGCCAAAGTGTGCTGGGCTGGTGGGGTAAATACACAAACTGGGCTAAAGCTTTTTTCAGTTTTTGGACTGTTGATGAAAAAACAAAGGCAGCTCCTCTCAGCGTGTGATGGCTGTCAGAAGCTTAGACGTTTTCATATTTTGTTCTATGTCACAGGGTAAGATCTAATAAATAGTGTATGATCCGATTTTGAAATGTAAAAACTGACAGCTCAATTTCTTCTTTGTCCTGTGAAACTCTTTTATATCTGACTGATAATTTCTAAATTGTACCATTAATAAAAATGTAATTGTTAAATCAAAGTGGTAACCCTGCTGCACAGTCATACTGTTCCACATCATCTGCTCTGGACAATAACAGCTCTTTGTAGCAGGCTATGAAGCTCACAGTGAGGGTGTCTTTAGGGTTATTGAAAGTCTGAGCAGGGTACAAAACCACTCTGGAGGTTTTCTCTTTTCACCTCCACAAATCAATTCAACTAAGTACTTCTACACATAAGTTTCGAAAAAAGTTCACTTTACTTCGTCCATACTTTAAAAACAAGATAATAAGTGACAAATGAAAGTGAGAAAGGATTAAAAGATTTCAACTTGAGCAGCAGCTGCAGTCACAAGTGGAAACTGCAGGACTCTGGTGCATTAAATTCTGTTGGGCTCCGAGTCTGAGCAGGTACAGGTTCTGGTAGCTAACAGCTCATGCACAGAAAACAAAGCCCAACGATTGCTAAGGCAATAAAAACACAATTCACTTAAGGGGAAAGTTACTGAGCTACTTTCCTCTGTGTGACGGAGTGCTGTAAGGCGTCACGCACTCCCTGCTCAACCCAAGTTACATGGAGCAAGAGCAGGCGTTCAGGGCGCTGGGTGGGAATGAAAGAGGCACCGTTCTTCCTGTTCCAAGTCAGTGTACCATCAAAATGACTGAGCTGAATGAGTTGCATTGTGTTGCTGTAAGATAACTTTTCAAACCCTATCTTAACAGTATTTACCTGCTCTACAGACATCTTTTTCAGCACCTGACCATCTCCACAGTCTGATATCCACTTGTGTTTTGGCCCTGAGAAAAATATCTGTGCCTCTTTGGCTTTGTAGATGTATAATTTAACTTGGTTATCCATCATTTCATGCTAAAATCATACCGTGTTGGCAAAGTATGCAATTTATGAGTTAAGTTTAAGTTTGAATGATCTCAGAACTTCCTAAAAACTCATCTGTCTGTTATTTTCCTCCCAACCCTTCTCCTTTTTCTGTATTCTCTGTCTGTTCATTAAGTCTTTTAGCATCAATTAGCCAGTTAGCTACGAGTGTTCACTTAGCCCAAGTACAACCTGCGGGAGTTTCTGATGGCTTATGTAACATGTTTTGCTGTTTCATATAGACCAACACGGTGCATTTCACATCACAGGGAGTCGTTAAGTTAATAAGAGCTGTCTTCCTATTTCCACAACTGGATACAGTCAAAGACTGCAGTTTAGATTCTGCAGAAGATAAAATTAGCTGCTGTTTTTCACTGAGGCAACATGGTTGTTCTGCTCAACATAGAAAAGTAATCATTCTGATTCTGATGATTGAAACCAGAACGAGTCGCTTCCTTGATGGATGTAGATGATAATGTCATTTTCTTGAGGAGCATGCTCCTTATTAGTCGACCTTTATCATCTCATTCGCTGTGCAGCGCGGTGCCTGCACGCACATGGAAGCCTGTAATTACAAAGGCAACATGCAGAGGCTGGAACACATTCTTCATCTGGCAAAAGATGATGCTTTTCATCGGAGTGCTGAGAGGAGGAGATGAATTTCATAGAAAAATGAGGGTCAGGGAGTTGACTTGATGTACTCAGCTTAAGTGCTGAGGCACTCGCTGATGATGTTATTTAATATGATTACCTTAGTTGCCCAAAAAGCATTCAGTTAAATGCAATCACCATACAGTGTAGACTGAGATTAGAGCGTTTCATTAAGGAGTTTTTCCCGATAATGTTACTTGTTTTGTTTAACAGAGAACATGTGAGAGATTAAGTCGTGTTATTGGGGAACTAAGGATGATTTTTTAAATGAAAAAACCTTTCTGTCTCCTAGAAATTACACAACCCGTCCCTTTATACATACATTTATCCTCTATATGTAAATCCTGACCTTAACAGTGTGTGGAAGGGGCACAATAGCTGTAATTCATCAGTATTCATCACTAACGTGGATGTAAATGTAGTATAGCAGGTAAAATGCTGCCTCCACTTGCTGAATATGAACTGCAACTCTTTACACTGCCAGCTTGCTTTATCTAAATCATTTTATTTGGTATGCTGGTATTTTTAAATCAACTTTCATCAATTATTTTTGCAAGGTCAAAATGTTTCAGTCTCAAAACACTTAAATTCTGTATTGTATGGACAACATTTGAGACATTCTGAGATGTGAATTTTTTAAGTGAATTTTTCTCTCTCTCTCTCTGGTTGTTTGTGTTCATCAGTGACTGAAATGATGAATCCAAAGTAGTAGTAGATTATCATCATGTTCAGCAGGAACATGATGATAATCTACTGCAAAAAAGGTGAATCCATTCGCACAGGAGCAACAAGTAAAAAATTATTTTGAAACCATTTTGAGGTCCCTGTGTTTTTACCACCTTAGCTTCTCCTACAGGCTTGGAAAGGGACGGGTATTCGGTTGTTTACAATCTGCAACCTCACCGTTAGATGCCTCTAAACCCTTTTATAGAAAAAGACCAACACTGGCCATCAGATTCCACAGCCTCACTAGTCATTTTACTCATCCTCAAGCCACCAAAAGTTTTAACAATAACTATACTCATCAGTGTAACATTTAACCTTCCTCTTTTTTTCCACATATTGCTTCTTGCACGCCTTTAACCCTTGTGTTTAGTTCATTTAAACATTACTCAAATTACTGTATGTGTAAAATGTACTAAATCTAAGTAACAGAATTTTTTTTAAACAGCAGGAGTCTCTGATTGTGTCACTGTGGATTTCTGAAACATATCATCACTCATAAAACTAGGGGAAAGTCCTGAAATATTGAGCTGATATTAAAAATAACAACAGTGAGTAAAGTATGTTCTTAAGCTGTTAAAAAGCGTCTGAGGTTTGGACTCCAAACAAGACATTAGGGTTAAAAAGTCAGCGCCATCTGGACCAGGAATCGTGTTTAAACAGTGAATGTGTCTTATTACAGAACAACCACATCCACTTGTTGAGAGAGACGTGGTTTGGACACTTGTTATGTGATTTGAGATTCATGGCCCCTGCAGGACTTCACTGGAGATCTGTGAACTCCAGGAATTACTAGACAAAGTTGGAGAATACCAAACCTTCCATTCAGATATCTGGAGTATCTACAGCCGTGCTAGTGGCTCCGAGTCACAGTGGACTTATTTATTTACTCACATTTTGGAGAAGGTCATGACCTTACAACACCTCAGATACTGGACTAAAAATGTTTTGGATAAAGAAATACACACAAATTTTGAATGGCCACAGTCAGACATCTTTGATTCTGACCAGTCGCTGTGAATATTGTGGCAGTAACATGACCTGCTGATCTAAAATGATCTAATTACAATCAGTGTCTACAAAATCCACCACCTCCCCCCATTACCATCATTATATTCAGATTTCTCAATTAATTAATTAATCAAGAGGAAATATGCATCATGTTTATTTGTATCCTGTCATTTATAGGTGAGATTTGAGTGACTACTAGGATATTTACATGCTGAATGTAATGCAAATGTTCAGGTAAAGATGTTATTCTGTTGCAAAGCACACTATGTGCCATACAGAAAAAGCAGGATGATTACATGTGAGATTCATGCTTCACAGATGACATTTTCTTTCAGAAATTTCATTACCATTTTGAGAACAAGACACCTGATTTGACTTGGAGGAGGAAATGAATGTCTCTTCTAATCTCAGGCATCAGAATTAAAAGTCTTTCATCAGGAACATAAGAGGTGTATTCATCTGATCCATTCCTCCATAAATTGAGGGGGGAGAAAACGCTGACCCTGGCCACCTGAGCATCTGATGTTTTTGAGACAGTTCAGGGTCCTGGCCTTGTCATTCTTTGAGATATGTAGTTACGTCATTGCTCGCTGTAACAGATTGTTCAGTGTAAAACCAAACGTATGAGAGCAGATCTGGACAGGGAAGGTGGCACAGTCAGTTTAATCCAATCCAATCCTTGCAGCCTGAGTGAGAAGCTACAAAGAAAAGCGTAGGCGAATCCACAATTTGTCAGTTTTGCTTTCTTTTCTTGTTGTGCACCTCAGAAACTTTGACTGCAACTCTGAGTCATCTGCAGAAATCATTCTACAGACGACTGCAGTTGTTGGATGTGTCAATAAGCAGCTTTCCTAAGCAACACATTTAGTGGGAGGAACTCCTTACATCTGAATGTGGCCAAGATTAAGGAGGCTGACAAACCAGGCTCTGACAAATCCAGTCTCAGTGTTGGTGAAGACTCCTTGAGAACAGACTGGACTAAAAGGGCAATACTGAGGCTTTCTTTTAAGAGATCTTAGGGTTCTTTGAGGGGGAATGAATTCTCCAGTGAAAACAGTCACCACCTGTAGGCATGAAAGGTGGCTTTGAAAAGTTTGGAGCTTGCTCCTTCACAGAGGACACAGCTGCTGTCAGCCTGGATTCACAGCATGAATTCCAACAGCGACGCACTGTCATGGTGGGAAAAAGATTTTAATACTTGGCTGAGGTGGAAAAGTTGGACAGAAGTGCACTTTAAAGGTGCTACATGTAGGTTTTTGCTACTGCTACATAGTCAATGCTGCAAATCTTTTACCAGTCTGTTGTTTTAAGTGCAATCCTTGCTAAAGCAGGAGCAGCACCAGACCAGATCTAAGCCTGGCTTTGTGCACTGAACCTGTTAAGAGTTGATAAAGCAGAGGCAGACGCCGGACAAACTTTCATCACATATAACACTCTGCATTCCCTCCACAACCAGCTTGTCTATAGCAGAGCATGATCCAGCTCCACAGAGATGAGGGAACACTACAATAGGTCATCCTTTCCAGCTACCACCAGTCTGCGTAACAATGTTTGTCTGTGTCAAGAAATGGAGTTCTGCTTGCCTCTAATTAGGATACACCGCTCACTTTTTTGACTTGTACACATTAAACATTTAAACTTGTATTATTTATTCATGTTTGACTGTCCAGTGCTGTTTTACTTTCTGCGGCGCACCCAGACCCTCTATCAATCATCTGTTCCTGCGTATCATTATATATGTTTTTATTCTTTTACTTCTTACTAAAAGGAGAACTCCACTCTGGTTCTGCTGCATCGATCTGCTCAGCTGAGGAATAACTGAAGGAGATCTTCATAGATCTGATATTTGATAAGGTAACTCAGCAAAGCACCTGATACAAAACAACACTTTTGAGAAACTCTCAGACAAGTCCAGTCTGTTGCATGTGATGTAACCAACACACAACAAAACAAATGGATGTACAAAGGTTACAGCGTCTGTCAGATTCACGGTGACAGAGGAGGATTTTGCTTTCTCTCATACTGTGAGTAATACTTGTGAGCAGGACTACAGCTCATTAAAGAATTGAATTTACTGTAAGTGGATTTTCTCCTTCATTTCTCTTTTCGGGATAACAACTTTGTTTTTGTGACATTTTAGAAGTACAAAGGTGCAGAACATCCATTAGCTCTGCTGTATCTACTCATCACAGTTATCAATAATCTTACATCTCTAAATATCACAGAATATTTGAGTCTTAAAATATATTTTACCAGTGATTCACCAGGTAAAAAATGTCTACTGAAGCTAAAGCTGAAGCCAGAATATGTCCATGTAAAAATACTTCATCCTTTAGCTGTTATCTCACCACACAAGCAGATAAAAGTTCCTCAATTAACATAGATACTGTTTCCAAGTAAATGCAGGCCATTTTATTCGCAGCCAGCTCAACACCTGGGCTCGCACTATTTATTCTCTCTCATGATGACAGGCTGCCTCCAGAAATAAACCATAAAACAACAGCCTTTGTGTGATATTATATGGCTTTTCACACATTACCAGACATATAAATAGCTGTGAAATGTACCACATTGGTGTGGTATTTCTTAAGCAGATGGTAATGTAACAAATACACCGGCTTCTTACAGAGAAAAACAGAGCAGCCGGCCCAAATACAACTGAATCTTCTATATAATGTCTATTTTAGGACTATGTTTAATTAGCTGCAGTGACAGTCACTCTCTGGATGAGCAGTCACACCTGCTGTACATGCTCTTACAAATTGACACCCAGATCACATTCACTGACACGTGGGGATCTGGACTTATTAAGGAGGGACTTCCACCAGGCTGAGCGGAGAAGAAGCAGTAAGGTTTATTTACACGTCTGTTGACCGGCTGCTGGAGCAGAACTGAACTGAGCTCTGTTACAGGCCTGATAAAAAGACTCAACACCGATCCTGGACCCTGACTCTGAGAAAAGTCAACAAATCAAAGTTTTCCTCTCAAATCTCTGCTCAAAAACAGGTCCTAGCTGTATTTAAATTACACCACAGTCCAAATGTAAAGTCGGGTGAATGAAAGATCTCAGTTCTCCATACAAGTAAATGTGTTTATTCATCTTAGACTGATGTCGGAGATATAGCTCTTTTATCCGGAGACCCTGAGGATAGATAACTGAGTACAGAAATACATGAACAGACTTATTATTATTTAACATCTATTATGACATGCAATGTTCTTTTTTACCTTTTTATGTAAGGCCAAGCTAAATACAAACACAGCCAGACTTCTCTTTATTCCTTCTCGTGATGCTTCAGCTAATGTTTAACTAGTTAACCAGCACTGTGCCAAATCGTTTTGAGTGTAAGAGTTGTTTTATGTGCGTTTTCATTAAAAACCCAAGTAAAAAAATTTTTTTAAAAGACTTGAAATATTGCAAAACCATTCTCATGCTTGGCTGAGGCGGAAAAGTTGCTGTGTCAGTCAACAAAATGCCAAATTTGGTTTAAAATTTGTGCGGCATTTGGATGGAAACTTAAGTGGTGAGTGTTACTATGGCCCAAAAAAATAAGTGTAACTGTCTTCAGTTTATTTTAAACCTGATGATTATAAAAGGGAAAAGAGAGGTTCTGCAAAAGTTTAATCAAATCATCCTGCTGCCTGTCAGGACAACTCATGCCACTCATTAAAAATCCATTTGAAATGACTAACAGGTAACAAGGACAAAATCCCTGTTACCTGGTCCTGTTACAGGACAAAACAAGGAGAAAATCGTCACGTGTTTGTTTTAAGGTCAAATGCATCACCTGCTCATAGAAATCAGATTTCTAAAATGCTGTGCTGAAGAAGACTGAACCACAGTAGTTAACAATATTTTCAAAAAGTCTTTTCATAGGAATCAGTGAATAAACCAGACATTTACCTCGAGATGAAGAAGAAACTCATATGAAACGGGACAGCCTTGAACAGCAAAGAGAATCTAGAGTTTGAACTATGAAACTATTTCAGTTTAAATGCTTGTTTGTACTTAGTTTAAAGTGGATACAAATCAGACAACAACAAATGAAAGTGTAGCCCCGGGGTGGTCGGACCTGAGATGCCATGCACCCGGCGGCAGAAGAAAACAAATAACAGATATCGAAATGACCTCAGCGGCTGAAAGCCCAGCGAGGAGGAAATGTATCAGCCTTTGTTTACTGAGGTCGAAACAATATAAGCACCTGTGTTATAATATAGTGCAGTCAGATATGATTGCCCTTCCCTGTTCCACCCACACTCAGGTCATTTTAATATTTTGCTTATGTAATGGTTTAAGAGGGGAACTCAGCTTTTTCAGTTCATTTTAGTTCATTTCAATTTATTAACTTTTCCTAAAAGCCAGTTTCCAGCTACAGTGCCACTGGGTGCAGGAAGAGTTTTCTATAATTCAGGCTGCATTTCCTCTTTCCAATCCAATTTCTTTTGCAACCATAAGCACAGGAGAGAGTCAGTAAACAGGTTCCTGCAAATCACTGATACTGACAGAAACGCATAAATTAAAACAAAGCTAATGTGAGTGCACTGACATGATGGTGCACGGTGCATTTATGCTCCAGTAGCTTAATCATTCTATGCCACTAACATTAGCGTATTTGGTGATAAAGAAAAACCCTCTAAAACCCAACTGAATTATCTAAAAATGCTTTGTTTCCTCTGTCCTCTGATTCACTGGAACACAGCACCTGAACCAGGAGTTTAGCTGAACTTCATCTGAACTTTATTCACATTAAACACAAGACAAAAAAAAAAAAAACCCTTAACCAGAAGAGACAGGGTGCTGCCATCTCTGAAGAAATGTATTTTAATGCCAGCATGCGACTGGACAAGCACCGACTGTCCATGAGTGAGTGAACAAGTGCCTGTGACAGCACAAGTCTGAAGTTCACTGGCAATTTATGGACCTGCAAAGACATTTCTGCCTCAAGCTTCTCTTAATGAATCTCTCTTTGTATTATTTGGGTGAGGGCTGATTTGAATCGGTTATGTATTCAGCACCTGCCTTCCATCCATTTTCATCTGCCCATTTACTTCGCTCCAACTCACCAACTCCTCAATCAATCACCTGAATCAGGTCAGAAAAGTCAATGACGGCTAGGTTAACAGGCTCGCGCAAATTGTGAGTTAAGGACCGAGTCACAGACAAAATGAGTTTGGGAAAATTATACACACACCTGACAGATTATGCAAAGAGCTATAATGTAGCATGAAGCATGAATCTTCATCGTCGTGATTGCTTGCCCTCAGTTAACACGACTGAAAATGTTGAGCAATCAAAATTTTTTGAAATTCAGCCCACGATTCCATCAGGAAAACCCAGTTTTCTACACAGCCATGGCAATACTCAGTGCCTCTGTCACCGGTCATTCATGATTGCAATCAAAAGTCATGATCATCATGTCTGTTGCCACATGAAGAGCACATTTACTGTGGAATTTTGTGAAACAGTCTGACATGAGTTTTGCACAAAAGCGGCAGAACATCTCAGAGAAACCAATCAGGATAAATATGAGGGGTCTCAAGGTGTACCAGCCTCAGATAAATGGCAGAAAAGGGATTGATGGATGGAGTGTGACAAAGTAATTCCAGCTCAGGGTCCACTTGCTTGTTTTTTCTGGGGCTTTCAACTGCACCTAACAGTCTTCATCAGTGGGTAGAGATGCCTCGGGTTGTCATCACGTGATCGTAGTATGCAATACATCAATTCAATGATCAAAAATCCAAAATGAAAACATCTATCAGACATTACACATCTTGTAACGTCCCTCGCCAAGCAAGCGTGGAGACGTCAGCACGATAACACAGGCTGCTCTCATATAGTCTCATATCAATCGCTGGCTCCTGAATCGAATCGAATCGAAATCGTATCGTAGCAGAGTCTGCTAACGACGCTAATGACGACTGCAAGAGACAACTGAAAACTCTGGAAAAAGCTAGTAAGTGGACCTTAAGTTATGATTATTTTATCAAATTTCCAAGGTCGAGAAATAACTTTCCCTCTCAACAAACTTCTCAGTTATAGTTAAAAGACAAAATGAAAGTTCTGTGGCCCCTCTAAAGCAGTCTACTGTACACTGAAGGTAAATTAACGCTATGATAACACCTTTTCTTTTTCTGTAATTATGTAAATCAGCGTTGTCATTAATGCTGTAAGGCTACAGGCCCAAGCAGCACTTGAATTGTATTAAAGCTTTTGCCCTCAATAACACAGCGGAGAGCTGTGCTGCAGCCGCGACAGGAACGGTACATTTGTTTGAATTTAACCATTTTCAGTTAATTGTCCACACATCATCAAACACTGCATGTGTGGCCTACAATCAGTTAGTGAGGTCCTCAATTTGCCACTCACACAAACACTTAATAAAATTAGTGTGATGAGCACTGAGACTCCAGATAATGGATCAGAAGCAGGGCAGCGAGGTCTGGAAACAGACCAGCACCCTAACATTGCAAAAAACACACAAAAATCACACTTTTTATGATGCATGAGTATGGCAATTTGTCAAAAAGGGTCATGTTTTGCATTGTGGGTAAGTGTAAATGGCTCATTAGAGCTTCTAAAAGGCTCTGCTACATTTCCCATCATGCAGCCTGCTCAGTCTGAGTTTTTTGTTGACTTTTTTGAGTTAGTTTGAAAAAGATCGTAATGAAAAGGAGCAGGAGTTTCACCTTCATAGCAGCATTTTGTATCAGGGTTTGTGCTGTTATTCTTTCCAAAAGAATTCCTCTTCTGATGCCTTAATTACTTTTTTTGTTTTTTAAATGTGAAAAACCCATGCAGGAAAACTTTTTCCTTATCTAAAAAATGACAGTGGATGCCAGCACAATAACCGTTCAACTGTTCTTTCCTTATGTGCAGAAAGTCCTTGATCAACACAGATATAGTTGTAGGCTTTAAAGTCAAACCACCATCCCTGTGATCTGCTGTTTTCATGCATGCTTTTGCTCCACTGACTCTTTCAGTTATACTCTGAGGCTTTGCAGTTACTTTCTATCAACCGATCTAAGGCTCAAGTGGAACACCAATTTCTTATCCTTTTTTTTTCGCAGTAGATTAACCACAGTGGAGTCAAGTCACTCCTGATGGTCAGCAAGAGCCCAAACAAAGTGGTGGAATTTCTCCAGCACTCCTTTTTTTTTTAAACCATCCCCACCGAAGTCGCAGCATCTTCCTACTGTGTTGCCCTGAGAGACAGAAATACATCGACCTTTACTATTGATGAGCAGCAGGGAATTCACCGTCACATACACAGTGTGGACACCTGGCGCAGCGGGCTGTATAGAGCCTGTTACATCAAAGCTTCTGAAGGAGGACAGGTCAGTAAATCACAGCTCACTCTACAACCTCCTGAGTGGCAGTCCTCACATAATAAGAACCAGAGCTGTGAAACTGAACAGAGAAGTGTAGAAAGTGTATATGGATGGAACGGCTCCTACTGGACGTGTGAAGAGTGGTTTGTACTCTGTGGTTCTAACTACACAGGTCAACAAGGCTTCTTTAATGAATAAGCACAGGACACCGCAGGAAAAATCCAATCAATCAGTTATCTTTTGTGTAGAGTGTGTTTCTGTGCAATCCCACACAGAAAGCACAGACTGGAGAAGAAAACAGAAATAGAAAACAAAGAAAAGAGAGACTTTAGCTCGAAGGAAGAACTTCCACCAAAAGGGTCGAAATATGGCCGCCAGTTACTCCAACGTTGTCTCATTTACACTGAGGAAAGGTTTCACTTCTGTCAGCTGTCAGAATCAGTTCCAAAGAGCACACACACAGTCTCCAAAGTCTTTAAAGATTAAGGATTATCATTTAACCTTTAACCCAGATTCCAGATCCTCTCCATGACTTAATGTAACTCAGTTTACATTAAAGATATGGATCGTCCAGCTATGTTTTGCGTCAGCAGCAAAGCTAAGTAAGGCCTCCCCTCTGACATCCGCCAGTGGGTGCATGTGATGATCTAATAGAGTGTGACCTGCTCTGTTTCCCACCTGTTGTGCTGCAGACACTTCCCATCAATGAGTCGCTGAGTCACCCTCACAGGTTAACTGAGAGTGGCTGGGCCAACAGGTACACCTTGAACTGGGTGACACCTGTGCCACAAACAGCTGGGTCAGAACCAAGTAGCAAAGGAGAGTAAGTATTCTTGCCAACACTGTCGGTATAAGTACAATCCGTGCTGTGCACCTGAAACCAGACCTGCAGTTTGATGGGTTATTTATAACTGCAAAGTAGAGCAGGAGTTCTTTCAAAACTTTGCCTAATTACATGGTGCATGGAGAAGATAAGCAGTCCTCGCAGTTTACCCACATACAAGTTGTTTTGTGTTTCTCTGAGTCGTTTAACTGCAGGAGCAGAAATATCCACCCACGAAGCTCCACCATGGCCGGTTGCAGACATATTTTAGGATCCTGCTGGGAATGCTAGCGCCACCTCCGAGGAGGCAGAGGACCAACTACCGGGACCCTTCGACCCAGAGCAGCCTCTGGCAGCCTTGTGTGATTGTGATGCCTTTATTCCACCATCCTTCCAAAAAATACCCGCCTTTATTTGTTCTGTGTGACAGTTAGAAAACATAAAGGATTACTCTGGGGAAAGACATGAACACAAGGCAGGGTGCCTCCCCATATATACATATGACTGATCTTTCAATTGATATATTTCATATTGTTCTTGTTCTCTTTGTTTCAATTCAAACTGACAATTTTCTTCAGTAAGAAATACGCTGAAATGGCGTCTCCTTGTACGAACAGTATCTGAGCTGGGACTGCCTATTCGTGCCTCCACAAGCTGTACCATCAGTTAACAAGAGACATATTGTAGTCTACAGTGGATGTGGTCTTAACATCTGCACCTAGAAAAATACTTTATTTCTGTGAGGCAGCCACCCTGCAGTGAAAGCTATTCTTTTCAGTGTAGAGAGTGGTTTTGCCCAGAGCCAAGCTGAATCCTCTTATCTGGCAGGAGTTATTGGTGATTGTTAAATTACTAGTGTTGGTGTTATTGGAGTTACTGCTGATTGTTTAAACACTGTCAGACAAGAGCGCGGAGGATGGGGAAGGGGTCGATAACGGCCGGTGTGTTCGGTAAATTCAGCGACGTCTCTGTTCTGCATGTGAAGATCAATGATGATGAAGGAGACTGAGTGGAGGAATTAAGAGCTCCATTTCAAAAGAGACTGTAACACCAAATCTAATACTGTGAGATTTCATTTCATTTTAAATAACAAGAGATGCCAAAGCAGAGCCTGTCTGGTATTATTCTCTCTAGCGACAGGCTCCTGAGGGAAAGAAACATTAGCTTCACTCTACTTTAATATCACACTGGATTATATGAAATTTCCATAAACAACCTTTTGATAAAAACATTTTTTAATGTCAAAGAATGAATAATATCTGTCACTCGGATCTTTATCACCTGACAGGAGAGGTATGTTCAGTGGAGGAAAGCATCAGCTCCTCCACGAGACTATTAGAAGCTATCAGTGCTGGAAAAGTCTCCCTTATTTTTCAGGACAGGATGTGTGGAAAGCTTTTTGTGACCACTCTGTGGTGAGGCGTCAAAGCTCTTCAGTGAGAAAAATAAAACAGAACAGGAAGAAGAAGCTGTTCCAGATGTTTTTCTTCTTTTTTAAATCCCAAAAATACACCTGTATCATTAAAGCAAATGGTAATGAGACCATGCTGACCTTCCGTGTTTGTCTAGATGAAAATTTGGTTTGCTGATGGTCAGCAGTGGAGAAGCAGCCATGAATCTCAACTTTGAGAGCTAGAATAGACAATTTTTCACAGCACAGCCTCTGTAACTAGAGACACAAACAAATCTTAATCTGAGGAGTCCTTGACGTTGTCCCCTCTGCTTTATCTCTTCAAATTGTACTTGCGTCACTGATGCTTGGCAATTTCTTGGGTGGCCAGAAAAGTCTGAATGTATTAATTTAGTGCTAATTGCACTGACAGAAGAAAAGTGGTTGAATTTTGAACAAGAAGGTCAACTAAACAGAGCATGGACAATTTGTGATAAAAGAGGACAAGCGTTTAAGGATAACTCCAGTATTTTTGAACCTAGGACTTATTCTTTGGGGTTAAAATGATTCATAGGGACATAAATCTTTGGCTTTGGTGCAGTATTGAGCAAGAACAGTGTGACTAATGGGCAACTACATCAAACTACATCCATTAAAGTGCTTGTTTTTGTCACTGACAGGCTCAGATCGTTATTATAAGTATCTGAAAACATTATGGATAGGATTCCTGCAGAGATAGCCTTTTTTATTTAATCCAGAGACATCACTTTAAATCTATACCAGACTCCATTGACAAAAACAGTAATTTTATTGAGCAGAACAAAGGGGCTGTTGGAATACCACTGCCTTGATCTTTTAGTTTGTTTGTGTTATTGTGTGACTTTCAGTGGAGGAAGAAGTAATCAGATCCTCTACATAAGCAAGGTGCCACACAACAACACAAACTAACTAACTGAGGCAGGAGTAGATTAGTGTTCTGCTAGGTTAAATTACTGTTTTTGTCAATGCTGTATGACATGCTAAAGGTTCCTGTGTTTGGCTTATTAGCATTGCCCTAAAGGCTCCTCCACCATGTAAAACCTGCTGTATTTTTAGTCTTCTGCATACTTTGTGTACTAATCATATTCAGCAGGTCAAGTTGTTCCTTTGCAGGGGGAAAAAGAGCTTTTGCTTTGCCCAACACAGAGGGGAATAGATAAATAGTAAATGTGGAAACGCTCCCACCTGAATTCCCCCCATTCATTATGCAGTCAGATCCTGAGGCTCCATCGTGCCTCTGTTTTCCTCCATTAAACCGAGCCTCAGATCTTATCTGTTAGCTCAGGCTCAGACACTGTGTGCTCAAAGTTTAGAGGGGGCTCTCAAATTTTTCATAATTTGGTCTGTGGTGACTCCTCATAGGCTGGACTGAATTTGCCTTTATCAGTGTGTCAACAAGGGACACACCATTTGAGTCCCTATACATACTTAAACAATGAATATACTTATGAATAAATTAAATTTAAGTGTGATAGAGAGTGTTTCAATTAGCCTCTTATCCTCTAGAGCTTATGAGGATCTTTGTATAGTAAAACGTCCTCCATTTGGGCATGTTGCTCAGCACTCAACTTTAAAACTTGCAGTAGAAAGTGTAGGTAAACTTGTGTTGGACAAAAGAGGCCAGTTTCCTGTTCAAGAGGACGACATGTGCAGATTCATAGTCTGACTCAGTCAGAAAGCTTCTATAAAATGTCCAGAAATGGTCTTTACAGCCGGTCTCAGGGGTAAATTTAATGATAATTTAAATTACTATTGACCTTGTACAAATGTGGACTCTGAACTTAGTCATCTGTGTGCATGAGTCTTTCCCTGAAATACTGCATATGCATGTAACACATTCATATTGAAGTGCTTAAGAGTGCTAAAGCCACTCTGTGTGTTATAAGTGCCTGAGTCAGCTAAGCTTTCAGCTGTAACACCATTCAGAAGTTGGTTTAGTTCCTCTAACTCATTACAGCTCATGGTCACAGTTTGTGGGTTCTGCAAATTTCAACTTTAACAAGTGTCCATACCCTCAGATATCAGACCTTTATCATCATAGAAAAAAAAATATTCAAGTTGTGGGACGGTCTGCTGGTGACTGTCACACACAGGAAACAAACAGCAGTCTCCTCTGTGTTTACGTCTTGTATTGTTTTTATTGAAAACAGATTAAAAAAACCTGATGAGAGCAGTGAGGAGGAAGGACAACAATAAAGTTGCCTGCTGCTTAATGGTTGGTGCTACAGGGTAATGCTATGCACCTGACAAAGCTTAAAGATGCAGTCACTCATTTTACATTACATAAGAGCTAGATATTATATAACTAAGCGACACCCATAGTGGTATACAGTAGCCAGCACTGTTTCCATGTCCCATTCATTAATGCATGCCAAGTAATGCAAATGTGGTTGTGTAACAGGCAGAGGGTCGCCACGCCTATGTCAACTACAGCATGTCATATGCAAATAGCATGTGAAGGACATTTTTGCAGCTGAATGTGTCATCAATATACAATAAAATTAGAGCTCTTTTTCAGACTCTGAGGTTGAATGTGCAGGCATTTTTCACAAGGGTTTATTAATGTGCTTGATTGTCTGAGTGGGTTTATGATGATAGTTCTTTGAAAGGGTTTAGAGATGTGCTTCATTAGCAGAGACAAAAGATGCTGTCAGATATTTTGTCTTCTTTGCTTCACATATTAAAACATTTCTGGAGCATTTACCAAATTAATTCTTGCGCTAATCTGTACTCTTGTGTTTTTGTAGGCTCCTATTAAACATTCATTATCACAGAGGTTGGTTACCTTGTGGATAATTATCCGTTTTTGGGGCAGTAGAGCGTGAATGCTACAGACAGACAACACACTGAGGCAACAGTGATGATCAGTATGCCAATAGCACAACACTCAGCAGCAAGAGGATGAGGGGAGATGACCATGTCAGCTCTTGTCAGGGAAGGAAGAGGGAGGTCCATGTGCCTGACGACCTCTGGGACAGACGTCCCTCTCGCCTCAGGACTGTTCTGAATGCTGAGCAGTCCAGTCATGCAGCTACTTGGAGGCTCAGTAGAGCACACGCAAGTTCGCCACTGAGAACTGAATCACTGTGTTTACTTCTTTACAGCTTTGACAGAGAGAAGCTAGAGCCTGACAAACACAGTGGTTGATGATTTTATAGTAAATATTGGCAAAACCTACTACCTACCTACTACCTGTCAACAGAGTAAACCGGAGCAGCAGCAGCAGTCGAAGGAGGTTATTATATTTGCTCTAAATGAGGTTTTCACATCTTCACATTTCTACTCCTCCTTTTACTGTGGTGACACATATGTGGGATGAAAGCTTGTGAGAGATTTTTTTTTCTTTTAACCACAGCTGTGCCAAAAGGCTCAAACACTTCCACCATTCTGCAGCTAAGACACCTGCTTTTACAGGCCTCTGACAAAACAGTTTTTAATAATAAAACAAAAAAATCTAATCGCCTTTGACTTAGTACTTCTGGATGGTCATCCACACACAACCTTGGATGTTTCTAAGTAATTTGAGCCTTACACTGGCTGCAACAGAGCTTTTTTTCTACTAAACTCTGTGAGAGGATCAAATGTAATCTCGTCCATTTTTGTCTTGTAATGTCTCTCTTTCTACCCTCGCTTAGATGGGTTTGACATGGAAACCTGGAGGTCCAGTCTAAAGCCTTGTCAGACACAGAGACATGAGCACAGCCTTTGAGCACCTCAAGTGTTTCACCAGGCTGTAGTTGCATCTGTGATTATTGTAAGAGAAAGGCTTGATAGTTTTCATTCCCCCATTCACACTCACACATCAGCAGCAGACAGAGGCACTCACTCTAACCATCAGGAGTATTCGGGGTTCATTGTCTTGCTGTAAGACACATCAATATGTGGACAGGAGGAGCCTGGAGATCAAAACCATTAATTACTGAACGACTCGCTTGAGTTGCACAGCCACGAGCCCCAAGCTCAGCATCTCTTAAAACTCTGTTGTAATAAAGACAGCAGGAAAGTGAATTTGCACTTTTAAAAAGTTATTTGTAAGTTGTTGCTATTGCTACATAGCTAATGTTAGTATTAACAGCTGTTTATGTGTAGGAGAACTTCATTCCTTTACTCATCAAGAGCTGTCTCCAGTTCTGGAAATCAACGCCAATGTATCACTTCTTTTCTGCTACCAAAATTGGCATGCTAACCAGCTAACCCTGTCTCGTTACTTTCCGATAGCAACTCACTGTAGCGTCCAGACTGCCCCTGAAGAAGCACTTTGGTCCAAACTCCACTCTTTTGCAAAGGGTATAAGAACAAAATGCTCAATTAGATTAAAACCCATCTGACTCAAAGTTCTACTTGTGATCAGCAATACTGAAGTCTGAATGCACACCCTGGCAGCACCAGAGGCAGAGGATATTAACCACAATTTACAGCTTGAGTGGCAGTTCATGCCCACGAATCTCATGAGACGGTCCAGAAATAAACAGACTCTTTAAACGGCCTGATAAATAACACTGATTCCCCTCTGGCTTTCATTTAACAGCAGTTTGAACAGTTGTGGCGTCTGCGCTGCAAAGTAGTAAAAATGAGCTATTGCGAATTCAGTCGCTAACTTCATTACGTGTGCAACATGTACCTTTATTAACCTTTATTATCTCCTGTCAGCGTGGCTGAGTGTGCGCTGCTTTTTCAGTGTCAGACAGACATTTACTCCCTGAGAGATGTCCAGAACAACCAGTCTCATACCACTCAACCACTGTCGCACCACTAGTTATGTCCCTGCATGTGTCAAAACAGGTCCATTGTTTTATATCTGCAGAGGGGGATTATTTCAACAGTCCACTTTTACACTACATAATCATCAATCTGTTGCAGACTGTAATGGAATAAAACCTATTTAATACATTAACTTTAAGGCTGAGGAGATGTGCGTTCAACATGAACGTCTTAATGAGCTGAAAAACTGAGTAGTACAGTACATTTCAAAGGGTAATAAGTAATGTATGACCCTTTAACACCACTATGAAGTATGCTAGCTAATTAGAGATCCAACAGAGTAGTGAAGTAGATGTTATAAGCATATTTTAAACCTATATTTTTACGCTTATTAAACACATAATGTTTCAAATGATTTCAGCTGAGTATGGTTTGTAATATTAATTTTACCTCAGTAATTAGATTTTACTCACAACCCTGATTTTTTACAGACATTTAGAGACATTTCTACTGATATGCAGAATCCTGAAACCGTACGTTGTATAGTGTCTAAGCTAGATGTTTTTATGGCTGAAAATATTCTCCTGAACACTGTGGGATCTTCAACAGAATTGGAAATAATGATAAGCACGTCATAAAAATGCAGGAATAAGCTGCTATTGTTAGTTAATGATGTTTACCTCAATGTATGTTGGGCCACATACCAATTACTCCAAAACTGAGAGCTCTGAAAACTCGACACAGCTCCCTGTGAAGTAATCACTGAATCAGCGGTATTTAAAAACAACCTCCTGCAGGTATATTGTGGCCATTTTGAGTCCATGGACCAGGCTTAATGTCTGCGATGTGGCTGCATTGATTGGGCTTGGGGCAACCTCTGCCCACTGCTTAAAGAAAGTTCTGTCAGTTCTGTTCTTTCAGCTACACAAAAAAGTTCTGTTTAAAATGTTTCCTCTCCTCTTTGGTTTTTGTTCTTGTGAATTATTGTATAATTTTGGGTGATTTTTCTTTATCAGACCTCTGAAAACAAAACAATCCTTGGAGTTCAGGTAAATTTTGTACAGCAACCAAAGGACAGAGCATAATATCCCCAATCATCTGTATATTAATCTATGGTTGAATCTACCTATCCTTGATACAGATCCAGTTCACGTCCGAATGTTGAAGCCAGTGTGGAGTTTGGGAGAATCGATGCTGTGGTCGAGACGTACGTTCACTGGAAAACTGAGAAGTTGGCTTGACGATTGTGCAACTGGAAAAGCCACGGGGTCTCCTAAATTGATATGTTTCTTTCTGTTTGGTATGCAAACGTACACACACAATTTGCTGATCTGGTCATTACATTCAAACATGTCGCTCTAGGTATTTGGGTTTGATGATGGTGATAGATTAAAGGTTGCAGGGTCAATGAATCAATGGCTTCATCCTCGTAGGAGTGTGAATATGCATGCATTTTGATGCCAATCCAGCCCCAAGCTTCTGTAAAACTGTGTTATCTTTGCTGTTAGCTGTCTGAACTAGCCTCTTGCTTCGGCTCTCGCGTATAGACTAAGACCTCTATTATACTCCCTAGTAGACATATAGTCCACTTGGAGGAGCACATGTGCAGCTGGCACCCAAAACAATGCTACAAATTGGAGGGTACATGGACACCTGCATAGAGCATCAGACCGTTGCGTACTCGTGGATGCAGAAAGTCTAACCCTAGCTCAACTCCACAAAGTATCAGGGAGAAAGACAAGCACTGTCCTCTAAATCTGCCAATCACAGGTACACTATCACACACAAACCCCTGTCATAAGAAGCTGGAACGACCAACAGGCTTCATGGCTTCTAAGTTTATGATGTGTTCACTGACACCTTGAAAATCTCTGTAACAGCAGTAGTCCTTTTTATCCTAGGTAACTTATTTAGTTTGTAAACCAGTATCAAACCAATCACAGAGCTACAAAAGTACAGAAATTCAAGATTAGAACTTTTACACCAGCTTGCATCTGCACTTAATCATAGGTGCTCTTACATTTCTAAAAAAAGCTGATGAAACCTGAGAGGCTGTGCTATAGTTATCTGTAGGTGTATGAGAAGTGTCAACAGTATCTTTGTTGTAACTGTCTGTAACAGTGTAAAGACAAGAATCTTCTCTCCTGATGGAGGTGTTCTTCGCCACTCAGAGATTCAAGTATCTTATTTGTGGCCTCTGTTTTTAAGGTAGTTATTGTGTCTCACGCCGGGGTGTGAGGTTGTAGGAGTGCTTTAAAGTACATCATTATTTAGTTCAAAGGAGAAAAACAAGATCTGTGGCCATTCTTAGTTTTTCTTGGATGATATGTTCGATGGGCATGCGTTGTTATGGCGACTACTGCACCCATTGGCTTCCCACTCTCTCTCTCTCTAAGACAAACACACAAGCAGATACACACTCTAATACACTCTATGGGATAAAGACGTAGAGTTACGCAATATGCAATCATGAAATTTCAGTAAAAAAAAAACAAGCCAACAAAAGGCTGGAGCATTGCAAGATTCAAGGATATGTTAATTAAAATGAGTAAAATCACCCCATGATGATGTTTTTCTGCTACACAGTATGTTTATATATTTTCTGAGCCATATCTGGTGTCCTGTGGAGTCTACAACTCGCTCAGTTTGAACAAATTTCTGCCAAAGAATTGCCGTTTTAGAACTGGGGACACCACGCATGCATTTTTAACAATCCAATTTGGCATGTTAATCGAACTTAACAGACAGGACCTGACTTGGAAGTAAATTCCAGCATTATTTGCCATGGCTGGGGGATGACAAGAGTAAAATCAACATGGACTAATTTGATGCAGGCAGCTCTGTGCACAAATCCCTAGGGAGGCTGGCGTGATAAGGACGGCTCGAACCAATAAGAGTCCGAGGAAGAGCAGCGCTAAAGGCCACATGAAAGAAGAAAATATGAGAATGCAGAGGCAAGAAAGATATGGCTCCTTTTCCCACTTGCAACTCAAGTGTAGAATGAGAATGATTCCACACTAAAAAGAGCGATAGGACTGATAATTTCAGGGAGTATCTGCTGACTGGCTGGCTGTGTGGTGTAATGAGTGTGTAGATGATACATGGGAGGTAGTCAGGCGAGGCGCCACTGGAGTGGGTGATACTGCGGCTTCCCTCAAGCTTATTAGGATTCAGCTGCAACCAGGAGTCTGGTTTAAAGATGATACACCATAATCTGAGGAGCAGGGAGACGAAGCGTTTCATCACTACAACACATCAGAAAGTGGATTTTGTTGAAGTTTTAGAAACCTTAAGAAAAGGATGGATTTAATTTAGGGATGGATAAAAAGACAAAGAGAACGTATGGATTAACTGAAGAGGACAGACCGAGCTGCAAAGACCTAACGTTAGTGTTGAAGCCAGTGTGGATTAGTGAGGTCAGACAAGTGGCTGAGGATCAATTCACAGAGCACACAGTATCAATACCCTGACTGATCCGAGTCCACTTCTGTTAGCGATCAGTGGCTGCTAACACCTAGCATTAAATCAACCTTCACATCAAGATTATTTTGAACATATTTAATGTTCACGTCATCAATCGACAGTGAAATTGCATCTTACAAATGTCAATGGAGTCCTGGTCTTCAGTCATTCAATCAGCCCATTCTCTTCAATCTGCATATAAATAAAATGACTTCACACTTTCAAAATGCAGTGTAGTGCATGCACCAAACTGATTTAAGGTCACAACCGAACATTTTTACCATCACATCAAGTGTTTTAGTGCCATTAAATGGCATTTTACTGTTTTAATCCAAACTACAATCCTTCCCTCACCCTAACCAAGAGGTTAAGTTTAACCCAAACAACGTGGAGATGACTGGCATATGCACTGTACACGATTTGATCATGTAAAGTTTTATTTGTTCACAGATTGAGCAGTTTGTGGTGTCAGGTCTTTGTAAGTTTATATCATCTATAAATGTCTTCCCAGCTTTACTTGAGATATGAAATCTGTCATTATGGAACTGTTTGAATAATTTAACATGAGTTAAATGAGTTGTATTACTACTGCAAAAATCTTTTATTACAAAAAATAGCATGTGTTAGCAGGATTTCTTTCTGGGCCTCTATATCATCCCTAAATATTCACATTTACTCTGCCAAAAAACAAAACACAAAGTCACCAATAACCAAACCACGACGCAAAACAGAACCTGAACCACAAAACTACTGAGTCAGGAAGTTTTTTCTACATTATTTGTAGCTGGCTGATGAAAAGTAGAAGTAGAGACTCCTACAGAGTGTCAGCCGCATCTGTGGGCTGTGAGCCTTGACTACATTAAACGTTGATTGACAGAGCTTAAAACATTTTATGCTTCCTCACTTGTTCTGAGTTACTATTCAAAGTGAACACAATCTTCTGTGTCTTTGAAATACTCATTGTTTAGTCTGGAATGCACCGAGTAGAGAATGAGGGTATTATGAAACTCTGTACTAGTACAAATAAGATATGAATTGTGATCATTAACACCTCTCTCTCGTATTGTCTGAGTGTCAGGGCTGTCCTTATATCTGAACATTGCTGACGCTCTTTGAAAAGCCATTCAAGAATCTGTCACAACATGAAGCCTCCATTTGTACAAAAACATGTTACTTTCCTTCAGTTTTCTTTTTAACAGAGGCTGCAGAATCTCATACCTGCAGTCGTCTATCATTCACATCACACCATCTCAGTAACAAACCTATATCCTGTAAGAATCCAAATTTGTTCTCTCCTTTTACTTCAGGCTTTAGAAACCAGAAAGGAGTCTTTGTGACTTTGTGACCCGCTGAAAAAACATACCAGGGAAACACAGCGCCTGTTGCGCTGGTGACATTTCCCTCCATTGTGCTGAAGTAAAAAAATAAGTAGATGATACAACCAGGGCCAAAATGGGGCTGTCAATCAGCGGATGAATGAAAACAGTAGAGAATGCTGCATCACTGCTTCTTTGGAGATTTTATATTTCATTCTGCACCATCCCCCCTTTACCACACTCACTTACACTTGCTGCTTGCCCGAATGCCTCTCTGTATTATATCAGCATCTGCAAGAAATATACATTATTATGGAAAAACATTAAAATTCTCCCTTCAATTCTTCTGCTTCTCTACACTTCCATCTCTTTTTTGTGAGATTTAATTGCTCTGTCATCAGAGTTCTTCATAAAAAAAAACCAGAACATCTCTGATATTTTGCTGATGTGTTATTTAGTTTAATATCTATGACTCCATTGCAACCCTAAAAGTCCATTAAGATCTAATTAAATTTGGAATAAATTAGTACCATTTGTCAGGCTGATGCTCCTGAAGCAGTATTGAACGCATGCTTCCAATCCTGGCTGAGGCTTTAAAGCTGAACTGAAGTTATTTTCCAGAGTTACAAATGTTTTGTTTACTTCGCTTTAAATTATTCACGACAATCGAAAAACCCAGTGGACACTTTTTTTCTTACATACAAACTTCTGTTCCTCACCTCAGGGAAGAAGCTGTGCTACATTTCTATCTCTTATATTTCAGTCAAGTTTATGAATGAATTTCTGTTAGTGATATTAGAATATTACTTTTTGTATTTCCATGAGTTTATGTGCTAAGGTTAAAGTCTGTAATGCAGAGGAATGCTGACAAACACAGAGAAAGCATTATGGTTTATTGAAGTTATTTGGCAGCAGTGACTTACAGAGGATGCAGTGATCAAGCAAACACCTTCATTTTTGCACATGTGAATTAAATTCCAGGCGAAGCTTTTAACAGAACCCGTTTATGTCAGTTTTCTTGTGCATTTTATGAGCTCGGAAATGCATTTCAAGTTTAAAAAGGCATAAATAAATAAGGCAATATTGAAAATAGCATTACACAGAAAGACTGCTTACATCAGTTTCTGAAATACCGTTGCTCCTTACATCACAGTGCGACATCATTTAAGGCAAGGATAAAAAGCAACAAGTTACACAACACGTACATTAAAAATACACTCGGTAAAATCTGCCCTGTTACATGAACATGATGAAAAATAGATCTCTACACAGTCACACATACACATGCTGAGGAGTGAGAGTGTGAACAATCCACGTGCACAACTTTACACAAAAATATCTACACGAGCCACAAATTCACAAGAGCGTTGACTGGAAATCAACAGATGTCGTCAGTCAGAGTGGACTGACAGCAATTTCATCAGGACCCTGCAGGGTCTGTTTCTGCTATTTGCCCACAGGAAATCATGTTTCACTGAATATTAAAGTAACTTTCTGTTTAATTGTGGAAAAACAATCCTCTGTTTTCATAAAGAAATCAGAAGTGAGGGTCAAAAACTGCATCCCTGATTAGGTAGGCTTTCAAATTTCCATCATGGAGTCCACAAAGGTTCTAGTCCGCTCTGGATTGTTTTCCCATTTACTTTTAGGTGCAAATGAACAAAACTTAAACCAGAAATGCTTATTAAGTCCCATCTTTTGTGCCTGAGAAAAACACTGACTGATATTGTCCTGATTCCCCCATTTTAAAGTCATGTTTTAAATCATATAATTAAAGGGGGTTTTTTGTACATTCATACTGTATATTATCATTTACCCTCATTACTGTGACTGTGCAGCTTTTGCGTTTTAGATGACAGTCTATAAATCTTGTGCGTAAACATCATGAGTGGGTTTGAAATGGGAAACAGCAGGAAGGCAAATAACAGAAATGTGGTGTTGTTTCAGCTCTTATTTCAGGAGTAGCAGATGAAATCTAGTCTGATCTCAGCGCTCTTATCCTTTTCAAACAGCTTGGAAATTACATGTAACACCTCTTCTCTACTAAAGAGCCGATAAACTGAGCTCTCTCTCCCTGTATCAGATTCCTAAACTGATATTTTTACATCTACTTTAGTAAAATGCCATCTTTATAAAAAGGTAAAAAAAAGTAATACATGAGGAAAATCAGTGAGGTGAATCACATGAAAAGTAAATGTTACAGATATTTTCTTTTTACATTCACTGTAACGCAGAACAAAAGGAGTATACGCTACATATACACCGAGCACTGTCTTAGGAACACCTGTACACCTGATTACATGTGCAGTTATCCAATCAGCCAATCACGTGGCAGCAGTGCAGTGCAGAGAATCATGCAGATCCAGACCAGGAGCCACAGTGAGCAGCAGGTTTGTAGACAGAAACACCTTGCTGATGAGCGAGGTCGGACTGGACAGAGAGGCTACAGTAACTTACATAACCACACTTTACAACTGTGGTGAGCAGCCTTGAAGCAGATAGGATACAACAGCAGAAGCCCACGCCAAGAACAGAAATCTGAGGCTGCACCAAAACTGGGCAGCCTGAGGAATCTGCAGATAGTAGGGTCAGGATTTGGTGTAGACAGCATGAATCCATGGACCCAACCTGCCAGGCTGGTGGTGGTGGTGGTGGTGTAATGGTGTGGGGAATTTTCTTGGTTTAAATACCACAGCCTATCAGAGTATTTCCCGTCTTATTGGCTACTTCCAAAGCAAAAGTCGTACCAAACAGAACACGTTCACTGTACTTCAATGGCCTCCACAGTCACCAGAGCTCAATCCAATAGAACAACGTCAGTGGACACATGGACCAGAATCTAAAAGAAATGTTTTCAATATCTTGTGGAACCCAGGAACTGAGGCTGCTTTGAGAGCAAAGAGAGGCCTTATTCACTGTCAGTATGGTGTTCCTAATAAAGTGCTCAGTGAATATATGTTGGGGATGAACTCATCTTTGCTTTAAGTGTGTAAAATACTTTCACGGTTTCTGTTATGAGGAGGATCACAGTCTCAAACATGGAGGTAGTCTGTCATATACTGTGTTATAGATCTGCCATACAGAGTGCATGCACTGTGGCATTTAGGTTCTGCAAGTGCCATGAAGTTTGGTTTCTCGAACAAAAAAGTGAGGGTAGGTATAAGAAAAAATGAGCTGGGAGGGTTTGTAGATGAACCACAGTTTGAGCATGTGTATTAGTTTACAAACATGCTGGTCACATTTATGTCAAATTGCACTTTAGAGCAGCGTTTACAACAAAACAAACAGCATTTGTTTGCAGAGCGATACTCTATGTTACAGGTGTTTGTAAACCTACCTCTTCAGCAACCTGACTCATGACGCCAGAGGCAAGCGCCCTAACGATCAATCATTCACAGCCAACTACAGAGTCACACCAGTCCACAGTGATTACAGCTGAAAACCTCAAAGTCCTCGTTGGACAACTTTCATTTAAATTACAGACTGTGGCTGTCAAAGTCGTAGCCCTGCTGACATTTAACAGGCAGCTCACACACACAAGAGAGCGTGCGAGCAGCAGAAAATCTCTTTGAAGGTTTTTCTCATCTCTTGGCTGCGAAAGGCGTAGATGATGGGGTCGATGACGGAGTTGCACATGATGAGGATGAGGTACATGTTGAAGTGGGACATGAAGCAGGTGCAGTAGGGGTTCCTGGGGCAGGTGATCATGAGAATGAGGTGGAGGAAAAAGGGCGCCCAGCACACCACGAACACCCCGAGGAGGATGGTGAGGGTGATGGCGCCCTTCATGTTGGCTCGCTGCTGGATGGGCGCGTTGCCCGGCAGCGCTGCAATGCGCTTCATGTGCAGGCGCGCCAGCAGGAACATGTGCACGTACAGCGACACCATGAGCACCAGCATGGTGAAGAACATGGTGATGAGGCAGATGAGCACCGTGGTGCTCTCTGAGTAGATGATGAACAGGATGCCGGACACGGTGCAGCACGTCCAGATGCTGGTGATGACCAGCATCGCTCTTCGCAGGGTGACGATGTTGTGGTATCGCAGCGCGTAGAAGATGGTGATGTAGCGGTCGACAGCGATGGCCAGCAGGCTGCAGATGGACGCTAACAGAGAGCTGCAGATCATAGAGTCAAACACATTGTCCATGCTTTTAATCAATGTGACGGGGATGGTCAGGTTGCCTCCGTTGATGAGCGCTATGACAATAGTCTCGGAGGCATTGGAGACGCTGACGAGCATGTCAGCAACAGCAAGGCTACAGATGAAGAAGTACATCGGCGAGTGAAGGTTCTTGTTCTTGATTATAGCAGCAACAACCAGGATGTTCTCCAGCAGGCTGACGATGCCCAGAGTGAGGAAAACCTCTGTGGAAATCAGCAGCTGCTCGTAGCATCCCGCAGAGGAGTCCTTCTCCTCGGCTGATAAGTCTTTGTCAAGTGGCAAAGTGGCTGTGGTTTGGCTCCTGTTGTGGTAGCCTTGGATCAATCCATGATATTCTGTGGTGTTCATGATGTCTCCTTTTTAACTCCCTGTCTTCTTGAGTGAAGTCTTCTTTTTTCTGCTGCTATTTGTCCATCTGGTCTTGGCGTGTGTGGCTTTCGATCATCTTCATTATCTAGAGGACAACCTCGGCGCCCTCAAAAGAATAAAAAAAAAAACTTCGCCGGTGTACACGCTTCAGATTTACCAATTTTCTTCTCAAACATCTGCTGCCATCACCCTGAGCCAAAAACAATCCTGCTGCTCGCCTCTCATCTCTCAAAAGAGTGTGTGGTGAGAACTTAAGAGTAAATGTTCCCGAAAAAGATATGAGAAAGAGGATGAAGCCGAGAGGTGCGTGCAGAGAGGAGCATGTGTGAGGCTAATTAACAGTGAGCAGGAACATGAGAGGCAGAGAGAGCAAAGCACAGCAGCTCGCTGATCAGCACATTGCAAGCTACTCTCTTCCCCCACTCTCTCTCTCTTCTATTATACCAGGCACACACATGTACTCACACAAACACACACACTCACACACACACACCCCTCTAGTCGTCCATCCTATCGGCTGGCTGACAAGGCGAGAGGAGGAGCAAAGTTTGGCTTGACGCACATGAATGAATGAACAGACTTTAAAATGAATGGATTTAAGAAATGTGCTGCGATTAATTAAATCAATTACAGGATTTTAATGTGGTTTTACCTCTCACTTAATTCTAAAACATTAAATGTATGTATGAGACCAAACCACACACCCAACAGTGAATGCTTGATTTAATTATTAGTCATGTATAATTCATATTTGACGCTCTATTTAAGTGTAATTGTGAGACACAGAATCAAGTCAAAGTGGCGTTTGTAGCTGTGTTTCTGGCCACAACAACAACATATTTAGCTTTGGTTTGGCCTCCACGTCCTCCTGAGAGAAAAATCTGGCTCTTTCGCAGCTAAATGCTCCGTTATATTCGTCAGTGTGTGACTTAACCTAAACTTTTTTGCCTGCTGTTGGAAACGACAACATGAGAGCAGTGAAACAAAAACGGTAGAGTTGTAAAACTGAAACACAAGGAAAGACAGGAAAAGACAGTAGGTAGAGAGAGAGAGAGCTGGCTGATCATGACACATCTCACAGCTCCACATAGAGGTATTTCAAGGTTTTCCCTTTAGAACAACTTTATTTTGCTTGTGTGAGAGTGATCTGCCGAGTTTCAAGGTCTGCTCCTTTATAACTGATTCGTTCAGAGGTGAAGCTGCGCAGAGAAAGACTGCATTCTCATCACAAGCCCCGAAGTACATGTTTACATCTGTCACGTCAAGAACATTTAATGAATAGCTCTTTCTCTCTTTGTTCTAACGTTCGTGTGTGCACAGTCAACTATGCAGTAAAAGAAAAACAAAATAATATGGAGACAGCACTGTGGCTGTGTTTCTAATGAATCTGCAGAATTACTGAGAGACATGCAGCAGTCAGAGTGATTCATAGATTCAATAAAAATATTATCCCCATTCATCACAACACTGACAACATCCAACATCACTCTGTTTTAGTTCCTTATTTGCTGTATTTACCTAGTACTAACAACCAGTGTAACTGGACATTTTGATATTCAACATTTGCAATGACTCAATTTACTCAAATGCAAAGTAAATCCCTGCAGTGATCCCTGCAAGTTTCATCTACAGTGAGAAAAAGAAGTTAAACAACTTAAATTAATATTCCACAGCAGGTTCATTTTGGAGTCAGAGTTATATTACAGAGCAAGTACAGCTGGGAACAGCTTTAGACACCCACCAGGAAGAGCTGTGTTTTGTTTTGTTTGGAGAAATTATTATTATTTTGTATCTTATATAATTGCAAAAACCTGTCATTTATTTCTCTGTCCAAAGCAGGACCAGCTTTTCTCCCAGAAGGTGCAGTGAAAGCAGCAGCATCAGTCCTCCATCTGTGCCTTCACAGGATGCGTTCAAGCGGAAAAATCAAGTGTAGGACATCACTATTTCGACACAGCGCACAGTTATGGGCAGCAGGAGATGCTCTACAGATAAGATGTCACAAATCGCTGCCGAAAATTAAATAACTAATGCTTTTACAAGAATAAACATGTGGTTAAGGTTGAAAGAATCAGCACCAGCTATCAGTTTGAAACGGGAAACTACCCATACTCACTTCAGCCACTAGAGGGCGCTGTCACTTGAACTTAAACCAGGAAATTAGATCACCTGTCAACCAGGAAATAAGATCACCTAAATTGAGGATTTTTCAAACTCCTCCTCAATACATCTCGTTATTGCAGATTTTGCCATCACTGTGCCTCACACTGTAAATATATAAATAAATCCGGAAGTGTAACACTGGCATTAGAGGATCTGATTATCCTCTAAAAACCTGCTTGGTAGATCAGCCTCCTTAACTTGCTTACAAAATGTCTCCTGTCATATCGATTAACAACAGCTTCTTGGAATAAACAGGCTGAAAAAGCATGCGTCAACAACACGCAGTGACAGTGCTGCAAATGACAAATCAATATTTAGTCCTAATAAACGCTGTCTGGAGAGAGCATGTTTCATAACAGATGTCAGCACTGATGCAGATGGATAACCTCTGCACTCGGTGTCACAGCGTGGTAATTATCTTTTCGTATATTATGAGGTAATTACTGACACAAAAAGTAATTGCCTGTAGTTTGTGCCATGGGTAAATGCTATGCACATGCTGTTTTTCAGCATATGCAAAATACTGTTACATAGAGGATAGGTAAGTCAGGTTAGATCATAAAGAGAACGTGTTTGAAAGGTTTCTATGAGCTCGATTTAAAAATGGACGACTCGTATTGGCTGTCGATTCCAGCTTCTATAATCACATCAGTTGTATCACAAAGGCGGCTCCTTCAACATCAGAGAAAATGTCAAAGAAGCGGAACTTTTCTATCCCAGTGTGGCTTTGAAAAACTCGTGTACGCCTTCCCTGTGAGCAGCCAGGATTACTGTGATCGCTTCTTTATTTGTCTTGCTACTAAAATCAGTCATGAAATTGCAGCCAATTCAGAAAAACATCACATTGTCCCGGTGCTCACAGATCTCAACTAGCTACTTTCACCGGCTCGAGGTCCTACTCACTCCTGGGTCTTTATGTTTTCAGTGTTTTTTAAATTCATTTAAGAGTAAATTTCTAAAATTGTTTCTTGAATCTGGGGAGATTGCAGGAACAGCCTGCATCCTCATAACCTGAATAATCCATGAATCATCTCTAGACCAGACACACAGAGGTTATGGTATAAATGGGGACATGGATGCACAGATCGAGGCAGCACTTTTTAAGTGAGACCATGCTGCTTTCTTGCTGCAGTGAAGAAATGATATTCACAGATATAATTGCCACCGTGCGTTGTGCCTTGACCAACTTTTGCCACAGCGTGGTTATACAAGCAGCTGAGAAACAAAGGGCTTTGTGCAAAGAAAGATGTCCTGCAATTCAACATAAAAGCCTCCAGTATCTTATGGGATCTACGGCTCACTGAAGGCACACAAAGAACCAGGATATTTGTACTTGGAGTTAAAAACAACTAACACAAGACTAAAATCTGAGACACAAAATTCACTCAAAATCACATCTTAAAAGCTTCTCTAGTCATTTTTCTCCACAACTTGAAATGGACAGAACTGTGCTTCCTTGTTCAGGCATGTGGCTGCATTTGCATCTCTATACTCACACAATATGCTCATCATACTGTACATCCAAAGCATTCTGCTGTATTCAAACTAAGCTGTTGATTTGCCAGCCTCACATTATGTCCCACAGTCTCCTTCCTTCTCAGAGAAGCCAAACCAGTGCACATCTAAAATCTATTTGTTCTGTTTGGCTGTTTCCTCTATTTGCACCTTTTATTTTGTGGGTTGGACGTTTGATTGTTTTGTTTTTATTCACTGTCATCTGTCTCTTCTTCCTGTAAAGCAGTTTCTTTTAGCTTTAATGTTGTTGACAAAAATTGCAGCAGTCTTTTTTGTTTTGTTTTTAATAGGTGGCATACGGTATTGAATCCTCCTCCTTGATTATTAACAGAAAACACAAAATAAAATCACATAAACATCATTATGTTTGGCATAAACACATCGTTTGTCTGAAATGGATGATGTACTGCTTTTCTTGGACTCAATCGTCATCTACATTAAAACTAAATAATAAGGAAACAAACTACAATGCATAGTTAGCTTCATGTGCGTTAACATCTCTTTGCTATTCCAGCGTAAACATCAGTAGGAGGCATCTAAATCAAACCAAGTCAAAAAGTACGAACACACTCAAACTTTTACAATCAATGGTCTTTAACACCCACACCAACACATTTAAAAGTACAAGCCTTTAGTAGCATTAAAAGCACATGAATAGACAGAACTACAAAACACAAGGACGCAAACAGCCATTAGTCATTAATAACAACTCTCTTGTACCAGCACTGCCAATCATTCATTTAAAAGTGAATGTGACACTGAGTAGTATGTGCTAAAAAACTGATTTATTTCTCATAATATATCAACATCAACACCTTGAAAGGAGAAAACAAAAACCACTCCTCCTAGTTCACATTTGTAGAATCTTAAACCTAACACATCAGCTATTGTGATTGTATCAACACCATGGGGAAAAAAAAAACAGTCAAGGCTGTTTCTCTTCATAATGAAATGTCTTTTAAAGGTTGTTACCATGGTAAAGGTGAGGAGAAATCTACCTTTTAAATTTTACACAACACTTTTCTTTCACTTATGATACAGATTGAGATGCACTGGAATATTATTTGATTATTTGGATTAAAAACAAATGAACTGAAACTGAAGTTTAAAGTTGTGTTCACATTCCCATGGAGGAAGGAGAGCTGCCTGTTGTGTTAAAACAAGATCTCAGATCTCGGTTTGTGCTTTACTTGACTGCACCACAACTTGGGTCCATAACGTGACCTGATTTAAAGGTGACCAGAAAAATGAGAAAATCATTTCCAACAGTAATTGCTGACCACTCATACAAAGAAGATGCAGTCTTTGCATTGGGCTCAATAGCTGTATTCTGAACTAGCTGGAGACGTGAAGGTGGCTTCTGTCTGATGCAGGAATATAGTGTATACGTTAAAAAAACAGAATAACAGCATGACTGACCTTTCCAAACTGCACTGCCTTCTTTTCCTGCTCCTTAAAGGTCAGATCGAAAATCACTTTAAAGTTTTTGAGATACTGGCCTGTAGTTTGAGGAAAGACTAGTTGAGCGTAACATTTCTGGGCATGGCACTAACAGGACACTATTTTGGAAGTGGTGCTAGGGAATGGGAGATAGTCCAAAGATCTACAATCCAGTCCAGGAACTAACCTGTTTGAGAACACAAATTGAAATGAGCGATGGGATCTATTATTCATTTTACGTTGAGCCAGCAGTTCCAGGGACATCGTAATCATGCCCTTGTGTGCACTCCATGCACATGGGGCCCTCATTCACATGCTTGCACTTGAGTTTTTTTTGTGTCACTGTATAACCTTGTTACAGGGTTGCTCTGTGATTATGCTATATATGTATGTGTTGTGTAATATAATGACAGGTAATTATTTGCTTCGTACTGCTTGAATGTAGTCAGTTTAATTGGGTCTGATTATTTCAGGACCACGGAGAGAGACACAGTAAGAGACTGGGTTTGATTGTTTCAGGACCACGGAGAGAGACACAGTAAGAGACTGGGTTTGATTATTTCAGGACCACGGAGAGAGACACAGTAAGAGACTGGGTTTGATTGTTTCAGGACCACGGAGAGAGACACAGTAAGAGACTGGGTTTGATTGTTTCAGGACCACGGAGAGAGACACAGTAAGCGCCTCATCAGTCTAATCTTCTCATGCAGCTAAACGCATCCCCTTTTCTCTTAAAACTGGGTTAATGGTTGTGAAGATGTGTGTCATCTGGCTAACTCAGAACCTGTAAAATCAGCTCCTGTACTGTTTCTCTCACTGTAGTTTCTGCAGTCGCCATGGTCACACCAAGAGCCTCAGCAGAAGGCTGGAAAACCTGAACAGAAAGGAGTGGCAGACACCTGCTCTCTCCTTGACACTGCCCTGTATTTCCACTGGAAACGATAGAGGTGGAGGCGACAACTACTGAGATGCAGATATGACACTTGGCACTTGAGAGCTTGACTTGACAAGTTCAACTCAGAAGTCTAAACATGTTCCACTGGATCAGTTTCCTGGGATCTGCTGTTAAATAGGTACTTAGAAAGCATATTAATGAGGGCTTTCTTTAAAGTTACCAGATCAGAATTGCTGAAAAGAAGTTTTTGCACAAAGAAAAGTTCCTCAAACTACTCTGGGGAGGCTGCAGCACAGTGGCTGCTGAGAGAGATAATAACACAGACAATTACTCTGAACAGCACTCAGAAGTATTTAACAAGAAAGCAGACAAGAGAGACAGTCTGAGCTCAGACATTCTGTATTCTCACACACTCCCTTGGTTTTCAGTTTTGCCACATGAAGCTATGAGTTTGGACTTTTAAAAAGGACAGTATCTGAAGGAGCACCGTTTTCAGTTTTTCTTCTCTTTATTTCTTTTGGTTTCAGCTCCGTTTTGCTGTGAAGCTACACAAACAGTGAGGGCAGAACATCCATACAAAGTCTGTGACATTGACACAGTTTTCAAAAGGACTGGACATTAGGGAACGCATGTTCTGGCTTTAAAATGTGTCCTCGATATGCTGCTGCTGGAGTGAATTAGTCCTGTTCTTTGTTCTCCTCAGCTACATACAGCTTTGACTCAGCAGCAGGAAATCAGGCTTCATTAAAGAGACCCACACAGAATAACACAAACACAGACAGGCATCTGCATGGATAGTGTGCACACTAAGTAGAAATCGGTCAGTTTGACCTTTAGGGCACAAACACACACACACAAATATACACTAAAAGAAAATAACCAAGACCAGCGATGGGTCACAGTGCCCTTAGATTGTTGGGCAGCTTCCTCTCAGATGAGATCACCTTGCACCACAGTGAACAAAGGACAGCACTTACACAAATTGGATTTTATAAAGCTTGTCCAATAGTCCTGTACTCTGAACTTTTCTCCCAGATTCTCCAGTTTTTGGTTTTGTTTTAATGATGCATGAAATCTAAATATTGTGACACTTGCTCAAAAGGACCTGCATAATATCCATAATTTAATACAAGAATCATAATCACTTCATACTCATTATCAGGTTAAATCCTGCTAACAGACAGTGCTACTTCACAGAGGGGTTGAACCCATTACTTTGAACGAATGGCTAAATGGCTCTGCCTGGCTCTGCAGTAGAATTACTTAGCCAGTTATCTCACTTTGCACCGCCGAATGCAGATGAGAGGCTTTGGAAATGTCAGCAGAAATTCACAGGAAAAATTAAGCTTTGGGATTTTATCTCGACCGCCGTGCGCTGCAACAATGATTTTCTCAATTACGTATTCCAAAGGTTTAGTTCTCCCAAAAACAAATGAGCACATCAATCTCCTGAGAGCTGTGGGTTCATCCTTTTTAACATACCACATCCACAAATATGCAGGTTACCGCAGGTGCTCTGGATTCCAAAAACATGCAGCTCAGGTTAACTGGCGACTCCAGACTGCTCAGTTTCTTTCTATAAGTCAGTCTTGTGATAGACCGGTAACCTGTCCTTTTCCCTGTGATTGTCTCCAGATGAAAGAAGTTTTAAAACACCAACAGATTTTGTTTTGGTTGCGTCACAAGAAGAGAAATTTTAAAGATTATCTGCGCTCTTAATCTGGAGCTCAGAAAAGTATTTGGCAATTATTTTAATCTACAAATAATAGATAAAGTGAGGATGCAAATAATCTTTAGTTGCAGATCAGAAACCTATAACAGCACTGGGAAAATATTGCTGCAATATGGACTAAAAGGTGGTGCTAGACTTAAAGTGTCATGCAGAAACACCATAATCACATCCGTTTTTCTCCCCATGTCTTGCTCTTTACAAGCAATTCAAACAGTGGCATTGGTATTCATCTTAAATACTGCTCAATAATCAGGTCAATCAGGTACTAATATCATGAATATTTTATGTTGGCACACATAATCAACCCTCTTCACTGATGTGTTGTTGTTCACTGCTGGTGAAAAGGTGTATCATTCTAGCTCAGATACCTGTAAAATATCCTGTAATGTTTCCCTTTGTGTGGTTTCTGTGGTTGCTCTGGTCACACAGCAAAGCTGAGGTGGCAATTTGAAAAAGTCATTAGTGGCAGCTGCCTCTGACACAGATGGCACAACACTGACATATTATCACCTTGCTAGCAAACAGTCTCCACTACCTCCTGAGGAAAACACACATACATAATACAACTTATTTCATATCATAAGTAGGTCTACAGCCCCTGAAAATGTCAGTCAAACGTCATGATTAAACAATCAAAGTTTAAGTTTGGAAGATGATATGAAGAGTTCAATACTTAACGTTAATCTGGACTGTGGGCGTGTGGCTTTATCAGATTTGATAGCTGCTGGGCAACATCAGCAAACATCCCACACCACCGTCATCAGACAGATTCATACGTTGCCAGATCCTGAAACTGACTCTCATGAGAAATTAACTAAATTATTTTAACTCCGGCAGAAGAATGCGTGTTCATCTAGGGCTCAGTTGCTCATAGTGAGCAGCTGGTTTAATATAAAATACGTTTGCTGGGCCTTTAAGAAGCAAATAAAAAGCTTATTCTTGAACACAGACCTTCAAATAAAAATATCAAGCTATGAAAAGCATCATGATTCCTCCCTAAACTCTGAATATGTCACGTAAAGGTCTTGTTTTTCTATACAAGCAGCGGGTTTCACTTCTATAACCTGCTGTTTTCTGGTCAGAGCTTGTACATTCAAGCTTTGCTGTAGATGCCACCTATCAGCATCTGCCCCTGTCTGAACTCTGCACCACGGTCAAGAGCTGTTTATTACCTGGTGTGTGACATCGACATCCCCTCCAGGTATTTCATACACATACAAATCCCTGAAAACAGATGCATGTGGAATACAAATCCTCTGTGCAAGCATTGTTTTTTTTTTGTTTACTCTCCGGGCAAAAATAAAAACACCAGCAAAATGTAAATGAGTATGTGTGAACCTACAGCGAATTCATCTTGGTGCATTAAAGTTCCTACAACCACACAGATGAGATAAATTATTTAAGCAATTACACTGAACCACAGAGCAGAATGAGAAAGCCCTGCAATGGAAGAAAATGGCCCAAATGGACCCGTGACATGTTCCAACTGAACAGTGCCATACATAATTACTGGAGATTTTCTCTTGGAGCTGATCCCTCTGGTGATGACTAATATGCTGCATTTCAGGCCAAATGACGCAGCCACCCACCGTTCAGCTGGGTTAAAGTCCCTGACCAGTCACATCTGCTTTTACTCTCAGAATCAACGGTTTAGACGTATCAGAGTTTGTCGAGGTTCGGTGAAAGATGACAAACATGGAGATTAAGGAGATTTGTTGCAGTCGGAACAGGAGCTACACTGGTAATAAAGTCCATGACGCCAAATACAATCTGATGTTTTTGGAGGCAGCAAAAATTTGCACAATAAACCTGTAAACCAAAAGGTCGTCGTGTCAGTTTAGAGGCAGACTGGGTTCAGTTTTATATTGTCTGTGCACACATGCGGTTCCCAAGTCTGTTTTTTTTTTTTTTTCCCCTGTTTATTGCGTAGCCACAGAAAAGTTAATGGCATCTGATAAGGCTGTTTCATAAAAGCAGCAAATGGCACAGACAGTGTACCTACGCTGCTGCGGCTCTGTAATTAGGTTTGATTGAGGGCCCACACCAGCTCTCATTTCTTTCATTTTCCAAGGGTTACACCGTGCCATCATCCACTTGCTGCCCCCACAACTACGAACAATCTATCGGAGAAGGAAATCATCACACAAGACAACAACATAGCAACTTCTGTAAAAGTGTTAATTAGACTCGAGTACCACTGGCAGTCTTTAAAGAGGTAATTCGCTTTTCCCTTATCCCTAAACGACACTGTACGTTTCAGCACAACACATTTCAGTGTGTCTTTGTTTCGCCTTATTCACATTTTGCAGTCACCAGCCATTAGTCCACCAGGAGAATTTCACCCCGTAGCAAGGTCTTTGGCCTTTGCCACCCCCTCATTTCTTTACTGTATGTCAGCTCAAATCAACACCCACACACAAGCAGCGACACTGTATCACCTCTAGAGGAAAAACATGTTACTGATCAGATGTGATATATAGTTTATGAATAAATGCTTATCTGCTTAATTAATTACTCAAATTCTGACCGTTTTATGAACTGACTGACATTAACAGGTGATAAATAAAAGTTAAAGCTATCATGTCTTAATGAAGCAGAAACATGAAAAAAGTGGACTATTTTCAGCAGTGGATTAATCCACAATTTGGTGCTCTAGTGAGTATTTGGGGCAGTGGCGTGGAATATGTGGGAGTGAGGCATAATTAAGTACAGCGTGTGTTCATAGAAGCGAAGGAAAATGTCACCCAGTGCAACAGTGTGGCTCTGTGATGTGTTTTTTTAATAATGTTTGGACAGCAATGGAGCTCTGTGGCACAGAGGTGTAAGATGTATCAGGCTTTGATGCAGAGGTTGTTGGTGGAATACATTCATTGTAGTTTTTGGTCTTTTTTTTAATGGGATTTGTTGACAATATAAAATAAAGAAAAGAAAAAGAAAACCAGTGTTGATTGGTAGTTGTCGCTGGTTGATTTAACACCCAAAAAGACAATGTCAAGTCAAGTCAGTTTTATCTATACAGTGCCAAATCACATCAGAAGTTAGTTGCATATAGAGCAGGTCTAGACCGTACTCTTTCTTACAAGGAGAGACCCAACAATTCCCAGCATGAGCAAGCACTAGGCGACAGTAGCGAAGAAAAACATCCTTTTAAGAGGCAGAGACTTTGAGCAGAACCGGACTCAAAGACAAAGGGCAGATGAAAAAATCCAGCAGAAGTCGGTTTATTATTTTTCCAACATCCTCCTCCTCCTCGCACTTCTTCTCACTAAGTGCTACTTAAAGAGAACAGTCAGGGAGACAATCAGTCAAGAAGACATCGAGTCGAATGACTTGAGGAGCTAGGGTGTCAAGAAAACAAATATAGGTCATTAAAAGCAATTGAGCAAACACCCAATACTGCCACTTTCCTGGCGAGGATAGTCTTAATTAGGGAGATTTTCTTTTCAGTTGCATTCTTATAGTTTGTTTTGCTTTTTTGTCTTTCAAAATGGTGCATGCTTGTGTGTCACAGCTCTCCCTGCGGTGGCTATCGGCTCGTAGGACTTGCGCTGTGATCAATCTTCACATGTCAAGCTTCGCAAAGCTCTTGGGGGACTGAAGAACAGCAGCGAAGAAACAAAGGTCACGCCATTGTTTAAACAAGGGAGAGCAAAGAGGAAAGAGAAGACGAGTAGAGGGATGGATAGACAAATAATATAACACAGTGAGGTGTCAGGGTGGTCTGCTTTGTGTTAATAAAATAATGAGATGTGACAGAGGCTCTCTTGAATATTGTCCATTTAGTAGCATTTATAGTCTGCCTGGCAAATGAGATTGTGTGAGTAAGTATCAAACACAGGGGAAAAAGGCTGATTCACCCGATGTCCTCATTTAATTTTATTTTTTGGAGCTTCGGCTCTGTGTGCTTGCTAAATGAGGTTAGGTGTAATTTAGTAATATTTGGTAATAACTCGAACCACGGAGGCCAGTATGGGCGTATTACCATGGAGGGCACGCGTCACTCATCCAACAAATTACTGAGATACATTATAAAGAGCCGGTGCTAATGAGAGGGCAGCACTGATGCAAAAGACAGATCCATGCTCACAGCAGCTATACTTAAATCTAAATGTCCATCAGCTAACATACATCCAGACCTCCTGTGTTCCCTTTTATTTTCTCGTTGCTTCTTCAAATGAAATGTTGGTTTTGAAATGGAAATTCCCAGTTGATTAATTTCTCCCTTGCACTTTGACAACAGTTAATCGACCTGTTCAAACAAGCAGATTGGCTTCTGTGATGGAGACAACCTCTAGGACACGTGAAGAGAAATTCAATCAGTCCAAATCTGTGTGCACCTGCGGTGGCCCCTGATATTGGGCAGTCAGCTTTCCAGTTCATCCCAGAGGTGTAAAATGGGGCTGAGGTCAGGGTGTCTGTGCCAGCCAAGTCAAGTTCTTCTTAATTTCGCCATTAATTACCTTTAAGTGGGCTGTTTGAGTGCCACTGGTAAAATCAAGAGTATCTACAAGCAAGGTTATCTGGCTATTGGCTGGATGACTGGACAGCTACTTTCTTACAGTTTGAGGTTGTGTCACTGCTATTTAATCTTAAACTGCATGAAGGGTCTTTGTCATCGAACGTCTGGATCTTAAGTAATCAGAGAAACGAGCTGAGCAAACAGCCCCTCTTTACGTCCTGTGTCCACCCAAAAGCATTGCGAAAAATCAGATTTCTTAAGAAAAAGTTTTAATTACTGTATCTATTTGTTTTGGAGAGTAATTAAAACAAATACTCTCCAAAATAATTCATAAATTCAATAATTCAGCTCCTTGTAAAAACCTCCTGAACAGTAAACGAATCCTGACCTAAAAAAAAGTGAACAAGCTGTGCTAACGTTAGCAGCAGCTAAACTAACAGCCGGCAGACCCTTATGTCTGCCAAAGAATGCCAGAAAAACACTGATTGTGAACATGACACTACTTTCTTCCACATTTTTTCCCAGTTTTAAAAGGCTTAATCCAGCTGGGGCAGGAGTGAAAACTTTAAAAGGCTGAACCCAAGGACAGCAATGAAGTTGAACTTATCAACTCAAAAGAATATAGTATTGATTATATTTTAAAAACTTTAACATCTGACGTTCCAGCCAGAAGAAAAATCATTCACTCATCTAAATGGAAATAGCAAGACGACGCTCTCTATTATTACATACGGCAAAGTGTTAGAGATCACAATTTATTTTTTAAGAGAAAGTCTAATGCTTACTAGTAGTCAGAATAACTTTGAATGTCAACGTCTGGAGGTAAAAGGTTAAAAAGTTTATTTTAAATATGCAATTTGAGGAAAAGCAAATCAGTCTACTCCCACAGAGTGGCTTTACATAACAATAGATGGAACTCCAGCTCTCCGCTCCCCAAAATGTCAGCACTGCCAAGATGATTTGCAACTGGCCAGTGGCACAAATTGGCATGTAAAGGTTTAGAAAAGTTAAACTCCACACAAAAGCCTCCAAAGGGGTCTTGGCCATTGCCCTCTGAGTTGGCTCTATCTCCATTAATGTACAAACAATGTGGCATTTTACAGGTCCAACTAAAATCTGTTTAAATCAAGAGTGTCAAGCTCAATCACTAAAAAAATCAAAACCAATTTGAGGGCCAAAAGCGGTCATTCTTTTCCTTGACGAAGCACAGGAAGTTGCAGTGTATGTTGGGGTTTGTAGTATCCAGGTCGTGGGAAACAAGGAACTACGCCAGTATTGTTTAAAAAAATTACAAATCTTCTCATGGGCTGGTTATAGATGCACCTTGGGTCTGATCTGGCCTGCGTATGTATGTATGTTTGACGTATGATGTTAAATAAAGGTACATTAGGAACATATGCATTTAATTTTTCTTTGTTTTCTTAACAGCAACGACTTGGAAACATTATATAAAGCCTTACGTTGCTCCAGAGGGAGTTGTGTGCAAAAAACTGGATGTACAGCTGACTTGGCTGGTAGTGACACTCCCTCATTGGCATATCCCATTATGCACCTTTTTAGGAAGCAATTTAGTGAATCTGAAGTTTGACATTTGACAGATATTCAGAAACACACTCACTTCAAACATTGGTCCATTGCAAGCATTTTAACAAAACCTCAGGGACTTCACACAAGCACTCCTGTTCCATTACTATAAAAGGCTCCAATGGAATTTATAGCTCATTTAATGGATGAGGAACAAGCATGCAGTGATGTACTGTCAAGGTGCACTTTCTTACTTTCTTACCCAGGATGCATTGTGGGTAAGAAAGTAGTTTTAATACTTATCATCATTTATAATTCTCAGTTATTAGAGCAGCTTGGAAAAGCAAATGTGTTCCATTTTTAAAACTCAGCTCCCATCAGATTCTGCCTTGTTGCTCTGCAGGTGGCCATCAGTGTGACGCACCGTCTGCAGCAATGTATGACCAAGTGGTGAGAGAAAGTGAGGCAGGGCGTGATAAACAATTATTGGACTTCTGTCACAACCTATCAGCAACCCAGTAGTGGTAAAAAAATGACACTGGGACGAGAGGATTTACTGCCCGTAGTAAGATAACCATAGGAAAACCAATCAACAGGTGTCATTCAGCTCATGTATCCGTTTTTTAATTCAATCTGAAAATGTTCAAAGTTTGTCGATCAATAAGTGGTGACAGTATCTGCTACTGCCCGTCTCTCCATCAACCCTTCAAGCTGAGTTGTCATGGAAACCTGATGTTGAGAATGCAGTCGAGGTATCAAGATAAGAGCGAATGATATTCCTCTCACAAACCACACACATCTATCATGGGGACTTTTGAGATTTTGATGAGTTTCTAAAAAGACTGTGAGCACTTTCCCACAGGCTGGAAAGCACAGCTGGAAGCTTTTTGCCTTGTTCTCATTCATTTTTGTAGAGAACACATTTCAATTTCAAGATGGATACTTGTCAAATTGCATATCTGAATAGAGATCATAGAGAGGAAACAGCTTGTGAGATTAAGTACTTGTAATAAATAACATCTGAGTCAGTTCTGTGTATTATATATCATGTATTTTGTAAGCCCCTCAAGCAAAATGATTTTCTTTTTACATTGTTTTATTGCAATTATTTCACGTCAATTGAAGAAATAAACTTGTGTAGTATTTCCCAAGAGAAAAGAAAACAAAGAAAAGAGAGAATAAACATAATTTTCCCCTTTTTCCTTCTTCTTTCTATCACGTATCAGGTAGATTAACAGAAACACTGCAGAAAGCATGATATTGGCAGAGGAGCTGTGAGATCCATGAAGGTGAAATCCTGTCTGAGAGCAACATCTGCTGGTTTACTTGAGAACTGATCTTACTGTAGCTTCACTGCAATGCTATATATACACTGTATAGTACAGCGCACATTTACAGGGTATGATATATAATACCAGAACCCAGTATCTGTGGATTTTCTCAGTAATCCACAACTGTAAGTTAAAGGGAAAAATAGAAGTATAATCTTTGCTTTGTCAAGTTAACCTTGAGTCTGTGAAATCCTCTCATCTGACTGTTCAGAGGTTCTGATTACAGAGAGTTATTAAATCTGAAAATATTACTTTTCCTGCGATTAAACGCATGCTTAATGAATTGGAACTCAGCCTTTGTTTGACTGGCCTGTTGTGCATCCAACATGTCCCTGTGTTAACAGATGTTTCAACACTGATTAGCAGCGTTGTGTAATCAGGCAGTCACTCAGAACAGCTCTCCACTATCCACCACTGTGGATGCTCACAGTTTAAAGCTGTTAAAGAAAGAGACTTCTCTTTCTCTCTTGGGAATGTATGTATGTCAATGTATAAGACAGAGGACTTATTCTTGAGAAAATCCATTGTACCTTACTGCAGTGGTTGTGTAAGAAACATGGGTACAAACATGGATGAACCAAAGCAGACTAGTAGCAGAAGTTGCTAATTATTTTATCCTGCCAAACTAAGGGAGAGAACAGTAACAGAAACAGTGAAATAAAAGAGTGTAAAGGGTCAGTAAAGTTTTTTTCAGGCTGGCCAGGTAAACCAGATGCTTTTAGGCTGATTTTTTCACCACAGCAATCATTAGCATAGCTCATATAATACATAAAAAGGAAGACTTTACACCATGCCCTAGAAAATCTTTGGGAAATGAGAGGAGAAAATGTTGGACATAAAAATGGGTTCTAAGAAAATAACTGAAGTCTCAGTGTTTTAAAAAATCATCACGTAACATAATAGCTTGGTACAGCAATATGAGTGCAGAGAGCAAAACACAAGCTCTCCAAAATTGTTAAAATTGCAGAGAAAGTGATTGGCAAGTCTCAAAAACAAGTTGGAAATATAAGGCCAAACACATAATTGCAGATACTTCACCCCACTACACTCAGAGTTTGAGCTGCTCCAACTGGGCAGTTCTGACATATGGCGACAGAAGTTTATGTTAGGCTGAGAAACTAAATGCAAAGAATGGAGATAGTGGTTGAGTTTGAAAAAGGTGAACTGCAAAATGCTCAAGCAGAAAAAGCATGTAGGATGGTACAGGTAGCCAAAAACACAAAAACTTGGCAGAGAGCGAAAGGTTGAGACGATTTTGGACTGGACAATCCTAGTGTCTGCATTAAATCTAGCACTTATAACCCTGCGGCGAGGTTATAAAGAAACAAATAAACTACAGTTATTGACCTATTTATATTTAGTTGTACTACTATTATGCTGTTTAGCCAAAAGCATGTGTGACATTATAAATAGATTATTCTCCCTCATCCACTTGCTCTTGTTTTCTTAATGACTGAAGTCAATTAAACTTTTTATTTTAACTTTACCACACCTTCTGTAATTTGGCATAACGTCATCGTAAAACAGCCATGTGTGTCTAAGTAAAATGATTTAGCAGAAGAGAAGTGAAATCTGCATAATGATCCCTTTATTTTCAAGCACCTGCATTTTCTATTCATGGCTAGTGCAGATTCATAAGTCAGCAGCAGTTCAGACTTCATCTGTCAGAGGGTTTTATTGCCTGGGACAGCTCTTAATGTGGCGATTCCTCATCTCATGCACAGTGCTTCCTTAAGACTAGGCTTTACTGTATATCCCAGCCAGTAGAAGCTAGAAATGACCATTAAGACACACAACATGACTGCAAAGAGAGTCAAAATGAATACAGAGAGTGACTGAAAATTACCATAAAGATTCAAACAGCCATACAAGACACAAAACTACTATAAAGTGACAGAAAGTTATCATAAAGAAACACAGAAAGCCCATAAAGGGACACAAAATGGCTAAATGGCTATCCAGAGGCACAAAACAACTACAAGACGACACAAAATGATTACACGGGGACTTAAAACAACTGAGTGAGTGACCTAAAATGACCATAAAGATGCAGAACTGCGATAAAGAGACACACAACTAGCACAAAGTAATGAGAAAGAGGCTCAAAATGACCACAAAGACACAAAATAACTGCAAAGAGGCTTAAAATACCTACAGAGATGCACAACCACAAAAGGATGCAAAACGACTACTGTGAGTGAAACGACCATAAAGATGCAAAACAACCATAAAAAGACACAAAACTACAACACATCGACCATAAAGAGACAAAAAGTGATCATAAGGAAACACAAAATGACCATAAAGAGACAGACACAAGAGGGAAGATGGAAAAGCAGAGACTGATAGTATCCTGGTTTTGTTCATGAAACTACATTCACTGTTACTAGGTAACTGCCAATCACTAGTTTGAGTTTTCTGATGGCCGTTACCATGGAAATCTTTCTCATTGTTCCCATTCATCCCACATGACATGAAAACATTATATTACATGTAATTTGCATAATGATTGATAAGTTATCTAACAAAGCTACAGATGTTAGAGTCACAGTCAGACAAGCTAGGGGTTAAAAATAGTTTGAATTATTAAAATAATTTGAGAATTAGTGTCTATTTCACTTTGAATGATGGACTGGGGTTGACATAAGGATTCTGTGTTTGCTTTCAGACATCATTTAGCACCAAGGCAGACATATTACAGCTTTTAGATTTGCATTTGTAAGGTAATTACCACTTGGTGCTGTTGTGAACATTATTCACACCAGAAAGTGGCAACATTAGTAGAACTGCATGTGACAGAAAAATGGAGACGGTGAAGACAGCTTGATGACAATCACAGAAGAAGGTCATCCAAACCTCCACTCTAGTTTTGAAAATGTTCTTATTCTCTGGATTATGCTGGATTCATCTTGTGAGCAGAAGAGCTGACAAGCAGCGAGAGAGCATGTGGCGGTTTTGAAAGACGGCCGACTTAAGGGAATGCACTCCAAGACGTCCACCGTGGGATCCGGATGCAGCGGCATCCAAGGCTGGCTCGGCAAACTCCCAGCGATGCTCGAGAAGAACAGCCACTGAGCACGTAGGCCAAACTAACTTGCAAACTTTTGGCACAAACTTGAGGAGAAGGAGGAAGATCACATTTGAAACCGGGGGAGAAAAGTAGCAGAAGGAAAGAAATCTGTACATAAAACTTGACAGTTTTCTCTCTAGCCTGAATCACTTCACCTCTCCCATGACCTTGTTTTCAAAAGTAGTTCTACAGTTTTGTTCCAGCTTCCTTTCTCCTTTATTTGTCACCTCAGGAACATTTGCTGCATGAGCTGCCATGGCCCTGAGAGAGTCTATATTACCCATGATCCCTGGCTTCTGAAGCAGGAAGTGCTGTCGCTGTAACAAGCACATCAAACTCCATTTAGAAATGAGTAAAGTTTTTAATGACTTCTGTCTTTTTAACTGATGGAACTGATCTGGAACTTGCTGGGCCTGATTCTAGCAGTTTAAGCCGCTGACTATGACTCAGTTAGAGGGAGATTGTACCTGAAAAACCAAAGCTACACAGAGCAACAACAGGTTGTTCGGGGAGCAGAGAAGTCTTAGAAGTGCATCATCAAAATGAGTCTGAAGCTGTTATTTTAAGTTAAAATAGTTACATAATGTTGGTTCAATACCCTCATACCAACATGAAAACTAATGAGGCCTATTTCAAATCAAAAAAAAATCAGTTCCTTGATGTTGCTGTGCAAATTTGCAGATAAATATTAAACAAAGATGAAAGAACTAATAAAACTTAAGTATGCTGACTGGTTTAAAGGATTTCTTTCATTTTGTTGACTTCCCTTTTGCAAGAAGCTCATGTGCAATGCAATCTTCCACATGTGAACCTAAGTTTTACATGTGATTAAAGACAGAACATGATGGTTTTAGTTTTACATGCAAACCTTAACACGTGAAAAACATGTCGACTGACACTTTTCATATGTAAGATTTTGATTTCAAATACAGTAAAAGACAAAATGATTTCAGTTTTACATGTGGATGTAAACTTTACCACTTGAAAATGTCATCTGAAAGAGATACCTCACGTAGCACTGCTGTTGTGTCTGACAGATTGAGCTAACATGTTGAGGGCTCAGCATTTCTTTGACTTCTGTTTACAGTGACTAATCTTTCCGTCGCTGCTCTGACACCCATCATTTCTAGATGCTATGGGACCTAGAAAATACATACAAGCCTGAAAGTGTTGTGTGTTTGTGTTTGTATGTCAACATCAACCACTAAATGTCAGTCAATTTTTTAACATTTTAGCTGCAGCAAATGCACAAAATGTACAAAACTGCAGGCATTAATGTTCACTTTTCAGGTCTGGTTTCAGGCTTTTAATATAACACACAGCATCTACATTCACAACTTCTACTACTCCCTTAATTATTAGGCATTTATCAACATTATAATTGGTCCTGTAACCTATATAATTCTTACAAATTTCTCCTGCTTCTTTGGTTGTTTTTTTTAATGTGACTGAGTGACAACTTTCTGTGTCTCTCTCAGTTCGATTCAAGAGCACAAGACAACTTCTGTGGCTTCACCTATTCAGGTGACACTGTGGTACTGAGCAGAGGGAGCTGCGCTGTATACACTCCACTGTATCTTCATTTATTCTTCAGCAAGGTAGTGTGAGTGTGACTGTTGTCCCTGCATCTCCCTCACTGTCAGTCAGACTATATATCTGCCTACTGTATGAATTTACAGTATCTACATGAGGCAGACGGACCCCTGCCAAGATCAAAAGATGCAACTGTGATCTTCTGCAATATCAGAAGCTCACAGATGCAAAGGATTCCACCAGCTGGCTGCGAATCCCAGATCAGATCGGCCTAAAACCCTGCCTTCATTCATTTTTTACAGTCGACACGGTTAAAAACACTTCTGAAGTGGTGCGTTGCGTTTTCACCTCGGCTCGACCTTGTCGCTAAAAGTCAGCCCCTGCACCTTTCCTGCGGGATAAGCACCCTCGTGTAGGATTTATGCCTCGTGTAGTCATGAGAAATGAATCACCCTCCCCTTGTTCTCTTGTCTTGTCAACATCTATTTTTCACGCTGATGCTCTGACAATATGCACAAACATCAATCAAGGATCATCATCAAGGAAAGCAATTATGGAAATGGAAAGTCTGCGCACAATATGAGATGTTGTGTCTCCTACAAGAAAACAACTGGCAGAAAATGACAGAGTGGAAGCATTATAAATATTGTTTTGCCACAAATGAGCACTAGAGGGCAGAGTAGGATGCTTTCTTTTATTCCACCTCACTGCTTGCACTGATAGACAGTAGTTAGGAGCAGTGAGATATTCCTGGCAAAGAGAAAATTGCCAATGAGTTTGAACTAATAAACCGCTAAACAGGCTGTGCTGAGAGAAAATGAGGATTTGCTTAAGTCACAACCCTCTTATCCCAATGTAAATTAAAAAGGAAACTGCATTCAATGCAATTTATTAGAAAGAAATTAAAGAAATAAACACGCAGACTTTGCTCGCACAATCAGCCAGTTCATAAATCAAATATTTTATGCAACTTTCTGTTGTGCTACCATCATTAAATGGACCGTGTTGATTACCGCAGGATCACAAAGCATGTTTTGATTCAGTACATTTCCGTGCAGAGGGGAGAGTAGTCAACTCCACTGGGTAATACACTATTCATTATCCTCAATGCAGCGCCCCATGGATGTGCTTTGTGTCTGCCTGGTGAACCTTGAGTTCACATGTGTAATCTGTCTTACATTAGGCCCCCTTATTCTAGTCAGCCACTGCAAAGGACTCATTCATTCCTCATCAAATCATACATTACTGCAGAGAGTGAATTTTAAATATGCCTGATAGGATGGTCTGATTGGTCTGTGGTGCTGAGAGAAACCAAAATGATGACAGATCAAAGGAGAAAAGATCTAAAAGTAGATTTAGATCTATAGATCTTTCCCTGGACAGGCAGTTGGCTTGCTGCTGCTGCCAAAGTACAGTGAATATAGTCTAAATACACAGTCTAATACACATACACATTACTTTTTGGCATCTGTTTTACCATATAAAAGATACTATGCCATAGAAATATGCTAAATTTGGGGAGTAGTAGTATCTAAAATCCATTCAAGAACTAAGAAACCAATGTAAAAAAGCAAAATGCAGTGACAGTACTCAAGTTACATTAGGATAGCAGGTGCGAGCTCCTTAGCTAAACCTAATTTACCAGCATTTTCCTTTACTAAATTAGCTTATTAGTTAAAATCATCAAGAAAGCAGAAGAAACAGTGACTGCACTCTAGCTATTAAGGCTAGGTGGTGTGATAGCATTAGCGAACCCATTTTTTCATGTTTTGTAGTTGTTGAAAAGTTAATATTAATGGTCCAATGTTATGGTAAATGACTTTTTTATACCACAACAATAAGGCAGTAGCTAAATCTAATTATAATGGAGGAAAAAACTTGATACAAGCAATTCTAGAAGGTAGCTAAAGTAATTGTAACTGCCATTTCTGCACCCTGAGGTCAAGTTACAAACTCTAATTTATTAAACTAGCTCATTAGTTTAAATGAACCAGAAATCAAACTTTTCAAAACATCATCATTTCTATGCAGTTGCTTCTTTCTGCCGTACAGAGTCTGACCTACAGCAAGAAGGGTCTGTAGCTTCTCTCAGACTAATACTACAAATCTATGTGGTCTCAGATTTAGCAGAAGTAGACAGTTTTTATTTATCACAGCTCTGCTTTGTCATTTCAACTGATAAGCCTGTGTATTTGTACATTTCTGACTACACAATTAGTCCCTTATTACAAAGACACAAGCTAAATGAACCTAATGGGTGTTTGGAGCAGTTAGAAGATCTGATAAGAGAAGAAAAAAAAAACTGAGACAGGTAGATGGACAGAGAAGGAATGAGTGAAGGGAGGAAGTAGAGGAAGAGATGGAGGGTGGCTGGTGCCTATAGGGATTGATGCTGTGTGAAGGTGACCTGGGATTACTCTGGTCCTATTCCACAATCTCATCCCGGTATCTGAAACTCATCGCCAAGCGGAATGAGCTCAGCTGTCCACATCCCTAAGTAAGTCTTCAGCTGAACCTCCAATCTGTCCAGAGCAAGAATGTAAGCCGGGATAGAGGATAGTCTCTCTCTCTCTTTTTTTTTTTCCAAACAGACAATGCCACCGAATGCTAGTTTGCAGTAGATTTAGATGATGACATTTGGGTCGAAGGATGCCAGAGAAGATTCCCTGCACATATAATGATGGCTTTTACTGGAGTTTCCTCTGGCTGATGTGGAAAATCCACGGAGTAGCTACTGGCACATGGCAGATGAAAGTGATGTCAATAAACACATACAAAGCGGTTAAGCAAAACTGTCTATCCTGCTGCTGCTACTTGCTGTTTCTCCTGGGCTATAATTTGTGCATTTAAAATGTTAATATCTAACAAAAAACACCACTTGGCAGTTGCAGGGGAACCTATTTAAAGTGTTTTCCATTCTGTAAAATGTTCCTTTTTTCCATTTTGGTGGCAGAGTACCCCTAACTCAGGAAATATTCAAACTCATAGGCCAACCCACCATTCACAGCTAGCTGGTGGCAGTGGCTCATAGATTGAGTAGGTTTTACCTGTCTGTAAAGTTCTGCAGAGCTTTTCAGCCTCTTTTAGCTCATTGCCTTGGTTTCATTTATTGCAAAGTTTAGTGTTATCGGCTCTCAACCTCATTTCCAGGAGGATAAATCTCTACAGTAGAGCTAGATGCTGAAGACAGAGGAGCATTTAGCAGCTGAGAGTTTGTGAAAACCCAACCAAAGGCCAAAGGGACAATGAATGTTGGACTTGTATTCACAGTGTGGACACAAACAAGATTCCTGTTTGCTAAGATATCAGGACTGCGAGTCAGTTTGCCGTGGACTTCCCATGCCCTCAAGTGGCTTAAAATATTCATGAAGCTTAAACAGTAACCATGTTGGGGTTCATAGTGTGTTGGCTTACAGATAATTCTGTAAGCCAACACACAATACAACAACAATACAGATTCTTGGTTATTTTCAATATATAACAAGCAAGGTGGGTTTCTGTCTCAAAGTCAGTTTTCATTTTAAATAAAGTCTAGCAAAGCCCATGTGTCACCACATGCCACCAAAAACAGAATTTCCAGAAAATGAACCATCCCAAAATAAGTCAGTGAGGTTGTCATATACTGTACATCCACTTATTGCCAGCTACCAGCACTGTTGTGTGAATGCTGTATTTCTCCAGAATGTTGACTTTTTATAAACTAAAATTGTTTAGGCTGAATCCACAACCCCTTCAGATACACTTAAGGACTGAGCGAATCTTTCTGCAACTGTCTTTATGCTAAAAGAACAATTTCCTAAAATCTGCCTTGTGTCAAGGTCTTTCCTTCTTCCTCACACTCCACTAACAAAATTTGTCACTGCAGATTTCTTCAGAGAAATAAAACAACTTTATTAAAATCTCTGACTGAGTCATGACAACCAATTCAAGGTGGCCCAATGTTGGCTTCACCAATTGAGCAGGTTTGACACCATGTGCTCATTAGCTTCTGTCAAAGTGTCCTTGAGTAAGATGCCAAACTGCAACTTGCATACTCATCATAATCTCCTACAATAACCTTCCAAAAAATAGACCCATCCATTCTAACAAAACAAACACAAAATCAAGATTTAATCCTTCAACAATACAGCCTGTCGTATTTAAGAATAGCTCCTCTGACTTGTTCCAGCCGTCAATCACTCCGGATCGGAGCATCAACTTAATGTGTACTATAAATATAAATGAGAAATCAACAGATGTAAGGGTAAGATACAACTATAATTTATTTCTTGAGATTGCCTGCAAACAGTGCGTGAACCTTCATTGGTTTCTGCTTGTCAATAATAAATAGAGATAAACTTTAGGAAAGGAAATAAAACATAATACGACAACATACATAATAAAAAAATATGCTCATCATATTGTTAATTAGTCGTAGTGTTGTGTTTCCTTGATGCACTTGTGATACGCTAAATGTCAGCACACATGCTCATTTCACATGTGCACACAAACATATACAGGCCCCGAGAGCATTCTGAGTAATTGCAATTAAATTTGGTTGGAGTTAATGAGATCTCGCCAACAGTCATTCAAAAAAAAAAAAAAAAGAGTCGCCGCAGATGTATTTATGAAACCAGATTGATTTGTTGAGCTCGGCGTGATAAAACTCTCCTGCCTTAGTTGGCTGCGGCCTGTATCCATCAGCTGCAACTTGCTGGCAAGCCAGAAAAATGGAGAGATGGGGGAACAACAGCAGGTAGCTGGAGAGAGCACGGAGCTGATGGAGGAAAAAAAAGAGGGAGGCTGAGCAAGAGAGACAGGGTATTAGAATAAAGAGAAAGAGTCTGGGAGGGAGGAGAGATACTGAATAGATGGAGGGCTGAGCGGGAGTCAAAGAGGTATTGACATGGTAGGAACTGGGGAGAACGGGGGATTTACATTTCATTTGAATGGGATGATGAGCGGCGCACAGAGGCAGGGAGATGGGACGGCGGAGCTCCTGAGGCCCTCCGGTGGAGCTGCGTTCAACATAAACACTTCGCCATTTCAAACCCATCAATTCAAGGGGACATGCTCATCATGTGCTTGTTTTTCACTCTATTCTGTCTCTCCTCAGCTCTCGATGCCGTAATTGCTTTGCTTATGCACGGGCACATGGGTGATATACAGAGTCTGCCTGTGCGCCAAAACATGCTCGCAGCACCACTCCTGTTTGTAAGTGTGCGCTTTAATGTGTGTGTTTGTGTGTTGCAGCTTAAGGGCAGCTTTAATTAAAAAACAACTTCTTATTGTAATAGCTTTCTTGTTGAAAGCTGCAGCCTTCTCGTGGTTGAGTCTTGATTAATGAGATTATCATACGGTCAACCCCTTGTTGGTGCCGCTCCCAAAATACTGACTGTAGATAAACCATAAGGCAGAGAGAAGAAGGAAAACAAAAGAACTTCATGCAGCCTTTGGATACAACACAACTTTGTATCTAACGGATTCCTGTCAGCTCTGAGCGAAGGGAAGATGAGATGGGAGGAGACCTTTAAAAAATTCAGCTGCAGAATCTAAATCACTTCTTTGACTCTGGCAAAGAAAGAAAAAAGGCTTGTACATATTTGTTTCAAATTGTGAATCTGAGCTTTGTAACCATTTTAAAGAAAGACTGAAAGAGAGAATTACTGTGTGTGTACACCCAAGCAAGGTCAAAACATTCACACATGATCTGATTTCTGAATAAAGAGCTGTAACTTAAGGAAGTTGTTTCTGTTTCCTATGAAAAGGTTAATCTTAATACAAGCTACTCTCAGGAATGTAGAAGTCGTGAAATTCTCTGAACTGAATCACATAGCGGTGAATAAAAAACTGAAAACATCTTTAGGACAAAAGCCTTCTCATTCATTCGATGGGCTCTTGTTGCAAGGTCATCTTGCGCTGCTTTCAGGGGATGCCAGACATTCAAGAAGGAAATCAACATCATTCTGACAGTTTGTTTCTTCTCTGGAACAGAAAGGGAGAGAGCCTGGACATGTGCTGAAAAGTCTGTTCCCAAATGTGAGAACCATAGTTACAAAAAAAAAAGTTGCTGCTAACTGTACAAAGTTGTAGACTCCCATTCAGCAATAGTAAAAGCCACAGTTATATTTTCAGTGGTTGCCAATTACGATAAAAAGGAATGAACTGGAATCTAACCAAATATCCCAAATCATGGTCAGACAATTTGGCAAATAGCTTCAGTTTGGTGCTTTGATGGTGAAGGACGAGCCTAAACAGCTAGTCATGGTAGCAAAAAAAAAAACATGGAGTGGTGTATTGAGCAAAGCAACATACAAGTGAGGCGCAACATTCAAGCTTTAGTACAGAAAGAGACCTTGGAGTAAGCACTAAGTACAAAATCTGTTCAATAAGACAAAGTGCAAGGAGTTCAAGTGCAAGATAGGCACGTTAGGGTGTTTGAGGTGTTAAAAGTGCAGGCACTATCAATGAATCTTCAAGAGATTCTTAAAGGTAGATAGGGACGCCCCTGCTTTGATAGCATTTAAGAGCTTGGGGAACCATAAACAAGAGCAATGCTAGATGATGATCCTTTGAGGAATGCAGCTGAGTTCAAGTGGATGGAGGTCAGTGAGCAACAGAGTGACATGTAACCTTTCAGGCTGATCAGAAACCAGACTTGGAGACCCTTAGATAATGATGGAAGTAACTAGACTGGATGATAGTTCTCAACTTGAGCAGGGTCGAGGGAAGGCTTTTTGAGCATTTATGTTACCCAAACCTTTTTGAATGCCATTGGAAAACTCCAAATCAAACTAAGATGTTGATAGAAAAAGTTCACACCTGTTGTTGTAGTCCAGACAATAATGACACAATGAGAAAGGCTGCAACATCAATAGTGACGGCCAACATCAGAACCCTGGATCATAAAAAATACTGAATTCATGCTTTGGAAATTAACTGTTAAATTTCGGCTACACATTATTCTCTGGAGGATACAAACAGAAAAAGAGACCCAGGATTGAGTTTCAACAGACTTTGTCCTGCGTGAGATTTCCCAGCACTGATACATTAGTGTTAAGAACAAGGGCTTTCAGCTAACAAGGTTTTTGGTAGGAACTCAATCATTGTCTGATTCCAATTTCTAGAGACTAAATTGCCTCTCTCTGCACATATTCAGCATTCATAAATGGATTGCTTTGTGTCCGTCACTCTTTCTTGGGTTAATGAAAAGGTACATTGTGTATCTTGTAAAAGGACATTTTCGAATTGGTAACTTTGTGATAGTGCAGACTTTTGACCATTTGAGGAGTGAAATGAAATGCTGCATAATAAATACAGGGACAGCTCTCGGCTATCCAAAGTTATCAGTTATATCACAAACATCTTTTCAGTTATTAAACAAGGAAACCAAAAAAAAATGTCAAATGAGGTATTTTCCTTTTAATATTTCTTCGTCTTTAAGTATCTCAGGACACCAGCTCGAGGTATTTTCATTGACTATAACTTCTATCTGACAAAGGAAATTAAAACCTGCCAGGATTAAGGAATGGTGTCTTTAGAAAAGCCTCCACCTCGTATGAGAAAGCAGCAATTTTTTTTCCTCACACTGAGCCACATGAATTAATTAGATCAATGGCTGGTCAGAAAGTACAAACGGAAAATGTCTTTGTATAAATGAGTTTATTGAAATGGAACGGGATCTCTTTTTTTCCCCGCTCCCCACACACTTAAGCTGAAGTCCTTTTTATGGTCGAAGGAAGAGAAGGAGCCAAGTCATATTCAGACTTTTTGTAATATACTTGAACCTCTGGGCAATGAAAAGCCACGGTCCTAATGAAAGACCAGCACACCAGGGTGCCCGACAGCATGAAATACAGAATATCTTTAAAACCACTCCTTTCTCTTTCCATAGCCCCCAAAACCTAAAAAGGTTTTGTCAGCGGACCACCTCAAGACCTGCTCCTATTACTCCTCTTAGACCTTGCAAACACTATGTCAAGATCTTTTAAACTACACTTACATTTTCATGACTCGTTTGTGTGCTCATGGAGTCCCAAAACCAGAAAACTGCCAGAGGAAATAATACTATTAATTAAAACTGTTGAAATGGAAGGTAGTTAAAAATATGAAGCTTTATACTTTTCCTCTCACCTCTAGTTGAAGATGAAAGGGAAATATATATATTTTTTATTTTACAAATCAGGTGATAAAAGTAATTAGTCACATCATTAAGTCACATTTTTAATTTAGTTTGACATTAAATTGCAGAGAGAGAGAGAGAGCCATGCACTTGAATATGAAGATAATGTCAAAATGATAGGAGGAACTAAACAAAGCTTCTAATTAGTGTTAGTCAGCAACCTTTTTATTGTTAGCTTATAAGCTAATATTGGCAATAAATGATTTAATGAGCACCAAAGCCAAAACAATGGGAAAACGAAGGAGATGAAATAAGCTAGTGAAAGAATAGAATCTAAGTATATCTGTTTTTGCACTTTGATTAAATTATTTAACCACTAAATTAATATAATTTATTGATGTATTCTGTTATATTTTCAATTGTCTGATACATTTTGTCAGTTTTGGGGGCTTCAGGCCAACTTGCTGCTTCAAATTAAAATAACAGAATAACAATAGATTCTACCAGTACTGACCATTTGTGAGCTCCTGAGGCTTGAGATGCTATTTCAGTTACCCTTCAGTGTTGGGGAAAAGGAGGGTCAAAGAAAAGGCCCGGTGAGTATACAGTACTGTTTAACACAGCCACAAGGCAAATCATAAATCCAGCATGAACTGTTAGCAGTAAATTTCATGTAGGCAGCATGAAACGTGATTGTTTGGTGACCGGAGCATGACATTTAGTGGTGAAAATGCTGGGGTTCATGGTGAGTAGGTTGGCTGGGCAAGGATCAACGGCATATACTGAAGTGTCTCACACTTATGTTGTGTTAGATAATAGCTTATCTAGTTGAAGCCCATGGGTTTTATTGTATATTGTAGCTTGGACTTGAGTTTCTCTTATTACATTCACATATGGAGACAGTGTAGGCAAGTTTAGCCTCCCTAACAGTTAACAGTTAAGGTTTTGTGGCTTTCAATTTATTAATTGATATGTGTTCCCACAGGTGAATGGGTTTTTCTGTGGCATTCATTAGGACAGTCCCTATCTTTGAGTCTTGATATTTTATGATATTTTTCTGGACTGGAAGTAAGAAACAAATTAGGAAAAGTTGAAGGAACAGAAATGAAACAAGTTATCTCACTCACCTTTTTCCATGATCAAAGCTAAGTGAAATTTAAAGACTTATTAAAATGAATCTTAAATGACGTCAGCTGTCTTCATCTGGTGTTACACAGCAGTTTACATTTATTTCACATTCTTTCTAGCCTCAGATTTAAAGCTCTCCTTTGCTTGCCCGTTCTCTCCCTGACATTTATTTTTCTGAGGCCACTTTCAGTATTTGCGATTTTTCTGCTTTTTTCGTCCTTTTGTCAAGTTTGGAGTCAAAGTTAACCAAAAGGAAACTGTAGTGAAATGTCGAGAGGTGAGAGGCTCAACCTTTAGACATTTGCAGAGGTAATCAATCAGGTTGACGGTTGTGCACAGAACGCCGCTCCGGTTGCCTGATGCTTGTAAAACACAACGACACTGTGCCATGCGAGGAAGCAGGAGCTCTTATAAAAGTAATTAATTTCAAAACATTGTCGTAGAAAAAGACCAATTAAGAAAAAGGGTTAGATCATGAGGTCAGCGTCTGGCCTCGCTGCTTGATTATGGGCTTCAGGAACAGAAGTGCAGCCACTTTTATGTGTTATTAGTTTAGCTGAGTAGGTCATAATGCTCATTATCAATGTGCTATAAATCAGTATGGGTTACATACAGGCAGGGTATAGACTCAGGAACAATTAAAATAACAAATGCATGATTATGGACATTTATAAAATGATGACTAATGTAACCACATGACAGCAGTGAGTGAGGAGGCTTTAGGATGTCCCCGAACTGCCCACTCTTATTAGAAAAGGGGGATATAAACACACGGTCCTCCTGGAGTTAAGACAGGAGCTTACAAGAGTTTGTCAAAACTGTCAGCCTCAGCTCAGGCATGTTTTCTATTAAATTTTCTTCTCAACTGGATGGTCTACAGGGAGCTGATTGGCAGGGAAAGTGACTGATGAGGATTTAAAGAGCTTCTTCAATCTCTGAATCTCATGTTCAGTTTGTTGAAATTGTCCTTACGAGCTGTTAACATGTTTTTAAGGGGCTGTCAACATTTTTTGGGGGGAGTTTGCTTATTCCCTTGCATGTTGAGGGTTAGATAAGAAGCTCAGTGTCAATGTCACATCTACTGAGCTGTAGCCATTAGCCTAGTGTAGCATATGTGGCATATTTCTTGCAGACAGCTGCAGTCTTGTTGCACAATGTCGCCTCTTTTCCATCACGTTAGCTCTTGGAACCTTGGTGCTATCAAACAAACCTGTTTCCACCAGTTTTTAGCAGAACCAACCACTAAATGAAGGCGTTGCACAGTGTACAATGGAAGTAAACAATAGTAGCAAGATGGCCGGTACAATATGATGCACACACTTGTCACAGTTTGGACTCAAGGGCATGAAAAACCTGCTATTTTTGAGTTCCAGCTGGGAACAAACTTTTCAGGTTCCAAACCATTATATTTTTGGTTGAAATGCTCCCGGACTTTTACTCGTAATGGAGTATTTTCACTATTGTGTTCAGAGGTTGATCGTTCTCAATGGTATTCTGAAATGTTATTTTCTTTTTTACTATTCTGGCCTAGGTGCCTTCCTTTGGATGTTTTCCCGGCATGTCCAACTGGGAGGAGACCTCGGGGTAGACCCAGAACTCACTTGAGGGATTATATATCTCATGTGGCCTGGGAACGCCTTGGGATCCCCCAGAAGGAGCTGGAAAATGGTGCTAAAGAGAGGGATGTCCAGAATATCCTGCTTGCCCTGTTGCCACTGTGACCCAACCCCAGATAAGTGGAAGAATATGAATGAATATTTCATTTTGGTGCTGTTGATATGTTCCCACACTAAAACTAGAAAAAGTAAGTATGAACATCAAATCCACTACCTCTACCTGTATAGCTGTACATTTCCTAACCCAGCACTGCTGAGGGATCCATATGAAAGGAGCTGTTGTTGTTGATTATGACATAATCTTTGAAGCCAAAGCTTATTATTTTTTGGTAGCATCTCAAAACTCACAAAAAACATGCGGGAACCTTCAAATCTCTTCCTCCCACTGCAACCACAATCCAGACATTCCCCTTACTGTTGTGTACTGATTGGTGGCTGATTATTTTGACTCAAAGTAAAACCTGAGACAAAAACAAATAAGGTTGCCCATAAAGCGCTTCAACCGTTTGTTGTCTGGGGAAACTAAACAAGGATTTCCTGGTAGCAGGCAGATCATGTCTGGGTTACAAGTCAGAGCTACTGAAGACAAAGCTGCATTGCTTGTGTGTATTGATTTAAGCAGGTAAATCTGAAGTCATCAGGATTTGATGTCTATATATAAATATAAATATATGAGGGATAGAAGGGAGAAACCTAAAGGAAAAGATACAAGTTTAATGCTTAAAGGAGTCAAAAACTCTGTGATCAGCGATATCAAAGGCTGCTTTGAGATTTCAAAGAACTAAACCTGCATAGGTTCTTCAAGGTGTGCCGCATCACTACTGGGTGGTCTGAAACCATTTTTCAAATGTTCCATTAATATTCAAAAATAACTTTGAAGAACTTCACATGTAAGGGAGGTTGGGGGAAAAATGTCTATTCCAATTTAAAATTGTGAGGGTTGAGGTTTGGTTTCTTTGAGTGTACATGTGCTTAAAACTAGCTTCCCGAGGTAAGAGAACTGCTCATGATAGATAAAGTAATAAAAATACAATAGGTCTTAATGGTATCTTTGTGTTTCTGCGAGGATCCAGGGACTGCAAAGAGATTTTCAAGACCCTGTTGTGAAGTAAAATATTGCCTCCTAAACAAATAACGCTGACGGCTTTGACGTGCATGAGTCTGTGGACCGAGGGAAAAAGATGAAAAAGATGGATGATATAAAGTTAATCCCTGAAGTGGGAAAGTACAGTGAGCCATGCAGCTTTTTGCATCCACTGTATGTCACGCAGCACATCTAAACATGAACTGTTCATTTGTTGCTTGAGTGGGGAAGCCATCAAGTCAGGCCAAAAAAGCATTTCCCTTTTTGAAATGGTTTTATTTATTTTTTGTATTTTTCTTCTTTTTTTTCTTGTGGGCTCCCAAGTTGCATGTGAGAGAAATTTGGCAGTTTGAAATGAGAACTCCGACAAAAGAGTAACAGCCCGGCGTTTGGAAGTTGTGAAGGACATCTGCTCGTGACCTCAGACCCCACCAGCTGCAGCTGCCCTCGTCCAAAGCACTCCTCCAAGGCCTCAGCCAAGCCCTCGCTCTTGGCATCGCACTGCAAACTTTCTGCAGAGCTTCTGCTTTGCCAGTTTTCCACTTTGAGTTTTAAAAGGGATGGTTCACCCCTAGAATCTGTTATTATATATTTGAACCCATGTTCCTCAAAACCTGTCAACAACTGATTTGAAGAAAAGCCACATTGCAGTTCCTTTCCTGTGAAACATTTTGTTGACACTGTTACTGGAGTTGTTCACACAACTTTTATATTTTTCATCTATTTTTATTGCTCTAAACAACCAGATTTTATTTACTTCAGTTTATTTGAGGACATGAAGGAGTAGGGAGTAAGCAGCACTGCAAAAATATCTCCTTATCAAGTCATTTTGAGATTAAGTGAGACTTTAAATTAATGTAGTTTGACATTTTGGATAATGTGCTATCTTGCTGAAAGTTAGATGAGGAGATTGATACCACTGTCATATCTGTTCAGTAGTTTTACGCTCGACACACTGGTAGAAATGCAGGTTGGTTCACTAGACGGCACCAAGGTTTAAAGAATCCTGAAGAAAACTGGTTCAAGAACCAGAGTTCAGAGTTCTTTGTGAGCTTTAGAGGTGTATTTGGTTACCATCACATTTTAAGTCACTTCCCAGACACATGAACACTTCTTTTAGTGCTGCAATGTTTGTATCTCTGCTGCTGTGATGACCTCTTCACATTATGAATATTTGCTATTTACCACTGAAAACTGCCTTGTGTTTAACCATGCTTGTGATTAAGTGAGAATAGAGAGTACAGAGAATAGTCAAAAGAATTGCTTAAAATGGTGGTTAAATAAAATGAGTAAACAGAAAATGAGTAAACAGAAATAAATAAATGAGATATTTTTATGATTTTTTTTGTTTTTTGTGACACACATTTCTGCTGCCTTGGCCGACAAATAGCACAAATAAGGACATGTTCTTATACACGTGACAGTCTGAGCTTGTAAGGCAACTTGTAATTGAGGGAATATTCCCAGCAGACGCCTCCTTTTTCTTCCTGTGGTTGTCAGGTGATTGACAGTGAGCAGAGTGTAAAGTAATGTGTGCAGTCATGTGAAAACACTCAACTAGGGCACAATGAAATAATGATCAAATGAAAAGTTCCAAACAAATTAGTGATTCATATTCACTGTTATGGATTATCTTGATCTATTGAAGTTGGTTTTCCATACAAGCTGAAGGATGAATAGGGGCAAATGGCTTTTTCTGAAGAGAGGGAAATGAGGCCTCATATCTCCGACAGTGCGGTGCAGACACCAGCATGGAGGAAGAATGTAAAGAAGAGGAGCAATCTTCTCCATTAATGGAGTTTTGGCTGAGATGGATGCGAGTCGATAATGACTAACTTTATTTACAATCAGGGAAGACACAACAAGTGAGCTGAACTGAGTGTTTAAATTGAATCAGTCAAACATATTTGGAATTGACCCCGTGATTAAAACCAATTAGGAGTATTTCTTTATGTTATATTGACAAAAAAAGAGTATTACGTCAAGACTGAAACCCAGTGTGATGAGTAAATTCTCATTATCATTATTCTTCCTGCTTGAACTTTAGGTTTGTGGTGAATTGCTCATTTATTCATTTGACTAACTTTCTGTTGGTCAACTAGATTGCAAAACCAAATATTCTTTAAAAAATTCCCTTTGTTTTTCACTCTACAAACTGCTAAAGACAAATATCTGTCTCTTTAGCTGCTAATTGTTCTGCTACGTTCATCAGCTAGCTGCTAACTTTGTATATTTGATGCTGAGCAGGTAACATACAGGGTTTTAGATTTTCCACCCAAACAACTGAGGATTAAACTACAAGCAACTTCTTTGACATGCACATATATTTAAAAAATAATTACAGCAGCATCAAATCGCTCAAGTCTCTAAGGGCAACTCATGTTTGGCCTGCTAGCTGCTTATGTTGAACAGCTAGCTTGCAAAAATATGTATTCTTCTGTTAAAACAAATTAGCATTTAGCATAATCCATACCAACTACTAATTCAAACTAGTTCAGATTCCTAAATCTGTTATCTGCCACCTGACCAGCACCAAACAATAATATAGCAATAATACATCAGAGCTCTGTGTCTGATTGGTGTGGCGTTCTTCTGCCCTCTAGTGGCAAGAAAAGTAAATAAATTCATCTTTAAGGTGGCAGAATAAGTCAGACAACATAGGTCATTAAAATTCCCCCTCCAGGTTAAACAGATGGTTTTTAACTCACTTTACTGCTTCTGTTTTGATGACTGGTCACAGATCAGTTTTCACTTATTTTTCTTTTTCATAAATACACTAGAACTTATTTTAGTGTCTGTTTATTTGTTGCAAGCCATCAAGAGCACCACAGATGTCAAGTGTAAATAACATCAACCCAACAAGTCACAAGGTCTCCAGTCTGAAATCAAAAGGTAGTACTTGAGACAGCGCGTATACTGTTCTACTTTTAACAAAGTAGGCTTCTCTTTCACAGTTCATCTAACTCTCTTCCCCTGCAGCGTTATTTATTTTTTTTCCAGAGGAATCCCATGACTTCCCACGAAGCAACACGACTGCACGGACGAGATAAACGCACAAAGAAGAAAAACCTGGAAAGACAAGCGAGGATTTTTCAAATGTGTAAAAAGAGCTCCAGAAGTCAGTCATTGATCACCACAAAAATAAGCAACACAAATGCAAGACTTTCTCTGCCCTGTTTTGATGTTTTCTCCTGGTATCAGTATCTTTCTACTGCTGTAAATAAATAGCTAGAGGCTAATGGGATCTGGTCAGGGCAGTGTGTGTGTGTACTGCAAGCAGCAAACACACACACACACAAAACACATCTGTCTTTTTACCTGCCGCAGTACAAATCAAATTCATGCGAAGCGGCAGAAAAAGCAGTAAATGCAAATCCTTGAAAGGATGAGAAGCTGACATCTAATCGCACATATTGAGCCATTAGGATGAATTATTGATGCGTGCTCATATTTATGCAGGTAATAATAGGAACAGTGTTAATCTTTTCACCCAACATGCAGCGCAAAGTGCTTCCATCACTGGTCCCTGCTCAGTGGCTTTATTTTAATCAGAAACAGACAGCAACGCCACGTTCACTATGTATCGAATTAACACTTCTGGCAGATTCCCAGGAAGTGCATTATGGGAAGACATCTCCAGCGCTCTCGCTCACCGCCTCACCTTTCCTCCCTCTGACAGAGGTTATAATATAGTTGGATGTCCTATACCTCTGGATATTGATGGTGGCTTTTCGCTCCAAGTGGGAACATGAAAGTCCATGGTGGACTTTAGCTGTGTCTCAGTTTAACACTACAAACTGAAATTTAAACTTTACATTATCAAGATTTAAAGAATGTTAATGCCAATTAACTGGAGGGTTAAATCAATTAAAAAAAGTTCATGTTTGGCCACTAGAAGAAAAGCATCAAGATAAGCTGACAGATAAATAAACTTGTGGCTAATACGCTAATATGTTAGCAAACATATGCGACTTTAAAGCTGCAAAACAGCAAACTATGTAATGTATGAAACATCAGGAATGATCCATATAAAGCTGCAGTGGCCAACTTCCAGCCACTAGGTGGCATAAAAACATAAAAGTTCTTATGGCTAATGTGGTAGCAAACATTTTCTACTTTGAATGTATTATATATCAATATATTTTTAGGCCACTAGAGGGCAGAAGAGCACCACAACGATCTGATAGAGACGCCTTATAAAGTTGTTATAGCTAGCGCTAATGATAGTTATAGTAGTAAGAAATTTAAGTGTGCCAATCAAACTAACTTTGGTCTGCAAATTAGCCTTAGAGCTGAACCAGTGGGCACAAAACCATTCAACTACACCATCTGTCTGCCTTTTGGTGCTGGGCAGGTAGCATACAGCGGGTTTATTTGAGCTGCCTGCCTATCCAGCTGCCTGCTGAATAAGAAAGTTGCTAGACTGGTTAGAATAATGAGCAGGGGCACATCCTTGGAAAGCTAATAAGGTCCTACTAGTAATGGGAAAAGAAAAAGTTTGAATTTCGGTTTGAATTTCATTCCAAAATAACATTTAACTTTTTTTTTTTTTAAGAGGCAATTTTTGTGGCTCTTGCTAGGATATGGTTTTTAAGGGACACTATGCAATTATGCACTTCAGGCAATAGCTTATTTCCCCACAATAGTGTGTTATATTTTACTGATTTGGACCGAAAACCACTCAGATTTTTAAAAAGAGGCACATCGGCTTATTGATTTATGCCCCCATGCATTCCAAAACTTGTTTTGATTCTGTCTGTGAGACACATATCACCACAGTTTACAGTAAACAACGTACTGATCTAACACAGGCAGCTTAAAATACTTTTGATAAGAGGCAGTGAAGAGAAAAATGAGGAGACTGATAAAAAAAAAAAAAAGAATAAGCAGAGTGTTTACTGTGCCGATCAAATAAAAGTTGTGTAATTTTACACACATGGAAGCAAAGTAATGCTTCTTGGTGGTAAAAAGCTGAGTGGGGAGCTGTATATGTTACCACAGCCCCCAAAATGTGGGCTTGATTCTCCAGGTTGTACACTGTCACCAGGATCACTGAGGCTAGAGTGTGTAGGTGGAGTTCTTGGCGGTTTTTAGCCTTTCTTATTCTGCTGCTCTCTCAATTGCTACTCTGAATTAAGTAACCTGCCACAAATGTACAGCTGGAATTTAAAAAGGGAAGAACTGCAGGCTTGCATGTGGTCTCCCAAGATAAAAGAGGGGGGGGGCAAGGGGGTAGAGTTTATTTTTAAATCTTCAGAGGGGAAAATTTCCTCCCCTTCACCCCCTCCCTCCCCCCCTTCCACACCCACTTGAATTAAAATAATCCACTTTTTCCTCCACCACAACTTGAACATTTCCAGAGGGTCTCAATGATACTTGACCACATGACGCACTAACAGATTTTTTTTCCCCCTCTGAGACACAGCTGTTTCAAGTCCCATTACGGTGTATATGAAAGCAAGACGATTAAAGCGTCAACATCCCTGCCTTTCCCACTGACATCTTTAATGAGAAACATATTTCAACCGAACAGAAATGCCTTTTTTTTTTTTTTTTTACTTTCCACTGATTGCATTTAAATGGATCCCATGAAGCGAGGGGTGGGAAAAAAAGAGATTCAAATTTGTTTTTTAGGACTGCTTTGTCACATGATGCAGGTTATTCAATTTCACACACACGCGGCGCCCATATTGAGCATATGTTTGATTTTATGACAACTTATGCCATTCTTCCTGCAAACATTATTGCATTAGGGTTTATGGGCTTTCCAAGGCAAATAGCACTGTCATTCCTGATCATATTCTCTGATTTATACCATTTTTAACTCCACTGTAGTGCATGAGCTGATGGTTGCCTCCCTGTGAAGACCTCATCTATCTCAAGGTTTCTCAATGACATCTTAAACCCTGGACAGAAGTGAAATAAAGAAGGGGAGAGAGAGAGACTAAGAATAAAAGACATTGAAGCAGAGAGACGGTGCAAAATAGAAGTTAAAAGAGGTAACTAGAGAGAGGCTGGCGGGTAGCGAGATGAAATTGAGAAGTAGGAGACCTATAGAGAGACTCAGCGAGGCTCACTTCATCATATTCAGTGTGTGAGTGACCTTCAGGCTTCTACACACATTTGTGCACCCACAATTGTTATTCTCGCACCGGGCAGCAAGGAGGGAGAACGATTTAAAGGAGCGTAGGTGGTCTGGAGGAATGATCCCACACTGACATGCTGTCAGGCTCGTGATCAATGTGGTCAGCCTCAACTTTCCCCACGGTTGATCAGATCAGCTGAGTTAACCCGAGACACCTCCATGCCACGCTCATATCTAGGAAGAAAAAAAAAATCGGCTTTATTAAGGCTGCTGTCTGTGCACATCAAAGAGGAAAAAAAAAACATTTTGGCAGGTTTGAACATGGAGCTCAACATAGTCATGCACAGAGAAAACAACTGCCAGAGGAGACCCCAGTCAGAGTTAACTCATAAAAATGAGGACTTGAAACCTGACTTGGAGTGGACTGAGATTTAACTCGACACAAGAGTTGAATGCTAAAACATTCTGCAGCATTAAGCCAATGCACTGAAATGATTTTGTCAGAGTTATGTAAAAAAAAAAAAAAAACTGCTAACATAGCATTGTACAAAAACCCTGTGAGGTGACTTTGACTCATCTTAACTGAACTAAGACAATGACTTGGGTCTTGCCTTCAAGGACTTTCGATTAGACTTGACTTGACGATTAGACTTGACTTGACAAGATTTAAAACTTAACTAAGACTTGCTTTCAAAGATTTGACAATTCATTGATTTTGAAAAGACTCGACTGACTTTAGACTTGAGTCTGTGGTGTCACAGAACAAGCTTGAGACTTGATTTTAAACATGCTTTGAAAAGACTTTGTTTAGAAAATGATGTAAGACTCGACAAAGACTTGTCTCTTGATTATGATGTGATACGAGACTACAAATTGGACTTGAGACTGGGCTCTCCCTGACAAGATCTAATACTTGACTTGAACTTGTCTTGATTATTTGAGACTTTAGTAGGGTTTGCCCTCAGAGACTTTAGACTTTCTTGAATATGACTTAATATAGATCCATCTTAACGGACTCAAGACTTTCGAATGATCTGAGTCTTGCACTCAGGGACACACTGATGTGACTTGAGATTTGACTTGGACCTGCTACGGCTGCTCATGTGCAGTCTAGTGGCTCCTTTGTGGCCCAGCAAATGGTTTAAAATGTTTCCTGACTGGTCATGTTGGTGTATTTAACACTGTCTCAGTTTCCTTTTCCAGCTCATTGCCTTTGTTTACTGCATTTACTAGATCCTCATATTCCCTCAGCTGCCTCACTTCTTTTGTTCTGTTGTTGTTCTTCTAAGTTTTTGTCGCTGCTGCTTGTGGTTTTCCCCTGTTACGGTTAACGCTCTAATCTTCACGCACCCCACCAACTGACATGGAAAATAAACAAACAAACAATGCAAAGCTTCACTGAGTAGCTGTGTTTCCTTTTGGTTAGGTTAATGTCAGCATGTATAGAGAAGGATTAACAGGCTGCAACTAGATCAAGGCCATCACAGAGGTTTTACACAGTGACTGAACAGAGAAGGGCTTCACTGTCTTGTCTCAAGGATACATGGCTTTTAAAATACACAATACTGTAGCTCTGCTTTAAACCTAAAGACCACCCAGCCAATGTTATTCCAGCACAGGTCCAGGACCTCCAACACTGACACACCCCACACATGTTGCTGACTCTCCAGAACAAACCAGGCCCTGCCTATCCTAAACATCTGGCCACTTTGATGTCAAGCAGCCTGCCCAGGAGAACGACAGAAATATATTTCCTTTTCATGAACATCAGCTTACTGGAACAGAGGATAGGATGTTCACAACACATTTACTCAAGTGCTTTACTTAGGTACAAGTTTGAGGTACTTATGCTTGAGTGTTTCCATATTCTGCAACCACTACCCTACTTTATTTCATCGGGAAATATTGGGCTTTTTCTCCAATACATTTATATAACAGCTTTGCAGTGTTATGTTTTAGTAAAAGCAGATAAAGCATACTGTACTGCTATGGTTTCAACATTTTAACGGCATGTGGAACAGATGTTAAAATGAGTTTAGCACTCTGAACTGAATGAATGAAATCCTAAAGAAAGTACTTAACGAATTTTCTGCAGGAGAAAACATTAGTCAGTCATGAGCTCAGGGTCAACTATTAGTTCACACTCAAAAATCTACACCAAAGTAGTCACAGTCACATTCCTGCAGCTGTCTATAATTTATTCTGTCACTTCGTCCTTTCAGTTACACTGGAGCAATTTGACATCAGCATGTGCTAAAACAAGCCGTGAAAATATATCCAGATTCCACTGGCAGTTCTGCTATAAACATAGAGGTATGAGACATGTTGACAGTGAGGAGTGAGGAGTATGAGTATACTCCTAAAAATATAGTTTTAGGGAATAAATAAATATATATATATATATATATATATATATGTATTAATGTGACATAGATCAGTCAGCATTCTTTGACTGTGTCTGAATGTGAGAGGAATTTTTAAACTTAGCAGGAAAACTGTGAAATCTTTCTATTTTACACTCGTCAGTGGCTGTCATTTATTTTCAATGTACATAGTCACATTTCACATCCATTGGTCTTTTCAGTTCCTATTCCAAGTGTAATTAAAAGGCAGAAATGAACAGCATGTTACATAAAATAAGCCCTGTGGCAATGTCTGTTTAAAACGACTGAATATTTGTCTAAAAATCTGTGACTTTAATTCTATTCTGCTCATATTCACAAAGTTTGGATATGCCGAACACATGTCACCCTGTTCCCTTCATCATGGCAGCACGTGGTAAATAAAAGGCTACAATTAAATTTGTCATTTTTGACACAGCTAATTGTTAACGTGGTTGGTGGCCTACCTGTGCGTAGGTGTGAGCAAGGAAACGGTCCGCTGGGCTCGCAGCAAATTCAGCACGCTACAGTAAAACACCCCTAACACAAAGTGACACCTTAATAGTCTTATTTCCTTTCAGCTCCATTTATGCACGAAGCCCCTGAGTTGTTGTTTATAAGACCTTCCAAAAATACGGATCAACCACATAGCCACAAGTTTTTCCTCTCGCCTGCATCTCCCCTGATTTTTTTTTCTCCTTTTCTCCTTTCAGAGAGTTGCAACATTTGAAATGTTGTTGCTGTCAAGTGTTTTAAATGTCACCCGGTGTCACTGCTTAGCTGGGTGTCAGGTGAGAAAGGGTGCAAGCAGTAAGAGCAGAGCTACCTGCCAGCGTTCAAGTCCTCTTCCATATACATCGCTCTACAGCAGAGCCCAAAATAAACTGATTAATCTTTGCTTCACCTCTCCAGGGATGTATTGTTTTGAAATACCTTTCATTTTAGTGCCTTTGTGTGTGTGTGTGTGCGACTTAAGTGCTCGCGTGCAGCTGTGCATTTGTTTAAGAGCAAAAACTAGCACTATTAAAGGTTTGAGAGTTTTACTGAAAAGGCCTACTGGGCATCCAACCCTCGGTGTGAAGTGACTGATCAAAATTCGACTACTAAGAGGCATAAAATGATTACACAGACACACAAAACAACCAAAAAGAGTCAAAATGACTACAAGGAAATGCAAAACAACTGCAAAGGGTTGGAAAACTACCACAAAGGATGCACAGCAACCTCAAAGAAGAGATTCACAATAACCTCAATGATGTTAAATGGCTCCAAAGAGATGATACGACCAAAAAGAGACGCAAAACTACCACAAAGGATGCGAAATGGCAAGAAAGGGAACCCAAAGAGATGTGGAACAACTACGAAGAGATGCAAAATTACCAAAAAGAGGAGCACAGCCACCAAGAAAAGACAGAAAATGACCACAGAGATGCCTTATGACTACAAAGAAACACAAAATGACAACAAAGAGAAGCAAAACAACCATCAAGAGATGTGAAACCACCACAAAATGACTGCAAAGAGATGTAAAGAGACCGCACTCATGAGCCAGCCATCTTTGAACAGCATGCAGAGGATGGGAGTCAGTTTCATTAAACACACTCCCATGCATGCATGCACGTGAAATAAAGAAATCTTTCTGTGCCTGCAGAGCTGCGAGCGGGCCTCAAGCTCTCACCTTGGCTGCTCGCTCTGCTTGCTTGTTAATACCACTCTTGGGATGCCACCTCCCCTTCCTCACCCCTCCCCCTATCCCTCCCTCTCCTTTTGGTCCAGGTGATTAGGAACCTACAGAAGTCCCTTGTTCTCTTTGCGATTTCTCTTCATTCCCTTACCTCTAGGCATCAAGGGAAATGAAGGTAATCCACTGACGGTTTGCCAGGTGAGGTGAACAATGGAAAAATGAAGAAACTGGAAGGTGGATGCGATTCATCATGAGGCTCCTTTCATTTTGCAGGAGTACGCCTGGCACAGCTGTTTGAAATGGCACCCCTCGCCTGCAGACTTTGGGGAAGGGCGCTTTATGAAGATGCATGAGTCGGAAAACAGACTATTAAAGTTAGTGAGAGTTCATTAACCTTGTAAAAGTAGGCTCTGGCTCCCATAAAGCTCCATATTTCAGGATTTTGCCCGTCATTTTTTATCATAAGTGCTCTTGGTAGCCTGATAGTTCATTTCACACGTGACAAGCATTAAATGAGACAAAGACAATAGGAGTTGGAGCTATGCACACGTGGTGGCTAATGACTGATTTTGTGGCCTGTTATCAAAGAGGAATTAAACTCAGCACTCTTGGCAGTTCATCTGGTTTTCAGCACTAACCTCTCAAAGTGTGCTTTTGCTCTTTCAAGCACTCAAACTTAGCAACACCACAAGCTGAGTCTAAATTAGAAAACACAGAAGGTAATCGCAATCAAGCACGTTGTTGCCAAGCTAACATGCCTAATCATGGACAACTCAGAGGGGGTCCTGCACTAAGCATTACGACGCTATTGCTCCACGAGGAAGGCGTTGCAGAGGAAATGGAAGCAATGAGTGAACCAAGATGGCAGCTTTGACTCTGAGACAGAGCGATTATAGTTTCCCTACCATCTGGGTGAGTCATCTGCTCTCTCCCATCACTGTATACCAGGTTCTCATAACCATCATCATTACCATTCACACTGCTGGATGCTCCCCTATGGGCTGACTCCACTTCTGATTTTTATCTCCAGAACATCACTGTCACTGCTGCAAAAAAATAGCACACTATGAAAATAAACATGGACGCTGCAGACAACAGAGCGTCTGGAGGGTCCCAGAGCTGAGCTTACGCATGTGTTCAGTTTTTGATGAAAGTATTCGGAGGCTTGATTTTTATTGAGCTGTTTGTGTGGATATTAGCCTTGTGGAGTTTACAGCCAGTTTGCGGCACATTAGGGCAACCCCTGCCAAATTATGGGAAGAACATAATGATTAATTCTGAGCAGATGTACAAGCATGCTTAGCAAAAAAGTTGATACACGCAAATCACTGCTAGGCTTCATTATTTGAATGCGGAGGGGAAAAAGAGGCAAGAGCTCTCTCCATATTGTTTTTGTTTTGGACGTGATCATCTCCCCTGGGTTCTCGTGACAAAAAAAAATCCACAGCCCACGGGCGAAGCAAGCCTGTAATTTAGCAGCAGAATGACGTCTCTTAGCAGCGGGTCCAGGCATTCAGAGAAGGCTTCCTCTCACCAGGCCCACATCAGTATCAACTACCAGGAGAGGCAAATGATGGTCAACGCAGCCGGAGAGAGAGGCTCGGCACATCCGCAGAGTGTTAATCGCTCAGCCCCGGCTTGACACCCCCGCCGCGCAGCTTCCTGGGGGAACTCCCACTGTGGCGCTCAGCAGCCGGCAGCTGCATCCGTCTGCGGGGTAGAGACAGAGGTTGGCCGTCCACAGCCAAGCTAAGTCAGCAGGCAGCAGGCTGATAAATACAGACAACACACACACTCCGGGAAGTCGTTATGATTGCTGCACGTTGTGCACATTGTGCATGTGCACGTTTGTGTGCGAGCATCTCGGTGTGCGCATGGGTGTTTGTTGATGTGCCCTCCGTATCAGCACAATCAATCTATCTTTCCATGAGCTTGTAGATCATTTCAACTCTAAAATGACAAATGTTATTGCTGCCATGACACCGTCAAAGGTGAGGGCCATCCCTGGCGGGCCTTCTTCTCTGACATCATAACCAAAAACAACAACAATGCATGTGCTTTGTTTGCTACCGTCGACACACTAACAAACCCTCCTGTGCCAGGAGCTCTGAACTTCTATCCACCAGCACCTGCAATGGATTTGCCTCCTTCCTAGACAAGCAGTCACTGCAATGTGTTGCCCCTGCGTCCCCTTACAATCAGTTAAAGTAGCATTATTCAGGGAAAAAAAACCCTGGAGGACATAGTACAACATCTGAAATCGTCCTCCTGCTGCCTTGATGCTCTGCCAACAAGATTTTTCAAAAATGTCTCTAATTGCATGGCCTCAGATCTTGTACAAATTGTGAACATGCTCGCTTCTCTCAGGTGTGTTCCTACAGGCCTTGAAGACTGCCATCATCCACGAAGCGACGCTTAAAAAAGAACAATCTAGACACATCACTAATGAACAATTACCAGGCCCATATCAAATCTCCAGTTTTTTTGTTGTTTTTTTTTAAAGTACTGTGAAGTACTGTTTTGATGTCTTCCAGTGAGGATTTTGACAACCCGCACTGACACATACTTTTATTAATAATAATGAAAAATCACTCATTTCTTCCACTGCCCTGTAACTTTTGGACTTGTATTTATTGTTTATCTTTTATTTTCCATTTAACTCTTGTACTTCAGTTTTATTTTCCATTTAATTCTTATATTTCTTACTTTTTATTTTCCATTTAACTCGTGTTTAGTTTCTATTTTCCATTTAGCTCTTTTTGAATTTCTACTTAAATGCTTTTTTATATTGTCTTATATTGCTTGATCCCTTTCATATCTTTTATTTCACGTTGAATTACCTTGAGAGCCACACTACGTCTGCTTTTATTCAAAGTTATAACACAATAAATTATGAAAACTTCCAAAGGGAAGGTGAGTATTTTCTTACAAGAATGTAATAAATAGTTTAGAAAACACATGACAAAATATTTTGACATCAATTGACAGACTTAATGGTGACAACATACTCTAGCATTATAATTATCCAGAGTGCCTCTATAAATATGAATGACTGCTTCAGGTTTAGCCACTTTCAACAGACCATTTGATCAGTCTTGAATTATTATCATTATTATGGTTATTATCTCCATATCATGGCACAAATGTAATTCCCAAGTATTGCAAAAAGCCAGTAATGCTGCTTAAAATGGGTGTATGATCTGATTCTTGGAAAGTGAAGCCTTGATGTCTGACTAAATGTTTCTTAATGGTTGACAAATGTCTGAGCAGCAGCTCTGAGGAATACAAAGTCAGCTCAGCTGCACCACTGCTTATAGTTTCCACTTACTTCCTTTTAATATGTGGACAACTTCTCATTATCCAGAATGAGACAATAAAGAGAGAATGAGAACTTTTCTTACGGGCTACTTTGTTGACAGAACAATAATTTCCAGACACACCGAGCAAACAACATCAAGACTGTGCGTAAGACTCTTGAAGTCCATTCTATTCCCTTAAATCATTTAAAGTTCCTTGTTGTTAATTGAGAGCTTCCGCATGAGAGGGAGCGATGTTTGTTTCAGTCCTCGGTGAACGCCTCAGTGGTGTTCATGACTCAGATCTCCGCTTACCTCGCCAAAGCTGGATGCCAGCTCGTTATGCACATCCCTTGCACTCATTTGCGTGAAATTGGAAGATGAGAGAAATTAGTTCCTGTCTCTTTTACCCCCACCCCATTCTCCTCTTCATCTTCCTGTAGGATTGCAGATGTGGTGGGTCCTTTGAGGGCCCATCTGTTGTGCTGTCGTAGCTTTGGCCCAGCCGGTGTCTGACTGGGGGCCAGATGATTAGGCTGCCATCCAAGGCAATCCACCCAGGTAAGCCGCGGCTCCATCGCCCTGACCGGCCGTATCAAGGAGAGACAGGGGACGGGGTGTTAGACCAAACACATCATGCAAAGCCCCAAGTCGAGCTAAAACCAGAAGACGTTTTACTCGGGTATATACAAGCCGATGACGTGAAAACCCTCGAGAGTGCAGCGTCTCTGCTCATTTCACTTCAGGTTCACAACAAAACAATGAGTTTTCCTGCATGTGCCAAAAAAGAAGATGTCTTAACAAGGGCGATGTGTGAAAACATGGCGAGGAAACAAAGCCACCAGAGCCCACAGGGACATAAACTGTACTCTTTGATCTGTGGCAGCAATCTGGGAACCACTTCTGAAGCTTTTCCACACCTGAGATGAAACTCTTCAGCCACATGAACAAATGAAATGAAAAACTTAAAGCAAAATTAATGCATTTTTTTATCGAGGTGCACAAGACTCATTTCCTTCCAGCTGTGACCAACAGAAATATTAGTAACCAAAAACCCATTATTCATCATCATAAGTGCTAAATAGCCAAATGACAGCCTGTTTAGAATAACAAATGAAGGGGCTGCACAGAGAATTACCAAGCTCTAGTGACCTTGTTGTGTTCATAGGAGACAATTCTCCTCAGATTATGGCTGATTTTGTTCTAAGAATCTTGACTTGAGGCATCCTGACATGCAACGTCTTGTGGTTGAGCAGATCGTGTCTGCAGTCTGTCCTGAATAAAGGCAGGAGTGCACAAGTTGTGTCTCACTTCAAAGGACTCTGCACAGAGGCTGAATTTTACATGAAACCATGAAAAAATAGCATGAAGGTAGTCCACCTCTCATTTTGTGAATTACAGTATCAGAGTCACTGCTACAGTCGAGGTCACCCACAATAATAAAATCTCCAAACAAAGGTAAATGATGAGAGCAGCAAAGAGCCTTCTTCTCACTCTTATACAACAAAGACTGAGACTGAGCCCAACATCATAGAGGTGGCAGACCTACAGTCGTATTAATCATTTTTGTAACTATGACTTCTAACAGGTGCGGTGTAGTCCTGCCGACGTGGGTGTCAAATCAGAAACTCATTGCAATCAATGACAAACCACCTATCCTATTTTGTTGGCCTTAGTGTACAGCCACATCAGTGTACTTGTAGCCTTCTGAAAACATTTACAACATTAAATCCATGTATTTCCTCTTGGGGATCCCTATCTGCTCTCATGCCAGCTGGGACAGTCTGCCCTCATGTCTCCACCAAGTCAGTCCTAACCAGGTGCCTGATCCACTTCAACGTGCTCCTTGACGTGGAGTCTGAGGTCCTTTCAGATCACTGAGCTCCTCAAAGAGTCGAGGAGAGAGAGGAGCCAGCTACCCTGCAGAGAAACCTCATTTCAGCTGATTGTGCCATCAATTCCATTCCAGCATTCAGTACTCAGAGCTGGTGACCACTGGAGAGGGTCACGATGAAGATCGGCTAATCAAGAGCAGCGTTATTTTTACAGCTCACCTCGCTCATTAGTGAGGCACAACAGCTACAAAAACCCAGTGATTAATCTCACAATCCCCTGACTTAATGTGAATTGTGAATAAGACCGTGAAATATCTAAACTCCACATGGAGTGTTTAGTTACACAGCAGATTTTGACTCTCATCTAAACTACCTTATATTTTAAGAGGCTAAAAATCTAGACTTAAGACAGATTTGATGGAACTGGACATTAAACTTTAATTAGTAACGTTTTTAAAGTATTTTAAGAACCTTTGAAGATGTTTGTCAGTTAATTTTTCTCACAAAATTTTTTATATGTAAGTTTTTGCTATCACTATATAGCCAACATTAGCATTAACACTTGTTTATGTGCCAGTGTAGAGGAAATGTTGCAAGTTCAGCGGCAGACTTCATTCCTTAATTCGCCAAGAAAACAATGCCAAAGTTAACTAGTTTGGGTTTTTTCACTATCACTTATTTTCTTCTACTGAAGTTAGCATGCTAACAAGCTAGCCCTGTCTTGTAATAGGAGTAGTGCTCCTCTCCTTGACCCCCATATTCAACCAAACCATTGGTGGGCTACATTTGTATGAATGTCTTCTTGAACTGGACTCTTCACTAATGTTTTATCTTGCAGCTTTTATGGAGGTAGTACACCAAAAAACATCCACTAGAACACACTACTGTGATCGCCTCCTGCAGTCAGTTATCAATACTACATAGGGATGATGCCTCATTGATTCAGTAATCTTCACAGTTTTATGTTCAATTGAAATCAGCCTTTTCACTCCGTGTATGAGAGAGCACTTTATTGGTGAGCTTTTGAACCTCTTTCTCAGCCAGTGCATAAAATACTCTGGTCTCAGTCAACACAGATTCACCATCGCATCATCTTCATCTGTTTGTGAGAGACTTTAGAAAGCTGGTGTTCAAAGGTTTTCAGCTATGAAGACAGAGGTTAGCATTTTCAAAATGTTTTCTTTTTAATTCCCGTTTTGAATAAAGTCTAGACTCTCAGACCGAGGCTGGACAGAGAGTGAATTGCTTTGTGGTAAACCATTTCATTTTAATTTTCAATGAGGACTGACAGACCACTTTCATGGTGAGTGGGATGGCGGAGGAGGGGAAAAAAGTTAAAACAAGCAAACTATGACCTCAACAGGGGATGCAAATGGTATGACTAAAATAGTCTTGGGTGTCTCCCGAGATGCTGCTGACCTCAGGCAGTCAAGTGTGTTAATTCTATATTTTACACAGGGCCACACAAACAGTCAACATTGGTTTTAAATGGGCTGAGAAAAAAGATCATGCATTTTTAGGAAAGATATTAGTCCTTCAGATCACAAGGTCAACTTTAATTGGATATTACATTCTATTCACCTGGGCTAAAAGTGCGATTTCAGAGGTGCACACCAGCATTATTAAAATTCACTAAATACTCTAAATTGGGGAATCACATGTCAAAACATGGTGATACATTAATTAAAGATTGGCTGAAGAGGAGGCATGCAAACTAATTAACATGTTTACTGCTGACTTTTGGGTTGCCAGTAATGTTTCTTCTTTCTTATTTTTATGAGAAGAAAAAGATAAACAACAACAAAAAGCCAAAACCAAAAGTTTAATATTCCAAATTCTTGAAATTCAAGTGAAATTCATGGACGGCTGAACCCTTATTTGATATGTGTCTTAATGTCAACAAATCTTATCTCACTAAAATCTCAATGCTTTCTAGCTTCAAGCTAATTTGTTCCTATAGAAAATATAAAAAACATCTCATAAATATTATTATATAACACATTTAAGAAAAGCAGGAGACTGTGTTTATTTTTGTTTAGCACAAGTTACTCAAACACAAATAGAAAGCAAATTTGTAGGGGACTATTTTCGCTGGAGGACTCATCCATATTTGGTGCTCTACTGAGTATTTGGGGCAGAAGGACAGTGTGTGTGGGACTGAGTAAAAATAAATGAAAAAATAAATAAAAAACATAAAACAAAGGATTAGAATTCTAGTATATAGACACAATAAATGACGAAAGCATCAACAAAGACTGGGGAAGAAAAGAGAAAAACAAAGACGCCTCCTGCTGTCCCCCCCGGCAACTCTACAACCAAATCCGCCACAGTCAAACTGATCAATATCAGGAACCTGTTGATTGATAACTAGATGATACTGTGGTGAAAATGGGGTTTAGGCGTTCATCTCATCTCACAACTTTTCATAGCAACGCGACTGTTTACCTTCCAGCTGACAGCGGTTGTTTATAACAAGCAGTTTCTGAGAGAAGATTTAAGCAGCATAAATGCATTTGTGTTAATACCCTGAAACATTATATTCTCCATGCTCTCCTTTAGATGAGAGGTGCATGTGGTGCACAGCCACAGAGGCACAGATTATGCATGAATCAGAGATTGTCACCTTAGTCATCTTTCCGTAGCTCAGGCACATATTTACCGTCAGATAATGCAAACAATAATTCACGGGTAAACATCTCGGTTTACAGTGATTTCTGGAGCATTTTATCCTTTCTTATCTGAATACGGAGGGGGTGGAATATTTTTTCCGGCTTTTGTCGGCGGGTTGCTGTGCGCGTAGAAAGTGCGATCATTTCCATTATTCCCGCTGAATGCACCGTCTTTCCTCTGTGACCTGATTTGGCACCACCCCTATCGAATAGGGGCCTTGAACACAAAGGTGGCGATGCTCGTGCTTCGGAGAGGTCTCTTTGTTAAACCAGTGGGAGTCTGATTTGCCTTGGGGGGAGGAGGGAGGGAGGGGGAGAAAAAGGAAGAATTCCACAGGGAGTGAAGCCCTGTTTTTTGATTTTCCCTTATTGCAAAGCATAAGCTGCAAACAGAGCCCTGGGGGGAATTGAGGAGGTCAGGCCGCATGATCAATACACAGATTTCCACACTAAACATGTTGAATATGTATGGGGGTGTTCTCCCATGCAGCATCAATTCCCTCTTTATTTCCTTGTTGAATGACACATTTGATGCTGTGCCCTGGCACAAGTCCCACATCCTTCGTAAATGACTCGATTTGGAAAAGAGATATGTGCGCTACAGTAAGAAAAGCTCAGATTTGAACACCCACATCACCGCCACATCCCTTTACAATACAGTAGCTGGAGCATTTCTACCGGTGATGCAACTGAGACAGCTTTCCCTGCCTACCAAACTAATCAACACTTTACTTTCCTCATAACAAGTCAAGTTTATTTTTATACGATGTCACAGAGCTCAACAACAGAAGATAAAAGTGACAGGGGAAGCACAAAAACAATATAGGAGGAAAAAAAAGAGTCAAGATCGTGAATCGTGAAGAGAGAGAGCTCCAAAGTTCAGGAGCCACAACCTCAAGAACACAGTTTCCTTTAGTTTTAGGCCTGGATCCAGGGTCAGATTAACCCACAAGAGAGGCCCTGGGGCAAGCTTATAGAGGTTTCCACAGCCTGACCATGCAGAGGTGGTCTTGGTCATCTATCACACAATAGAACTAGAATAACATCAGATACCACCTGATGATATATAACAAGACATGGATGTCTGACGTGCACCTCTCCATCAGCCAATCATGGACAAGTATAGGAAGATGCAGCAGACGTAGGTGATGACGTATAGGAATATGTAAGTATGGTGTGCATTGTTCTTTAGGGTGCTTGCAAAATTGCAATTTGAAACCAAAACTGATCACATCACATGTATACAATGTCACAAAAACATGCACATTGGTTTGGACCTTGGTCCACAATTTCAGGTGTGAGAAAACCTTAGGTATCATGGAGAGTTAATCTCTAAAATATGAAGTAACCAGATGCCAATTTTTGGTAGAATCCATTGGAAACTTGCATTGAAAACCTGACAAACAAAGATGCTACATTAAACACAAGACTCCTTTGAAAAAGGGTGTAAATCCAATATCTTGCCATAAAGCGGCCTTGCTCATTGTTATGCAACATTGCCCACAATGCAACAATATAAACAGAGATAATAAAACAAATGCCAGGTATAAACTGTACAGCAAAAGCTCTGAGATGTGACAAGGGAGATGTATCTATAATGTAGGAGTCTTTGCAGGAAATGCTTTGGGTTATGTAAGAAAGCCAGTGAATAGAGGTAGTTCAGCATAAAAAATACTTGCACAGGCCTTCAAAAAAGCCATGCCATCAAAACCCAAGTGCACACTCGTGTAATTATGAATTCAAAGTGAAAACTCCTCCTTGGCTGTCTGGTCCCCTGAGACTGCTTCTTTCTTGGCATTTAAAAAACAATCAACCTGTGGGAAACTTTCAAAATATCACCGGATTTAAAAAGAAAACACCCTCGAGCTCTCGCGGTTCTGCAAGTCTTTGTCATTTTCATATCCTTTCCCACTGCGCCTCGGGGTTTTTAATAATTGAATTAATTATATTGACATTGTTGAGTATCCTCCTCTAATTGTAATAGGATTGCAGGGACGATAAGAGCGTCTGTCATCTCCTGAGTCAGAGCTGCTCACCTAGAACCCATCTGGTCTCTTTCTGGCATGTATGAATGTGACAGAGGGGCTGCAGATGAGTCCAGCAGCGTCATTTGAAATTGAATTGTGCCAAAAGAAAAGAGATTCCTGCTGTGTGCTTTGGTTTTGAAGTACAAGCGTCTGATGGCCTGTTTGTACGAACTCGCCGTGACCCATGTGTAGATATAAACAACAATATCCCACTTATTATTCCTATATTCCTTCCTTATAGAAAGCCACCGCCATCTGCTGTATAATACCTCCATACTGGAAACAACAAAACCAACAGTCAGACAATCTGTCTCTGCAAATGACCCACCAACTGTTTTCCCAGTTTCATGAGATGCTGTACGAGGTATGTCGAAATAAAAGGAACATGACATATGATAGGTTTGTTCATGAATTTCAGTGTTTTTACACTTCTAACCTTTACATATCTCAACTTTACTGCTGAATATCATGTTCCCTGAGTCTATTTCCATCTGATATTCAGTTTTCTTACCATTTTTAAGATTTCAAGTTGGAAAAAGAAGAATCTATGCTGTCCTTTACCTTCCACAGTGCAAAATGATGTAGACCATGGATGTTTCTATAAAGTTCCATGGCAATCCATCCAATAGTTGTTGATATTTCAGTCCAAGTGATGGAGTAATGGATCATTTACAATGTGCTCCCTTTATGTAAGAAAATAGCTACATCCATTCCAAGCGACGTAACCATTACTGCCCACATACTCCCATAACCGTGCTGTACATTGGCGTGGGTGTTAAGCATCACATCCACTAGAGGGCAGCTTAGAGTCCGAAGTTGTAAAGTACTAAAGAGAAACTAATGTTTTGTACCAGCTATGCAGTAAACTCCTTTTTGAATATCCAACAAATATCAAAACTCATCATGGTGGATATCTGGATAGCAGGAGAAGCATCACTACACCTACACTGCATTTACTTTTACCTAAATCACAGTGGAAAGTTTTAAATTCAGCTTCAAGCTGCTGTTAGGACTTCTGAACAAAAGTTCAGAAACAGCCAGGCTCCCAAGAAACTCTTTAATTAGAGTTTGATCACCTGTCACCCCCACCAGGTTAGAGATTTTGCCAGCAGGGGGTAGCCAAAAGGAATCCGATTAATTCCTCTCCTAGTAACTTTAGTTAAGTATGATGGACTTATCTGCACTCCTTTACGTAACTTTCAAACTTTGATAATTATACCAGTTAGTAGGTGCTGTCAATCTTCCACTCTGGCACCTTCAAATCTACAAATCCGCTGCAGTGATGACATCTTCATTGATCAAGGTATAACTCTAATAAATGTGCATGGTTATAATTTATAACCGCTGGATACAGTCTGGATATTAGTAGAGAAAGAAATTAAACATCAGAGAAGGTGATAAGAATATCTTTGGATAAAAGTCACCTGTAAGAAGAGATTTAAACGATGATAGTCTGGTGAGTTTTTCTAAAGCCTTCTTGCCTCCTTATACCCATAATTCCTTGCATTTTGGTTGTCTTATATTACGTTATGGCGCTGTGCACATTCTTTCTAAGGCACTGGCTCTATAAGGCCACAGGAAGACAGATCTTCAAGGGGTATTTCAGGGCCACTTTGTGGGACTACAGGGGTACTTGAAGGATCCTTGGACTAATCACAGGGACACTTTGGGAATTAGTGCAAAACAAAGAGGCCTCTGTGCCAACAGTTGCCCCTTTTAGTGTGGCATTTGGGCAGAAATGATACGGTGAAGTGTCCCTAAAGGTACTTGCTATGCATTCCACAACTGCTTTCCATTCACTCTGGAATTATGGTTCATCCAAATCTCAACAATGATTGGCCGATCAAATTCTTCTCAGGTGGCAGGTTTGAAACGGAAAAGAACAAAGCTCAATCATCAATAAACTCTCAATCAATCCATATAAGTGATGTAAATAAAGCTGACCAACATGCACATTTGTTTCTGTCCAGGTTTGGAAGAACATGTTACAAGCACTGTATATGTCACAGAATATTGATCACTACGAGATTGTGGATGTCTGTATCATGCTTTCAGTCTTGGTTTAAGGTTCGTTAGACCCTTTGGTACCACTTTAGAGCAGACTTCACAAAAAAAGACAGATAAATTACATCTTGAAGTTCAAAACTGCACAGCACAATAAGCGACAAAAAAATCTAAACCCAAGGTCCAATTCTGAGTTTTTTTCAGAGATTTCAAGCACTGAGATTTGATTTATTAGATTAGAGTTAAGCTTCAAGCTGATCCAAGGGCCAAGAATGAAACTCTGTGCTCAATACATATTTTGTATGTAGTAAATGGGCTAGAACATGCAACGCCACTAAAACCAGGTTTCCAAAAAAGGCCAATTCAACACTTCATGCACCACTGTGTTCTTTCTTCCCAGTAAACACTTCCTCAATCCGCCTGAAAGAGGACTGAGACTTGCATTTTCAGGTACCTACTGTGGTTATTTTACTTCCAAGTTTGAATTGAAAGCTCTGTATTGATCCAACGGATCCTTTCTATAAAAAGAAACAAGAACAACAAAACAAAAAGTACTCAAAACATGGTTGTTGTGAAAACACACTGAGATTCATTTGTCTGAAAACAGATTTCATCCAGAGGTTAACGCCTCCGACGTTCAGCCACAGGGCAGCTGCTTGTTTGTGGGAGACAAAGTGTCAGAGTGCATCATGTCCAAGGTCCTGGGGAGAGGAGATACATCAGACACCCAGCTGTAATGGCCTGTAATTAGAGAGCTGATTAGTAGAACTAATGACCCAATAAATGATCCCACTCTCATATCTCAATGTCTTTGGGAACGAGACTGGAGCGGGAGATAGGGGACAAACGGCGTAGCTGGACAATGACGAGGACAGCCCCGCTCTCGTTAACCTAATTAACATCTATACAGGTGAATAAGTGATGATGGAAGATGATGAGGCCGTCCGGAGGTGTTTGGGAGACTTTGGGTGGCAGCTGGGGGCAGCTCCTGTTGTCATTTTTAATATTATATTTTGTGCAAGGAGGAAGCTCTCGTGACAAAGATCCTCACGGGCAACAAACACATTTGTCTTTTTCCTTCTTTGGCATTAAAATCTCTCCACCCCCCCTCGTCAAGCCAAGATTTTTGCCACAAACAGAGCCCCCTCTCTGTATTCAGCAAGAGAGAGCTGCAGGCCATCGGGTAATAGGTGGCTAGGGGCACATCAGACGGGGAATAACAGTGGTGATTATCTTCTCTACCTCCTTGAAGTAACAGATGAAAGCCTCACCATCATGTAATAGGCTACTTAAGTCTGTCAAGGCGGGAGAAATTTTTTACCCCGTCCATATTTGCCTGGCTCCTCTCTCCCCTCTTTTGTGGTTAAATATGCTTTGTCTGAATGCCCCTGATGAATAGCAGAGGGCCTTTCTTCCTCCCTCTTCCCTGACATGATAATAAAAAACCACACAGGCGATGTGCTTTTAGTTCCCTTCAGGCTAAATCCCTGCAATCAAGAGTCATTTAAGATATGACACATCCAGGCGCTAAAGAGCAGTCTGGCCGGGCAGGAATAATCACACTGTTATCCATACTTTGACATCACTAATGAGGCGGAAGAGAGGGAAGAGAGGGGACAAACCCCGAGGTGAGGAGGAGTAGAACGAGGCAGATAAATGGGTTTGTTTTTCAGGGCGATCATATAGCTGATGTTTTTTGCGTGATCATATCACTTAGCCCTCTGCGGCTGCCTCAGCAGGAAGTGTTGTTTTTAGGAAGAGACAGGACTAGTTGTTAGCAGCAAGCAATGACACCCTCGGTATCTTTGCAGCATTGATCTGAGAGCGCGTGTTATCTTGTTAAAAGCTCACCTCTAATGGCTGCTGATGCCTCTGAGTTGGGTTTTTAATTTGCATCAAGCACCACGCACTCGTATGGTAATCCTACAGCACCTGCTATATCTTTGTATAATTCTGCATAAAATCCTTATCTTAGCCGTTTTCATGAGATGTGGAAATGTCCTTTAATGTTCTTATTGGGAAGACAAGCCGAACACATCGGAATCAACTTTGCAGAGCAGATAAAACTATCTAAATGCAAATAAACAGCATAATCGTGTCACAATCGATTCAGAGTTTATCATGCCACGGCTGCTGCAGAGCGCGCTGTTTTAAATCAGACATCCTCCTCTGCTTGTATGATCACATCCCATTCCTCCATCATTCTTTTTTTTAACAGAGAGCCACGCTCGGCCAGACATAACTCGTTATGTCTTTATCGTCTCAGGCAGTGCTGTAAGCCAAGGCAAATTCTAAACCAAGGGGGAACATGTTACAAGTCCAGAGCAGAGGTTTCCATCTGTTCTTAAATGCACATTTAGTCTGTCTGATTCTCTGCAACCTCTCCTCTTGATTTTTTTACTGTTCAAGCTGAGCTCTTTGGGCAGAGATGGTGGTTTTTCTTTGGTTGTATTAGGTGAGCAACAGTTTCAGACTGAAAACATTATATAAGAAGATTAGAAGTATTGTTCTCAAAGCTGAATTCTACAATGAATTTACAGACAGGAAAGAGAGACATGAGGCAAAGATACTGCGTGAGCTGAAGGATACAGGTGCCAAGGTTAAAATCGCACTCCATCTCGGAGCTATACCACAGTCAATTCTGCCTGAACAGGTAAGAAACACATATTTTTAGATTCAGTGTGAGTTATGCTTTCTGGGGATATCATTATCTCCCATGTCAATCACAAATAAACGTCCACAAGTCCAATTAAAAATCACAGGAAAAAGATGCACCTTGCAAATCCTTGAATCTCCCTGTTTTTAAGTTTTATTGAGACTCAAAGTAAAACATTAATAGCTGTCTGTACATCTATGTGAAGACTGCAATCAGGAGATGCTAATAGCTAATTTGGCTAGCTTTAATTGTGCTTATTTACCAAAATGTAAACAAAGACAGGCTAAAAGAAGCTATAGCCTATAGCATAACTCCATAGCATCCATAGCCACATTACATTTCTCTACTATAAACTTTTTTCATGTTGCACAACATTTTTTTGCTTTACTGAGGCTCAGGGTGTCCCACACTGTCAGACTTTAACAATCCAGACAGGTGCACATCTTTACCAGGAGATATATCAAACTCTAGATGCATTTGACACAAAACAAAAACTGTAGCTTGCTGTCTCAGGTCCACTGTTCTTCTGTTTCAACACTTTACTGGCTGTTTTTTTCTCATGTGTCGCTGCGACTAAGATGTCAAACAAACGCTAAAACAATTTTCTGGCCAAACTTTTGTTGTGTCTTGCAGTAATGACAGCACTGTATGCCTGACTCTTCTCCGCTGCCTTTTCTCAGGATTAGGTCAGACCCTCGGTTGCACCATCTGATTTGGTAACTGATCTAAAGGCAGTATTTTCTGGGCACTGTGTTAGCCGTGTTAGAGCTCAGCTGGTGCTCATTTGATAAACAATATTTGTTTATATATTTATTCATTCGGTGTATCTCTGTAGAGAAAGAGAAAAAAAGGTTTAAAAAAAACATTTTTCACACACATTCAGACAGCAGGGAGAGAAAAATGAAGGCACGGATCTAAAATGGGAGAGAAACTAATGTAACTGGCAGCCTGTTTTGTTTTTGTGCACAGAGCGCTCTCCCTCACAATGGCCTCCCGTGTGTGACCGAGGGACCTCATCAGCAAAAAGTGAAAGCATTAATTACCTAAATAAAGGCAGCTGGCATGGCACGTTTTAAAAAAATTCAACCTGCGTGTGAGAGGAGAGATTTCAAAGCGTATTGGGGAGGGAGCAATTTTATGTAGCCTATAAAAACCATTATTCTCTACATAGTTGACAGAACTGCGAGATGATATGATTGAAAGGATTTAATGGTGCCTCTTTCTACAATAACAGTTCCCAGTTTATTTCAGTGAAATTACCTTTCAGCAACGCAACAAAGAAATCTTCCCTTGTTGCGCTGCTGAGGGGCAATTTTCAGTTGTTGCAGATCATATTTATGCATTTTGACTTTATCTCTTGTTCATAAGAGTTTATGATTACTACTTCTTGCTTCCGCCAGCTTATTATTTCTAGTTAAATTGGTTTTGCAGGGTCGTATCTGGCTTTCACTCCAAAATGATCTTCTTTTTTAAGAGAATTCATCATCTCTTAATTCAGGATTTCATCAATGAAATTTGGTTGGGAAAAAAATCTAAAAATACTGGAGGTAATAACTATGTTTTCCACTAAAATTGGTTGTCTCAGATGGTGGATGTTTCATCTGCAGAAACAAACAGAGGAGAAAGGACAATGGCATCAACCTCCCACTACAATTGCTGTGTGAAATAAAGCGTGCATCTCAAGCTGCCATGCTACTCTGGTCCTACTGTGTTGTGTAACCTCTCATTACGTGGCCTGGGTTTCAACAGGCACCTGTAGACAAATCACGCTGCTGCAGGTATACAGGGAAAAAGTCAGAGGCTTGTAATGGTGACAAAGATGACAGCTGCGTGCTATTTTGGCTTAACTTTTATTTTATATCATAATATTCTGAGTTATGTTGGTATATACTGATGCTTTTTGGCTATGACTTAATATTTTTGTACAAAATAATACCTCAATATTTTGCTTTTGTCTCAAAAGAGGAGAAAAAACATGTAATCTCTGGTAATAAAGTGGCAATAAAGTGGCTAGCAGGTGACAGCTGCCTCGTAAACTTTCCCACCTTTTCACAATAAAAGCCTCCACACTTAAAATTACCTCTGAACTTAAAGCCTATTTTATATGGGGTCTAGGTCTCCAAGAGCAACCACAACCAAGTCTATTATCCATCTCCTTTGAAGCTCATCAATAATTCAGGCAGGGGAAGAGATGTCCATTAACCAAGCACATAGGAGGACGCTATTATAAAACTCATGGCTTCCTTGTCATTTTCCCTTTTCATGTACAAGATACACCATAATCAACAGGCACTGAAATGAGGAGGAGAAAAACCCTGCACTGAGAGCATAAATCACCCCAACTTACTGTCACAAGCAGACTGGGCTAGCACTAAAGCCTTGTTAGCATCTGTGCCAGTGCCCATTAAGCTACATTATTCTGTGAGTGCAATTAGGAGCGTTAAATTCAGTTAGCACAGGGATTGTTATCTTACACGATGTCTGTGATATTTCCCTGCCTCAGAGTGTTAGGGATCACACAAAACCTGTGTCACCTTTCCACGGCATCAGAAGTGTTAGCAAATGCAACTAAAGATGTAAAAACTGAAATATAATGAAGTCCGGCTGCCAGAAAGGTAGCTCTGATTGAAACTTATGCTCAGGCAGATATCAATAATGGTATGTGGGGAGTGGGCAGCTGGAGGGTTTGGACACGGCTGAGGGACGTAATGAAACAAACGGACCAGTGGAGCGTGGACGTGACAAGCAACAGCGGGTAACCGGCGAGCAGGAGTCGAGGCGGCCGCGGCGAGGTGACGATGAGGACCGGGCGAGTTAAAAACAGATCAATCTCACAGCCCACTGAGAATCGAGACTTCACTGACGAGATGTGACAGAGCGGAGGGTGGAGAGAAACGCCACGGGTTCACAGCGGAGAAGATATCAAGTTCAACACCCTGAAATCTCAAATACACAACGGCCAGGCCTCTGTGGACAAAGAAAGGCAGAGTTCATGGTAAATGTAGTCCTAGTCAGTCAGTCCTAGTTTGGCTACTCTACTCTCCTATAAACTAAACACTTACTGGAGACGTTTGGCTTTAAAAGCATGTATTTAGTATCTTTGAAGTGCAGCAATATCAGAAAACATGACTAAAATAAGACAAAAATCTATCAATAAAACATGTCAAATTAGGAATAAAGGCTTCTCTCTGCTTCAAGTATTCAGTTTCACAGTGCAGCAATAACAAGAACAGAAACCAGAAGTGTGACTAAGTTAAAGAAAAAGGAAAATGAATGCTAATAAAGTTGCTCTGTAAACCGTGAGAGACTCTCTGATGAGCCAGTCACCTTCAGATAAGGCTGCACAGTAAAAAGAGCCAAGAATCAAATGAGCATTCAGAGCAGGTGAAAGTCTAACTCGGTCTCAAGTGAGTTGGGGGAGGCAGAGATCAGGCTTTAGTGGCAAGCCTGTGTCCTCCCAATTCCAGTAATCAAAGCTCTGTAAATTACAATGACTTGGGAGATAAGCTGTTTTGAAACCGTGCCATGGATCAAATGGGCAATCTTGATTCAAGCCAACTACCAAATTAGCCAACCAGTTTCAGTTGTTTTTTTTTTTCTTTTTTTCTTCCCCCCCTCCTCCTCCTTTCTTTTCTTTTCTCCTTGCAGAGAGAGGCCCAATTTAATTTCACCCCACGTGTGCGGAGAGGTTGCTCAGACAGTGTGATCAATTGATAATAGGAATATGGGCCAAGCAGGATAGAAGTTTCATTATTTTAATTCCTTCATAGCTGCCCTAGAGTTTAAAGTCACATGAATTTATTTGTAGCCAGATGAGAGGATTAATGTATTGATTACATACATGATTAAATGTTACAACACTTTAAAATGAGGGCTTCTGGGAATTAAAAAAAATAATTGGGATCATATTTCATGATGTCATCTGGGTTTGATATGATTTTAATAGTTTGTACTTTGTTTTTTTCTGTTTTACTGCGATTGTTGTATATGAGTGCAATAAAAAAAAAGGCTGTGAGAAAGCATAAGCATACTGTAAGTTAGTTATTTCATGCCGTATAATACTGGAGACTGTGGTAATGATAACAAAGCAGCAGTAAACATTTTATCTCCCAGTTCCCACATGAGCTCAGAGGATGAATCACAAACTTTGTTTGAATGTTTAGTGGCTCCCTACAGGCTAATCTGTAATTTTAAACATGGTAAAACGTACTGAGGAGCCGCATTATTCCCCCCTGTTTCCTCAAAATCTGATCAGCGGTGTGATGAACATCAGGAAAGAAAACAATCCACCGGACTGAGACCAGTTTCCCCCCATTTATGTCTAAAATGAAAAGTTAACATTGGCAAAAGATTGCATCAGCGAAAATGTTGTTCTGCTCCACTTATGCTCGCTTGTATCTCTGTCATGATATCCCTGTTGTTTTTTCTACTTTAACTTGTTTGGATAGAACAAGTTTAAAAGTCAGTACAGACACATATCAGTGTTGTGCTTCACATCCAGTGGATGCAGCCCAGTTTTAGCATTCGTTTGGAGATTTTATCTGGTTCTCTGGGTTCATCACTATGAAGTTCCTCTTTTGTATTACAGAGTCATCTGAACCAGTGTTAATGCATCGGTCAGGAAGGCCCTGATTCGACCCAAAAATGTCAGTCAATGAGTCCTTTACACTTTTTTTGCTGCCTCACAGTTCAAACACAGAGCACTGCAGGAGCAACAGAGCGACAGGCTGCTGTGAAGAGGGCTTTTAATTTGAAACGGCAGTCACAGGAAGCGGAGACAGTGGCAATACCTGATTGCGGTGATATGGGGGCAGAGAAAGACGATTTGTATTAACAATTAATTCCCACTCTACTGGGACATATCCCAAATTCTGTAAAGTATTTACTGTATCTGTCTCTCCTCCAAGTCTACACCAAGGTGATGGATACTGGTTATTGCTGCTGTAACAGCCCAGGCTCCTCTGGTTTCAGGCTTTCCACCAGATTTTGGAGCCTGGATTCTGCAAGGAAGGTTTCAGCTCAGGTGGTGTCGGCAGGGTCAGCCATTAATTGCAGGATCACAGTATCCTTGAGTATGACATTGACCCCCAAATTGCTCCCAGTGGGAGTGTATAGGGGCTAAACAATATACGTTTCTGGTGACAAAAGAGCCTGCCAGCCACACAAGTCCCAACACTGATGTTTCGGTGATAAGCTCCGGCTCGTAGACGGCGTTCCCGCTCATTCCAAAGGCGTCGGATGGGATTTAGCTCAGGGCTCTGGGAAGGCCAGTTGAGTTCTTCCAGAAAAAACTGGAAAACCAATTCCTCCTCTTTTACCATATGACACAAGGCCATATAGTAGAGTGTGATGCATGCTACAGATGCTATGCCACGCTGCCATGCAGAAAATAAAAACTGTATATTGTTAGCCCTCAGGGTAAGAGCAAGGACTTAGCAGTCTTTAACTGTTACGCCATTAAACCTTTGAAAGCGGCAGCTCGAAATCCATTGCTCTGGTCAACCTACGGTACAATTTCTGCATTTTGAATGACACATAACACACCTCCACTTCCCTCAGATCACGCCGCAACGTGTCACACATCAACATCAGATAACAGGCTCTAAAAAGTTCACTAAAAAAGGACTCCATGACAGGCAATTTTCAACTGTTAAATCATAAATATTAAGTGGAGCATGCCTTTTGAAGTCAGTTTAAAAACTGTCAGAGCAAGTCTGACAAAGACTGATATTCGCTGTTTGACTATTCATGTGTATTCACCTTTAATAGCTTAAATTGGGAGGTTAGAGCACACAGCCGCTCACATACACATTAGTTTTTGCATATCAAACCGTCAGCACCGGCAGCAGCACTGCAGGTTAGGGCTGTATTGTTTTTAAAATGATTTTTTTGTACGTATTTATTTTCAGTAGAGTACGTCTCTGATGTGCTTGTGAGTGGCACATATCTCTGATAATGAGGAAATCGATTGAAGACCGTTCTACCGACAGGAAAACAAAATGAAAATGATTATAAAAACATTTCAAAACTTCTGTGCTTCAGCTGCAAGTCTCAAAAACACTCCACATATTTTAGTAGCATCTCTCTTGGCCAGACTCTTTAGCTGTGCAGTCCAGACTACTTTAAGGACACAGAGTTATTTTTATAAGGCTACAACGATAATTAATATTCCTATGGAATGGGCCCAAGTGTCTCTATAACCTGTGCATTAAATAACATAAAGTCCCTAGGACAAAAATAGAACCACAGTGAATAAATCATTCAAATATTCTCTGTATACTCTCAGATTCATTCTCCTGTTATTGTATTATTACCCACTTATTATCAAAATAAGTTTGCAATGATCACCAAACTCTAATGATGCTGCAAGCACTCTGTCTTTTGTAATCTTACAGAGAGACAACCGTTGACTCCGTACTTTATTGAACAGAAGATTGCCATAACACTTTCAAAAAAACGACGAGACAAGAAGGATGCGGAAGAAAATGAAGACCACACATCATTTTTTAAAGTCAGCTGAAATTACTCTCACTTAGCAAAATGACTTTGTCACCCAATTTCACCCTGCTGGGAAACAGCCAGGGAACAAGAACAAGGTGGAGGGAGGGGGGAGTAGAGAAAGAATTAATGAAAGATAGTTGTCATTTTATAACAAATGTCACAAATGAATAAATTTGCCACAGGAACAAAAAAAAAAGCAAATTCAGGATGGGGAGAAGAAGACCAGATGTGTCAGAAGACATTATGTCTGCAAGTCAAAAATGTATAGGAAATGAATGCCTCACGGCGTATTCTTTTCTAGGTCTAGATCCTGCTGCCTTCAAGCAGTAGATTCAAACTGTCATGTCAAAAGCCAGGTCGCTGTACTTTGTAGAAAATTGCCCTGAATTGTCCCGAAATCACAGTCTTTCTGATACGAGTGAAGTTCATCTTTACAGGAAAATAAGACTCAATCTTTGCATCAGACGACGACAGGATGCAACACGGCCTCTGTGATCCTCACAGTAACCAGCTTGGCATCGATTCTGGCTTTGCATCACGCTGTAATGCATCAAAAATATGCTTTAGGATTGACATTTCTTCAAACAATAAGTCCTCAGTAGCACGGAGTTCTTAAGTGAGTTAGTGGTGGAGCCATGCTCAATTGAGTTCTTGTTTGGAAGTTCAGACAGAGGCTGCAGAGGCTTCAGGCTGTGTGCGAGCATGACGTCATGCATTACATACTGTGTGGGGGGGTTTAATTGTGTTGTTGTAAAGTAACATAGCAGCTCATTGAAAATTTCCAGCGCTAAGAAGTAGTTACTGCACTTAAATACTGTTTTCTTTTCAATTTCATGATACTTTCTTCTCTCTATACATGCTGCACAGCCATCTAGTGGTCATACTTGTGGTCGTACACCTGTTGTCTTCCTGCTCAGGTGTTTGCAATTATCTTGTTTGTGCCGCTACATGTGGGTTGTTACTAAGCTTTTTGACATGTATGTGTCCATGATTTTATGAATTTCATCATGAAATAGCCACCTGAATGAAGGACTTTTTCTGCCAGATGAGCGCCATGGATTTTTTTTTGGAAAGTTTGGGTGCCTCACAGTTTACAGAGCAATGCAGGAGCGGAGACTTCCATCAAAGGAAAACGAAAAGCTCCAGTGTTTGCATGTCAAGAGCTACATGCCCGTCATGGGAAAACGCACAGCTAAAGTGGAAACTACTGGTGTTATGGCGAGTTGACACCGGATGATGACACTGTCAGCAGAGACACTCCACAGTGCTATGAGCTATGACCAAGACACCAACTTGAAGACTGTACAAAAAACAAGAACAAACTGTCAAAACTTTGAATTTGAGACATTCAGGTTGAATGCAGTCGTTTGATACTTAAAAGTTATGTAAACTTTTTGACCGCACTTCTGTACTGCTACTTTAAAGGGTATGAATACTTCCTTCATCTCAGTAATGTTTGTAATGTTATTTTCCATTTTATATGGAAACACATGAACTTCCCACACATGATGCATTTTAGTGGATTAAAACTACCCAACAGTGAATAAAGAAAACACCTCATTTTGAAATTTAAGTACATTTTGCTGATTTTATCTTTCTTTCTCAGGTATAAACCTGGATGTGTTAAAAAGGATCTGAGTTCTTCTTCCATGGACAATTTCTGATGAAAAACAAAGAGTGAAGAGTTTTACCGTAAATTGGTGCTAATTTCCACAATAAATGTGTGATTACTCCACACATACCGTTAATGAAATCTGGGACACTGAAAGGCAAGCGTGACAAATATAACCGTTGTGCGATCTTCAGGAGCTCTTACATCTTTCCACATTAGAGAACAGAAAAAAAAAAAATCAGACCCTGATAAGTACTTTCCAACACCTCAGTGCCACCGTGTGACCCTCTCAACTCCAATTACACGCAGAGCCCCCTTGTTCTGAGAATCACGCCCAGCCCACCTAAGACGTCTTGATGTTCACTGGCTATGCAAGAGGTGTTTGTCCCCCTGCTTCCACCATCCTTGTTAATTACCCCTTGTCTTCCTTTTTACCGTTTGAGATGGCTCCCATTTTCTCAAGACAAGGAGAGATGAGAAAGTGTGTGCCTTGAAGTGGGCAATTATTCCTCACATTGTTCAAGTTTCAATTGCAGTCGACTCAGGAGGAGAAAAGAGTGAACTTAGATCGATTATACTAGAGTTGGTTGATTAATCTGTATTGGTTTTACACTCCTCAGGGTGGACAAGAGCTAAATGCATCTCAAAATTTCACTGATATATCAATAAAAACTGGAAATTTGAAAAACAAACTCCTAACATTCGCATGACAGCAGAGGATGGAAACTGACAGAAACAATAACCCGAGAGTGTATAAATACGAATGCTCACGTTTATGACGCAAGCAACATCTGAACTTTAACATCAGGCATAAAAGCAATTATCCTGATTTCAGAACATTAAATGCATGTTACAGAAAAGCAGCAAGGATCAATGCAAAAGCCATCAGGGCTGTTATTAGCTTGAAGGTATTGTTTGCCTTTAGCAATGGTGCCTGATTGCATTTTTATTATTTTTACACTGAACCTTCACATGTCCATCAATTCCTAATAACTTCATATTGGAAAGGGCAGTAAAATATTGAAATATAACCTGGATGATTAATCAGTAAAATAACATTTCACATTAACGTATTATCTACTACAAAGCTAAACCAAGTAGTTCTCTTATGTGGTTTGTTAATTTTTAATAGCATGAGTTAACTTTTAAGCATTTAGGTAATCATTTTAATGAAAAAGAAAGTTTCTTGGACTGTCAATTTTTGAGTTCTAGATAGTTATAGAAAGTTATTTAAGCTCTGCTAATTAGACAACTTGAAATGTGTCATATTCATTCATTTGATTTAATAATGCCATTATATCAAAGTGTTAAGTTGCATAGAAACAGTAGAACCACTTGGAGTGCTGCAGAAAGTTGTAGAAAAGCAGCTTTTTTTGTTTACTGGCACAATTTTTTTGTGTATTTTACCATAATTTCTAAAGCCTAAACTGGCTGACATTTCTAGCGCACCTGCCTTTTATAAACCACTAATTGAGACTTCCAAAAGGATCTGATGCCGAACCAGTGAATACACACTTAAAGACAAAGATTCAGGTCTTTGCTGGAACACACTAAGAAACTCAGCAGCCACCGTGCGGGGCAAATGTCAGCTAAAGACACAAAAAAGGCTTTTATTACTATGAGGAACAAAAGACTTTCTTACAGGGAAATCGCCAATGGAAAAAAAACTTAAAGTGTCTTTGAATACTTTGTCTCGCTATTAAAAGGTGAAGAAAAAAAATTCAGCAGACCTTTAAAAACATGGAGAATTGCTGTCATCAGCTGTACCTTATTAATGATTTTTGAGTACTCACAAAAAAATTCTTTGCTTAAACTTTAACAAAAAGGAAAAAAGTTATGAAAGTATGACTTGTTGATGAGATTGACCTGTGGAGTCACCTTGAGTTTCTTCAATTTCCATTTTAGTGAATGAAGAAATTTTGATTTTATGGTTGATTTGACATTTTTTGTTGCCAGTTTTTCATGCTAAAATTGTCCAAAAATGTTCTGTTGCTCTCAAATTACCCCCCTGAAATAAGTTTCTGTGTATATGTGCAAAAAAAAAAAAAACATTTTCACCTGCCCATCACAGGTTGGATCTGCTCTGCTTACTGTGCTCACTGAGCCTCTGCGTTTTAAACATGATGGTTTTATTATGAAAATGTCCTTTCATCTCGGTTAAGAGAAGTAATTTTACTAATGAGCCTCTGGCTGAATTATAATTGACAACTGCCAAAGACCAGGTGTTTTCGTGCATTTGAATTTCAAAATTTGTGCTGGATAGATGTTTGCTTAAAGCATGTATTCAAATGCTGAGTGTGTCGAGATGAAGGACCAGCTTTGGCACCAGCTGCCTGGCACTTCGGAGCCCCTGATTACGGCACCGGGGGCCGACGTGTCAGCCTGAAATACTATGCCCTGGGTTAGCATGTTTTGAGGCCAACAGCTCCAGTAAAAACCCCATCTGGTTCATGACTTTACTCAGTGATCGAGAGTAGGCGAGAGAGGGCTGCAAAAGAAGCAATCCCAGGCAAGGGCATCTGCAAGGCCATAAATAATGGGGTGTGTAAGGAGCCGGGGTGATGGCTAGCTGTATTTACTCTCTGCTCTTCTTGACAGCTCAGTGAATGTGGTGTTTTTCCTCTTCTTTTTAAACTCTCTTGCCTGCAGAGGGACAATTAAAGAAGCCAGTGCTTGGTTCTAGACTCAGTGAATGATTATGGAATACTGATGAGAGGTGATGCCCAGCCAATCCTAACAGAGTTTCACTGCTCAGGCCTGCATTGATTTGTTTCTGCTCTGCTTTTTTCTTTTTTTCCCCCTTTGCCCTGTAGATGAAAAAGGCTTCCATCAGCAGACAGACTGATAGAAAAAATAACAAATTTGGTTGGGTCTGATGAGGTGGCAGGGTAAGAAATATACACAGATAAAGCCCTGGGCCGAGGAAGTTTTTGCACGGGAGACAGAATACGAGAGATTTACATTTCACATTATGGTTTGTACTGATAGCTCTGGCTCAAGCTTACAATGCCAGTGGTGGAAAGTAACTAAGTACAGTTACTCAAGTACTGAATTCATGGATGGATTAGTGCACACGCCTACAGGGCAGAGGCCCAGGGACACAGGGAGTCAGAGGGTATCTGGACCAGGGCCTCAAGAGACACAACTACAGTGACTACAAAGAGAGACATGACAAAATGACCATAAAAAGACACAAAATGACACAAAATTATCCTGAAAGAGATACAAAACAACAACAAACACACAGAAAATGACTGTATTTCCATTTTAAACTATTTTATTCATCTCCACTACATTTCAATTGCTATCATTTGTATATTTGCACTTTGAATCGTCACAAATTTTCATCTGTTATGTCTATTACTATCTGTTAACTAACGTTCTGTACTATAGTGTGCCCTTGTGCAATAAGATGTGGAGGTCAGGATGGTAGCTGTAACTGAGTTTTCATTCTCATTATCTATTTCACATTTCATTAGATTTAGACATTGAAACATATCTTCTCCGATCATAATTCAGGGTTTTGCAGAACTGACAAATATCAGTGTAATTTTCCTGCACAGAAATGGCTTGTTTTTACTCATTTATGCTGTAATTTATGTGATAAAAAAGGTAAATAAATGAAGGAAATTAGGGTGAAATAGTGAATGGAGGAACTTGCCTAACAAGAAGTGCAGAGAGTTGAAGGTGAGTTTCTTACTCATACCATAGTGCAATATTTTTATGCTTGCTTTCTATTTCCAGACAGATTTTATCATCATTAGTAGTAGTATTTCTCCCATGCACACTTTTAATGTCGACTGTCATAACTTTGTTTGATCTCAAAGAGGACAACTGCAGCGAAAAGATAAAGACAGGAGATCAGAATCTTTATGATTTTATCTCGACTGTCACGAATGAACCGGACTCAGATCGGCCCGGTTTGATTAGTGGCAACATCCAGTTATAACACGAGCTTGTGACATTAAGACCTTCCATTGAAGTCCAACACAAAAAGACCGGTTCGTGAGCAGTGCTGCCTCCTCCTGCTCTTTTAACAGCGGGGACACCTCTGAGCTGCAGACTAAACCTGGGAATCAAACAACAGGAGTTCTCAAATCTTGCCTGCAAAGGGCAGTACAGACTAAGCTGTTCACAGTACGTGATAGGGCAACGACGGCTGTCACACACATGAAGGGAAGAGATCACACACACCACCTGGTCTCATTCATTCACATTTTCAGTTTTTAAGGTTAGGGATTTGTTTTTTGTAATCAATGTAAGAAAATTGTTTAAAATGCCCAACACACACAGTAGAAACCAAAAAAAAATTTCAATTTACAATGATGTAAAACATCTGCGAGGCTGTAGCTGCCAGCAGTTTGCCATTTCTGCTGACTTAAAAGATAAATTGACCATTGGGGGCAATTCGTTTTCTGACAATAACCTCCATATAGTTCCATATTTTGGGAAATAAGTTTATTTGCATTCTTGCCAGGCAACAGGCGAAGACTCCAGGAAGTTATTGGTCCCTGCCAAGAAATAGTTTGGCACATAAACCCCTTGTAAATGGCAAATTATCGTTTTTACACTTTGGTTTTTGTGCAGATTAAACTGATAAAGTATTTAATGTGTTAATTAGTGAGCTTTTTTATTTTTCTACTTTCTTTCCAGTCTTTATGCTGGAAAGAAAGTAGGAAAAGCTCACTCCTTTAACAACCAGCTGCTAGCTCCACCTAGACATTTACTGCGCAGACATGAAAGTGGTTTGATTTCCTCATCTAAGTGGAAGAAAGCAAATAGACATATTTCCCAAAATGTTGAATTACTCCTTTAACATTGAAGCACTGAGTTTGCAACTAATTAATAGAAGTTGATGGTAGAAGTGACTTCCCTTCCAGTTCAGTTTCTCTGTTTTTCCTCCTAATCTCCCATCAGCATTTGCCAGCATCACTCTCAGAACTTGGTGAGCCTTGGACCGTTTCACTCCGCATGAGCCCGGACAGCCTGGGCTTGTCAAAATCAAACAAAATTACTGTTGGATTTCAGCTGCTCTGGACTTGTAATAACCCAATCTCCCAGTTACAAAGCCGTTAGTGCCGCAGGAAAACCTTCCAGACCGGGCTTGATAGTCCAGGTGGGCTCTGAAAAAACTTTCAGCGTGACCTCGACTTTAGTTTATTAAAAAAGAACAATCCTCCAGGAGAGACAATCCTGATTTGGCCATTCGGCCAGCCTCTCTATTGTCTTGTTTAATGATACGCTTCTCATCTAATCTACACAATAGCACAAGAGTGTTGTGCTGATTACAGTTGACCCTAAAAGTAATTGGCAGGCTGCTTGCCAAAGCAGGGAATTAATCTAATGTTTTGGAGCAATGATGAATCAAAAGCATTCAGAGGAGATAAATCACAAGAGGCCCCAACAAACAAATGACAGTGACTGTAATTATCAAGAGGACTTTGTTTTGCAGCTCCACAGAAGAACCCAGTGTACTGAGAGAAAGGCAATAAACCTCTCTGAGACTGAGGACGCAGTCTCAGCAGACTGCCGGGGCTATTGTGGGAGTTGATGCCCGGCAATTACTTTTTTCTGAGTCGACCACAATTGGCACAACACTTCAGGGGGAGGCAGCTGCCAAGAGGTTGTCGGTTCAAAATGCTGAGGATGAATCATCTGTGGGCTCTTGAGCAAGGCACTAAAGAGACCAGTGCTTAGTCTTGTGCATCTTCAACAAAGACAATCTGAAGGGAATGATAGATGAAGTACAACAGAGGCTTGACTGGGAATACAAGAGCTCTAAGTACAAAAAATAATCAACTGGGCTTGAAAATGTTTGTTTTTTCGATTTAAAAAGTAGAGGGTAAACAACACCTCCTAAAGAACCTTTCTGTGCAAAACATCCAGTCACAGATTTTTCTGCAGTTTGCTGTGAACATTACTGGCAAAGAATGGAAGGAAATTTTTCCTTGCTAGATTTTAATTAGACTTTAATTCTCTTTTCTTAAGAAGAGTCACTAATATGAGGGAGGGCAGCAACATGTCTAGTCCATGGAGAAGAAGCATGAACGACCTATAAATATGCTCCAGTGTTTGTCTGAGCAAACTATTTCCCATTTGTTTATGTTTCAGTATAATTTTACTTCTTGTTTTCGTAAAAGGTTTACTAGACAGAGTTTTTCCAGTGTTTGGATCCTGTCTATTCATGATGCTGGTTTTTGAAATTAGAGGTAGATTTAGGATTATACCAATGCGACGATAGCAATTCGAGCTAATGATATAGCTAGTTGCTAGCGACTTAAGCTTGCCTTGGCCTAGCCTGGTTCGAGACCTCTTACTGATTAGAGGATGTTCCACTAGTTGGAGGAACAATGGACCAATCAGAGCTTTGTAGGTGGGATTATGAATGTTGGTGTTATTGTTCCTCATAGCTGCTAGCTGCAAAAGCAGCAAAAAAAAACCTAGCAGTTGTACGGGTTGTTGTGAGTCGACTTACTAAAATAAGTTGAAAAACATGAGGATATCATTTTGAAGATAACACATCACTTCTGAATTTACAGTGGGGAGAATCAGCAGCTTCTCCATCATCTATTTCTCAGATAAATAAAGGTTAAGAACAACACACTGAATGATTCTGCCTCTATGTTTGCTATTTTGTTTATAATCAGCATCTATTCTTTTGTATTTTGTCACAGAGTGTCATCAATTGGTGAATGCAAATCAGATTTCAAATGGGTGGTTGTACAATCAAACAACAATGATTTGTTTCCAAATTGAACAATAAAAATCATTTTGAATCCAATTACCAATCATGACTGATGAATTATGAAAATGTGTCAGCAGGCAAACGTAAAAAAAAAAAAAAAAAAAAAAAACAAGCCCGTCAGTCAGCGTACTGCGATGTTTTTGTTTGATGTGTTTGCTCTCCGGGACACTTTGCTCCGCCGACAAGAGGACCGCCTTCTCCGCAAGACGATGCGCTGAAGGTGCTGCTTTGCTTGTGGGTCTTTTTTTAAAGAGCATAAACACAGGTATTCATGGGATTCTGGAGAGCTTTCCTGAAACGGCGCAGAGCTGTCCCTCACCACGGCTGAGACAGTCACAGAATACCTCAAATTAAAGGATGTTGGGCAAACACTCGAGTGGAAAGAGAGACTGGAGGAGGGAGGAAGGGGGGGGGTAGATAGGAGAAGGCGAGAAGGAGGGAGAGAGGCAAGCAAGGATGCAAGCCAGTGCTTTCATGTCCTTCCAGTCCTCCCTCTCACATAAGGGTTTACTTGGAGAAATCTGCCGCCTGTGATTCTTCATAGAGTTCTGAATTGGCCCTATCGGTAGGATTTGTTTGCACAAAAGGGAGACATTTGGACTGGGATTATCACAGGCCCAGACCTCCATGTCTCAGCTCAGTGCAGCAGCCTGCCAGAGATGCTCCTTCTTGCCAAACTCATGCGACTCTGAACCGAATCATTGTGGATGGGGCTGTAATAAGAGCACTACTTGGTGTTTCTACATATCATTCCAAATAACAAGAGCAATCCTGTGTCTGCATCTACGTCGAAGTTATTAACAGATGAAAATGCCATGTGAGACCGTAATTGAGTAACCATAATTTCAAGTTTCCCACTTGTAAATAGTGGTGAACATCCAAGTTGTAAATACAACTGGGAAAGTCCACGTTGGTGTTAAAAAACGCTTAAATCCTGGCAAAATCTGTCCCATATGTTAAGCATTTATCATGTTTTCTAGCAAATAATTTGCTTGTAATATAGTGTGACAGTCTTTGAAGGAATGTAGCTAACCTTTGCATCTTGTTTAGTAGCGCAAAAAGACTAACTGCTGCCATCTTAAGCTGTCTGAAGACATGCCCCACAACTCGTAAATACAAGAACCTTTCCCTTCATTACCTTCTCTACCTCCACAGGACTTGAACGTGGCATTAGCTTCAGTATTTTAGCATGATATCACGTATCCAGCAAACTTGATTCCCTCAATCACCATGAGCTGCATCCAGCAGTGGATAGTGAAGTTAGCATGCAGACCAGCTAGCTTAGCCTCAGTCTTGTTACTTTCCAATAGTGATTCACTGTGGCCTCCAAACTGCCCTTAAAGAAGTAATGCTGCTCAGAGGTTGTATTTTAACCTCTTGTATTAAAAACGCAATGATGGCTGAAGCTCTTAGGTCCTTTAAGACCCCTTTTATGATATTTTTAATTTGAAATGAGTGTGCTATAACCACTAAAAAGTCAGCCAGAGAGGGCTAACTCATGTAGCTAAATACAGCTAATAACATTAACCACATTTCCGCCCAAAAAATCTAATTTTGTCAACTGCAGCTAGTCCTTGTCAATTTGTGTGTATAAATAAAGGACCTGGTGTATAAATAATGAAGAAAATTTCAAGCACAAAATCTGCCACTGAACTGTACGGGAACAAGCATAGCAACAGCACTAAACGTGGGCATGTTTTAGCCAACACTCAATTCGGTTCCTCAAATCATGGATGGAATTAATTAAAAGAATCTGAGGTAAATAATGCAGTTGTGACTGTTGTTTTGATATTTCTAACAATGAAATCTACTGTAGCTGCTGCTCAGGGACTGCAGATGGAAATTTGCAATCTGATGCAGATCATTTATTGTTCTCCACTCCCTGCTGAGTGAATAAATAAATAAAAGTATCGGTAAAGGGATGTGCCCAGGAGCCCTTCTGAATGCCCATTTCTATTTGTTCATTACCATCCTTTCCTCTGGGTTTTTCCACCCTTAAATTAATTATCAGTGTTCACACTATTTCTTTATTACTAACTGGAGTACAGAATGAATATTTAGCAAAAAGGAAGTTGAAAACATCAGTGTTTTCATTAGATAACTGGTGCCATTAATCGCAAGATTACAGTGTCAACATCTTCTTTTGCAGTTGAGCTTCAACCATCTGCTGCGTATCGTGAAGCACGCTGTGTACAAGAAAACAAGCAAGGAAAGGCACTGATTAAAGGAAATTTGGTTTAAAAAAAGGTTCTCATTAATTTGAAGCAGTAGCACAGAACTCTTAGTGTTTCTCCATTGAACATGAAAATGGTGCAGCTGCTTATCCAGCTTCCAAAAAAAAGATAAAAAAGAGAGATTAGTCTTCTGAGATCATTTCAATCAGATTTCCCTTCAAAAAAGATAAAATAGCATTGCATCATATCTCTTAGAGAGGCATGAAAATGTTTTCTCTCTCTCTGTTGGTGTGTATTCTGGGCCAGGGTTTGTCTCTTAGCCACAACAAGGAAAAAATTAACAAATAGATAAAATGCTGGGATGTTCATGGGAAGAGGGAGACAAAAGTGAGTCAAGGTGGATTTGCAAAGTGACGGGGGGGAAAAAAACTAACATTTACAGCAGGTTTTGAGGCGCAGCTGCTGCATCTCATCTGCGCAGCTCGAACCCTGAAGGCTTTTCGCTGCCCTTTTCCACGCAGATGCAACTTCTACACCTCTCGCCCCCTTCCTCCTTAGCGTCAAATAATCTTCTCTTCATCTTCATCGCCCTCTCCACTTCTTAGCTCCTGCCATTGTGAGCATAATGGCCTCAGATGCACAAAAACAGAGATTTAAGAACACATAAGAGGCAGGGTGGAGACAGAGAGAAGCTCCAGAGGCGGCGGCAGAAGTAGCGGTGGCGTTGAGTATATTTTTGTTAAGCTTCTTTACTGCATGCCCCACAGATGTACAAGAGGAGATGCAGCTACCATGGAGCAAAGACCTGGAGAGTATCATGTTTGCCTCATTAAAAACGACACTCTCAGTGAGGTGAGCGCGAACAAACAGACAAAAGGAATAATAAGAAGCCCTGCAGCCCTTCACATATTCAAATGAGTGGGATACATGCAGATTTGCGCTTCATTATTTTAAAATGTTCTGTCCATGCTCACTAAATACGACCAACCATCAGGATAAAACATGCAGAGGGATTCTTTAAAAAAAAAGAATCAGTTCCAGAGCACTTCATAGCTGTGAAACCCATTAGTCTCCAGACAATTAGGGCACATGTACTCTGCATTGTGTCGTGTGCAATATGAAGCAGAGCCCCGCGAATGTAGCAGCTAAAAGGTGAATTAATCAGTTAATTAATCAGGGGCTTTTCACTGAATTACACTCACAAGTTTCAGCAACTGGAAAGCGATGAAAGACGATTAGAGGAGAAGAGTTTGAGTCCCTTGATATCATTACATATGCATGTTCATCTACATTAAGAGCAGTTCATTGTTCTATGGCAAAGACAGACGCAACAAACGCGCTTTCATTAAAACTTTACTCCCTAAACTACTACTTAAAATTCAAGATTGTTCTGGAGCCTGTGAGTTATTTGGTGTTATTCCATTGTGACCGAAAATGCATTTATCATCACAAAGATAAACACAGAGATAATTCTCTACTCATAGTGTTAAGTAAGCGATAAAGAAATAAAGGGTTCAAATGAGGAAAAGATTTTAACCACTACTGCTCTTTGTCTTTTAATTCAAACAAGATTTTTTTAACTAATAACATATTCAACGGGTGGCATCAAAAAACAGACGTTAACTGTTCAAAGTGCAACAAGCTATTTCAAAATATACACATATTACATATAAACGTGATAAAGGCAGATTGTTTGTTTTCTCCTGGAGGGAATCATGATGAGAAGCTGGTGCTTTTCACGTCCCGTCACTAGGACACACGGTATGCAGTAATGGTGGCATCTGTCTGAGCTCGCACACGCACACATTTTTGTTAATATTATAACTTAGCAACACACGAGAGGAACACCACAATCATCCTCAAGAGAAAAAAACCTGTGATTTCTCCAAAACATCTTAAAAGTACATTTTTCATATTGACAAAAGGTGTCATGACTTCTGAAATACGGGCTAAGAGCAGCCAGAAAACATAGATTTTTAATGTGAAACTACTTTATTCAGTGCTTTTTCCAGTGTTAATTGTTGAGTCTCTTTATTTTGAAGAGGAGGAAACCTCTGAGGATAATCTGGCTTCTGGTAAAAGCCTCCTGAGCGAATCTTAACCTATAAAGAACACGCAATGACTTGTTTGAGTTGTTTAAAAATTCATTATATCTTCAAACCCTGTGTGTCAGGTACCCGAGTGGATCCATATGTGCCTGTCTGGTCCGCCACCACCTCGTGATCCACCAGCATCTCTGCAGGGGGGAATCTATCGTTCTCTTTTGTCGACCTTTTGCCCAGCTGGCTGCAGAATGTTTTATTGTTGAGGTGTAGTGCTAAAATCCACCGGCTTACAATAAATAACGCACAGCACAGGAGCATCAAGGCCAAAATAGGCAACCAAACAATAAAAAACTGCGTGGGAGGCAAAAATTTCAAAATGCACATTCATGTATTTAATGATAATTAACCTGATTTCACTTCAAATTGAAAGTACAGCATGGTAACAGGTTGCTAAAACCCTCACTATCCACCCAAAATACTGCTCTCAGTGGTGGCTAAAAAAACAAAGTTCACTCTGTTGTTTGTTTCAGGCGCAGGTTTGTAGTATGTCTTTACTTTTAAAGGCCTCATTTTGTCAAGGGAATGCCAAAAAAAAACACAAGGCAATAAAGTAAAATGTATGTTTGAATTATGCATATGTGAGGGAAGTGCTGTGAGTACAAAGCACTAGAAACAGGTCCTCAAATACTGGATGTTATAATAGATTTCCACTCAATATGCAAATTCTCCCCCATTTTTTAAGGCAATCACAAGCATGCTCAGCCACTGCTCTTTGCTTTCCTGGACATGCTCTATTTTTGTATTGAATGGAAATGTTTATTTTCTGAATATGTTTTTTTTACCACCCCTACTCACAGTTTACAGTACCCAGGCAGAGGAAATGGATGCATTTTTTTCATGGCACTAATAGGTCTTTAAGGAAATAAAAGTTGTCACATTATAAATAGATTATGTCTCTGTTAAATTTCACTCTAACCCGGTTTTCCGTCCTCCCAGCCCTGTGTTTTGTTGTCGATTGAGGGGTTGCAGGCCGCCTGCACTGACAGCACGGCGAAACCAAACCAGACCCTGCGCTCTCCAAAAGCAGAGGGAGTAACGTGTACATTTGTCGAACTGACGTTTTATCAGGCAGCTTTTCTGAACTTATGACAGTCCTCTGAACACCCCGGCGGGGACGGAGGAAGCTCGCCGAAGGGTGTCATTAAGACTGACGAGAGAAATGAACGGTCAGATTCAAAGCTTCCTTTGTGTGTAATTAAGGGAAATTATCCTTCACAGTTTTGGCAGGGCAACGGGGCTGATGAAAATCCGCCTCAGACTGACTGCAAAGAGGATAGTAAAAAGCTTCTCTGCTTAAAGACGTGTCAGGATGACTTCTCAGACCACCTCCTGCTTGAAATTGAGGCCCTCCTTTCAGTTAAGGTGACATTAAAGTGACTTTGAATCATGAGGCGCAAATGGACTGTCCAACATTTACTCCGAGACGTTTTGAGCAACTTCTCCTACAGAATGAATTGAATTAAACCTTAAATTACCTTTTTTTTAAATAGCTTACTCTGGTATAAACATATGGAAACAGCTTGTTTTCTTTGGCACAAGAGGAAATTAATAAAACTTAATTGGACAACATAAGTCTAATTTAATGAATTGTTAAGCTGTATGTGCAACCACCAACCATCTGTCCCAATGTAATGATAAATATATTTAGCTTATTGTCTTCAAATGGCTGTTGCTCAATTTAAAGCTTCAGTATGGGAAACACAGAGTCAGAACTCTTACTTAATGTTACTCCAACAACCCCTGGGAGAAGTCATTACTGCACGAGGTGGGGTGCTGTGCTCTGCTGGCCAGAGTGAAACACAATGGAAATACCACTTTACTTTCTTTAAATAACCTTTTGATAAAATAATAATAATAATTTTAATGTTTCTGCATCAATTCAGATCTTGTGAGTCTCCAGGATTACTTACAGCCTACATAGTTAAAGGAATATTTGCTGTTTTGGAACAGAAAATAAACAAAAACAGTTTTTCCTTCTGTTCCAGTTCCTTCCAGTTGTTTTAGCACTTTTTTATAAACAAAACTGTATATTTGTACGCTATACTGCCTTTCCAAAACAAACAGATAAGAGCCTTCCACTGGATAATTACTGGAGTGATTAACGACTAAAACTGTCCAATGCATTATTAAAACCTGGAAGGATGGAGGCGAACCATCATCTTGGAGGAAGAAATGTGGTCAGAAAAAATTCCTGAGTGATCGTAATCGAAGAAAATGAAAATAACAGTGGAAGTAAAAAGCGTTTTTCTACAAAGAGAACTCAAGAGATTGGGGCTAAACGGCTGTGTAGCCTTAAGAAAACCAGGGGGAAAAAAAGGCTTCAGTTTGCTAGGGAGCATAAAGACTGGACTCAGTTTGGATCAGTGGAAAAAGGTCATGTGACCTGATGAGTCCAGGGTCAACACCATGGTCTCTCCATCGTTAGCCTGCATGCTAAATGCTAGCAGCTGCTCTCAGTGGAAAAAATCCACATCTTGCTTTCTTTATTGTCTCACTCTAAGGGAAAAGGTATGCAGAGGTGTGTTTTTTCTCTCTTCATTGCTTAATTTTTTTTAATGAACACACAGTTTTGCCGGATCCCCCCACCCCACCCCCCATACCTCCTCTGCTACACTCCTCTTTCCTCCACTATTCCTTTTGTCCTCCCAACAATACCGCCTCTGGCATTTTGATCACAGCTTCAAGGTCCGTGACGCCTGAGCTTAAGTTGAAAGTGGCAACTGAAAGGAACTCCAATTAGGGTTGGTTTTTTTTTTTTCCTCCTCTCATAATTTATTTTCAGTCAAACAAAAGAGTTACAGTGACTTTAAAAGAAAAAAAGGGACAACATCTGTGCTGGCTTGTAAGTATGGAGGTAAGTGATTTGACACGAGTTTGACAATTTCATCCCACTCCGCAGGGATTATAATGACAGGACACTGACAGAGCATTGTGCTGCCGCTGTGAGCAGCTCTCTGCTGGAATTATTTTTGCCCCCTTTCTATTAGTTGTGATTCATAACGCACCATCCCGCTGTTTAGCAGGGGGCCTTGCCTGGGGATTCCCAAAGTGAACCACATTATAGTAAAGTGTTGATTACTGTGGGCTAATGCTTTTTAAAGAGGAAAAAATGTGCAATAAAGTACAGCACGGGCCTGAAATTTTGGGCAGAGCCTAACACGGACAGAAGTTGTGTTAGGACGAATAAAAACAACATAAGTCAAAATCAAGCGCACTGTAAGTAGTGTTTTGCCGTAGTATTAGTGTCGACAGGTAACACCACAAATATATACGACCATCTTAAACGCAGCTACTAGGAGCGTAACAATACATCAATCTACATCAATTACTGCAGCCAACGCCAACAAAATAACAAAAACCCTTAACTTTCTCTCTCTCTCCCCTTTTCCTGTGGAGAAACCCAAAGCTACCTACTCGCTACCAGCACCTCTTCTTTTCCTTTTCACCCACAAATTCAAAATAATGTGAATACTTCCACTGATCTGTCTCACTCTTAAGAGGTGGTGGAGACCAAACCAGAGCATAAAAAGTTGATTTAATTACTCCAACTCAGTGTAAATTTTCCAATATATTCACCTTCATCAATTCAGTTTTGTGTTTACAACCGGTTGGTCCCAAATTGCCAAAAAAAAAAAATCAATTAATGCAGCTTTAATATCTCCGCAATAGTACAATAACTTTCAAAACTGGCACCAAGACACACACCGTGAAGAAGAGAAATCACCTTATGATACCCTCAATGCTACTTACATCCCTGGAAAATCTCTGGAGAAAACTTATTTTATGGAGTGAGCCTCTAGTGGCCAATAGAGGAACTGCATTTGAGGGCAATTCAACATTTAGATAGCAAAATGAGTTATATTTATGTGTTTTTATTCTACTTATGTAATTGTTCATTAGGAACAATACTCAGTGTGCATTTTCACGTCCTTGTGGAGGTAAAGCACCTTCCTCTTTTCCACTTAGCGAAGCATTTTGCAGCTTTTTCTTTCACTTACTGTACAACAAACATCATCCTCTACAATCTTCACAAACGCACCCCAAGTCTATTTTCTTATAGAGCTTGGAGAAGGGGAGAGATAGCAGGCTGGAAAGTCTGAGTTAATCAGCGTTAGCTTTAGCCAAAAGCCAAAAGACCCCCACACACACCCTCCCAAACCTCCTCCTCCTCTCCATGCACGTCTTTACATGCATCCCATCAACCTGGAGTCTAGCTTCATCTGAAGAGAGCTCATCACACTGAAACTCTTCAACACCCGAGGCAAACACTGTATCTCTCAATTACTTTGTAAGACTGCTACAAAGCAGGCAATGTCACTCCTGAGATCTGCTAACAAGTCTTTCATGCTATCACTTTGCTTGCTATTTGAATTTACAGTCCCAACATGACAATTTTTAACATAAATTTGAAGAGTATTCAACCACAAATTTATTTAAGAGCTTGAGTCACAGATGGAAAAGCACCCATTTTTGTTTACATGTGGATTTATTGTGCCTTTAATGGCACTGCAACAGGGTTTTTCCTTCTGTGAAGACAGTGGAAAAGCTGCTTTAGAAATAGAGTGAGGGTTTATTGATCTTCATGGGCAGATTAGCTGTAACAGCATGAGTAGAATGAGTTCTGCAGGGAATGGAGAAGCCTCTCAACAAAAGAGGTGTGAGGCTGTGCTCAGACTTTGCACCATCATCCCACAATTAAACAGTCACTTTGTAACTTGAATTAAGCTGAAATAGTTATTTGATTTATCAGTCAGTTGATAGAAAATTAATAAGCAAATATTATAATAAATTATATTTAAATTCTTTTTTAAAATAAAAAAGCCAAATATTCTGTGGGGTCACACAAAGAGCACACATTTTTCTTTCTTAAACTTTGTTCATGTCCGACACTGTTTAAATTTCACCGCAGGCTATTTCTGGTTGGCAAAAGGTCCAAACTGTGCATCAGTGGATGTGTCTCACAGTGAGACGTAACCCTGGTTACACTTTGTTACTACAAATAAGGAGATATATGTGGACGATTATCAGAAAGACCAGAAACAACAGAGGCCCGAGGCTCAACACACGAATGCATGAATGTGTAGTGAACACACTGACTGCAGTTCAGATGGTCACCACTTTAACACAACATAAAATCGTTTTAAAAAGCATTTAAACAATCCTTTAAGGTCTGGGAGAGTGTTCTTTAAATGTCAAATTGGTGGACTGACTGCAGCCCAATCTGTGTTGTGTGCGTAGTTGTTCGTCCTACCGCATCATGAAGTGGAGGATGAATCAGTCTGCACGATCTCTCTCAGGGTAGCAGGTTGGTAAACTGGTAAACTGGAATCTACTCTTCAACTGATGTTTTCCTTCGCAGCAGACTTGTCCAAAATCGGCCACGTACAACTCCTGACCTGTGGACAGGTCACACACCTTAAGCTCAAAGTCAGTGTTAAATGGACCTGAGTTTACAACCACAAATTACCACTTTCACTTAACACACACTATGAATCTCTGAGTCCTTACTAAGACCATGACCATAGATGATACACTGGCTTCCTCTCTGCCAGAGAACTGATTTCAAAATACTGCTGTTGGTTTATACAGCACTGAATGGTTTAGGGCTAAAATACATTTCTGACCTGTTGCTCCATTATGAAACATCCAGACCCCTCAGGTCGTCCGAGACAGGTCTGCTTTCTGCATCTAAACACGGAGAAGCAGCGTTTAGTTTTTAGGCTCCACACATCTGGAATAAACTAATAAATCAATATAAGCTATTAATAATTAATAGCCTTATATTGCTTTTACATCTTGTCTTTTTATACTCTTCAAAGAAATTGTCTATGCTAGTAATGCTACAGTACTAGCATAGTGTATAGCATTTTACATTCTAAACGTTAGCATAGCGGCTAGCGGACTTTTCAGCTCCATTTGTGCTACTAGCAACAGCTAACGGATTTCTCCTCACTCACCACTTGACAGTTTGAATCCCTGCACCTTTCGACGTGACCGCAGAGTTTATTTAACCTCTATGTACAATTTCAGGCCACAACAGAGTCCGAGTAGAACAAGTTATATCGCCGAGGACGATAAACCGTTAGGTGACAGGTTCGCGTCCCAATCCTGTTTGGATGAAACCACGCCCACTTCCGTATGACGAAAGCTTCGACGGTTACGTTCCCATAGAAACTGCGGAGCCAGCTCCAGCTGCAATAGCTTGAAAAATTACTTTGGTTGATCAAAACAAGACATTTGAAGGCGTTTTGTTGTATAAAACTGAAGAATTAAATTAACTATTTTCCCACAATTTTATGGCATTTTATAGTTCAAAGAATAAATAATCAGCATATTAATCAATTAAAACAGTATTCTACACTCGAACTGTATAATTCTACTGTTTAACTCATAATAAAGCAGGAAAGGAAAATGATTGCCTCTAAAATCCTACTTCAAAATATTAAGTGTTTTGAACACCAAAATACCGCACAGCCTTCAAACTCATGAACATTTTTACTCAAATGTATTTCATCTTTTTACTGCTACCTGAAGCAATACACCCCCACCAAAACACAGCCCTGAGTGTTTTGTTGTTTTTTTTTTTTTGTTTGTTTTTTTTTTGTTTTTTTTTTTGCTTTACCTTTTCAGTCTGAACACCCGGTAAGTGGTGATGTGACTTCACCAGGAGAAGGAACACATGTATACAGGCGCGCTAAGAACAAGCTGACCCTTTTTGCTGCACTTACGTCAAACTGACGGTAGAAATGGGAGATATTTTTTATGTTTATGACTTATAAGTGCAGCCTGTTTGCGCCCACACAGTCCTGAGCAGAGGTCTGAGCAGCCAACTTATGTAAAGAACACCTGTGTGGGTGGACTATGGATATGAAGGGATTTTAAATTTGGTTTTAGTTGCTTTGAACGACGGACAATGGCTGACCTCAAGCATCGACATTTGGTTTGTTTTCAGGCACTTATATATACGCACAAACTAAGACATAGCAGAGTTCAGAAACAAGTCAAGAGTAAAAGAGTAAAAAAAAAAAATTAAAAATGACACAATTCCATTTGGAAAACTCAAATATATTTATTTTTTTAGGAAGAGCAACTTTTTTTAAAGGGGTTACTTGTTTCCTCTGCTGTCAAACACGGTTTCTTGCTGGGGACGAGTGATGGTTCAGCTATCGTTTCATTAACAATACAAGAAGTTAGAATATGCCCTCTGAGCAGTGCTACTTCTTCAGGGGCAGTCTGAATGCAACAGGGGGTTGCTATCGGAAAGTACTGAGACAGGCTGAACTAGCTGGTTGGCATGCTAACTTCAGCAGAAGAAAGGAAGTGATAGAAATGGAAGGTCTTCACGAGTAAAGGAATGAAGTTTGACGCTGAATTCACAGCATTTTTTAAACAGCTGTTAATGCTAACATTAGCTATGTAGCAATAACAAGAAAGAACAAATAGCTCCTTTAAATAAATACTGTTAAACAGTCTGTGTTCTGGTGATTTTTTATCAGCTGTGTGATTCTTTTTGAATCCCAAAAGAAGAGTTATGTTTCTCAGACAAAAGTTTCCTTCTCAGGGAGTCTCTTTGAAATTGGTTTCGCAAGTCGAAGGTTGCTTTTCCCCCGAATCTACAGTTTCCACAATGAACTTCAAAAAGAACCAGCTTCTTGTGAGAGTGTGTGTGTGGTGTACTTCAATATTGAGGATTGACTGTTCAGCAAGGGCTACTTAAGGGTCAAGGTTAGAATTAGTTTTGGCTAATGTTTGCATCGGGTTGAGGACTGTCCAGATATTGATCTTGTCACTATAAACAGACATTTAACATGCAAAACGCATCATAATGGTTACCTTCTGCTTGTTATAAGGTGAAAATATTTCTTATTTGGGTATGTTATGTAGGTAAAAAGAGCCTGACCACACCTAGACTAAATCACCTTTACTTTCTGCTGGACTATTTTATGTTTCCTTCAGTGGAAAACTCCTTTTTCTCACTTGTTTCACAGAACACAGGGAGACAAGGCCCCAAAAAGGAGGTGTTTATCTAGCTCTGTAAACATCTAACACAAATACATGTTTGTTATTTTTCCTCATTTTCCTCTTTCTGCAGAGACTTGAAGTATGTGTTAACACATAAGACAAGCGACTGGGTACCAGAAACTGTTTCTGTTTCTTCTTTTGTTTGTTTTACAGAAACATTATTATGATGTCTCTGCGGTGAATTGCAAATAGTCTGCAGAAGACAGGTCACAGCTCTCCTTGTATTTGTACATTAAAAAAGCCTCACCGTTTTCTCTGCTTATTAATATTCTTTTTATTTCTCTCCCCCCTCTACAAGAGTGAAAAAGGTCCCTGCAGATGTTCCCTTGGCTTTTATGTCAAAAGCTATCTGACTGATAGTAGGAAATGTCAGCCGAATCCAAAAGTAAAAAAACAACCTGATTATTCCTTGCCGTGAAAGGTCAACTGTGACACAGTATCTTGACAATGTAAGATAAATTTGTACAACATTAGGTGTGCCCGGCCATATTCCAAGTCACATGCGTCCGTCTGCGCTGGGCCTAAAAAAAGAAACAATTGGCAGGAGACACGCTCAGCTAAAGCCGCCCGGTTTTTCATCGGTGTTTCCGATTAACTCCACGCGACTGCGGCTCATCACAGGACCTTCTGTTATTCCTCCACAGTGAGCGTGCAGTTTGCAGCAGCCGACAATGCACGTGTTTTCGCACCATGAAATCTGATGTCTCCATCAGGCTGATTGTGCGCATGCAGTCATTTTGTTTCCCTTCCACAGGTGACCGCTTGTTCACTCATACAAGCAATGGAAGATGTAAGAAGATTGCTTTTTATGGACTGCATTCTTAACAGTTGGGAGTGATGCTTTTTATTTTCCTCTGAGGCTGGCACTGTGGTGCTCTGTACAAAAACATAGTGGGTGACGGAGGCGCTTTGTATTGTGTGTCGGTGCAGCACCTCCTGAAAAGGTTTGTCCTCTGATATCCATGGCAATTTTCAAGTTGGAGGCACATTTATCTTTGTGGGAACATTGCAAAACTGACGTAATACTGTGCTTTTGATGATTTCCTGAGTATTGTAGGTAACATAAAGTTCAGTGTAAGACCTGGCTGAGCACAATATATACACTGGTGGTGTTTCATGTGGCTCCCTGCTGAGGAGGGCACAAATTTCCATTGGAACTCTGACAGTGAACGCAGCACAGCACGCCTTTCCTCTTGCCTAATGATGCAAATTATTAAAATGATTTCCCTCCACAACCTGTTTCATGTGTTTCCTTCCAGAAATAATTGAGGAATCTTTTTATGTTTTCAATTAGCTGCCTTTCTCTCGCTCTCTCTCTTCCTCCTCCCTAGTTGACATTCATTCTAATTGCTAAAGATTCAGGCTTCGCTTGGAAATGTTGCGGGGCATCACAATAAGAGGCGCTTTATTTTTCCCTGTCAATCTCCTACAATGGAGAGGAGAAGTGAGAAGGAGTTTACAAATAATTACTGGAAGAAAAACATTCATTTTTTTGCCTTTCTCAGAAAAATAATACGTATTTCTCTCAGGGAGTAATTACAGTGAATACTGGCACAGTACAATTAGAATTTCTGTTGTTTTCAGGACATTTGCTGCACTCACACCACCTTTAATTTACAATTATTACATTTTTTTCTTTTTCCTATAAACTAAACCAAAGCTCCTTGCATCAGGATCTCTCCTGCTCTAATGTTCCTTAGCTCAAGCAGAAGATTCAGACTGAATAATGTCCCGTCCTCTGACCTAAAACATCACTTAAATTTCTTCTGAGTTTCAAACTCTCAACCCCTGCAGCCTTGAAAGGCAGTTATTAAGAGTTCGCAGTTTTGTCCTTCATGGACAACAGCTGCTGTAGTTGGAATTCATGTTGGTTACAATAGACTCAGTTTCACAAAAGGAAAAAAACCTGCTCAGACTGCTTCTACAGTGCAATTCACTTCTCCACTGCAAGCTCAATATGTTGCATGACATATTTAATTAACCCAAACTAACCCCTGACTGATCAGTAGACATATAAAAAATGTGAAATTGTGAAAGTCTTGTTTTTTCTAAAAAACTATTCTAATCTCAAATATATTAAATAATACAAAGATCTTAAAGAGAGAAAAGTAGGAACTTGCATGTGAGAAGCTGAAACCAGTGAATGTTTGCATGGGTAGCATTTTAGATTGAAAAATGGTTCAAACATTTGATTAATTATCAACATAGCCTCCTCTGAGGTCTGCAGGGACTAAAACCTTAGTTATACTTGTTTGAGGATGTGTACAAGGACAGCTGCAGACACAACGGACACACTGGCATGTTCATTTATACTCCACTTGAAGGGCGCTTTCCATACACGAGCAGTAGAGCGTCATCTACATATTCTGTGTATGTACTCTATGAATCAAATCAAAATGTCCCAAAAAATCTACGCAAGAAGAAGAAGAGCTGCGTTGTCTACTACACTGATAGTGTGTTCCAGCCCCTGAAGTCGGAAAGTCTGAAACAACCCCACCAAACGAGATCAAGGTGGTCCATGTTTTTTGCAACTTCTAAACTGGAATGCTATCACCTCGGAGGTGACGTCACTCCCAGTTCTGACTTCCAACCTCCGATGTAAATGGAACGCAACATAAGCACAAAAACATTAAAAAAAGAAAAGAAAAGCAGCAAGAGCAAGAAACTGTTGTGTGTACGGCCTCTCAATTACAACAGATTGCAACAAATTGCCTCGTGTACATCCTCTGATGGCGAAATTTATTGAAATTGACCTTATGAGAGCCGTGAGAGTCAATCAAAACAGCAAATTCCTGGACCTGACAGATCAACAAGGAGCTGAAACGCGATAGAAGTCTCTGTATGAGCGACCCCTTTCACATTGCCATAGAAACACTGATTACAGGCGCTTTAAATTTAGATAGAGAACAAGCACAAAGAAAAAACTGTATGTGGGGCTGTAATTAATAAGAGAGCACATATGGAACTCCGATGGGACTGAAAATCACTATTAGAATCAACCTCTAGAGAAATACACCACATCTGAATGGGGTTTTTTTGACTGTAGATCATCTCCAGAGGAATAAACTCATCCTCCTGACTCCGGCAGTGTCCTGATGGGGGTGAAAACTAGGCTAACCTTCCTGGCTGTTTCCCCTTGGGATCAAGTGGCAGATGTACAGAGCCATACTTGCCCTCCCCAGTACATTCACACTCACTCAGAAACGCACACACACACATACACAACCCAAAAAGCTCTCCAGGGTTCTGTCTCAAGCCAAGCCAAAAACCCAAGCTGGGGTAATCCCAAGGGAGCTCAACTCTACCACCGGCTCTCCCCCTCAAATCCTGTTGGGTCAGAAAATCCAGAGAGAAGCTGCTGCACCACTGGAGGGAGGGAGGAGGAGGTGGAGGGGCGCTTGTTTTGTTCACAGTCCTGTACAGTAGTGTTGTGTCTCCTGTGGAGAAAGTGAGGATGGCAGAAGGACCAACTCGGATACAGGGGCGTTGCATGACTTTGGTCGCGATGAGGCCCCAGCTGAGCCTGGCCAGCTGCGAGCACACACTCTATACCACCGTAAAAACACACTCTCTGGGATTGCATTTCCAGCAGCACACTTAACTGTTGAGTTTCATCAGCTGTGATTACGTCAAAGAAGGAGAAGAAACACTGCTTTTACATCACTCAAAGCATCCTGGAAGCACAACAGTCAATTTCAGGACTAATCCAGCAACAACAAAAAAAAATCAACTAATCAGGAGCGTAGCCTGCAAGGTTTGCCTCGAATCATGGCACAGCGGCGGCATGGACACGGATGCCCGGCATCAGCTGGCGTGTGTGGAAGATCAGAAAATACATCCCAAGAGCCAAAATGTGGTGAAGAAGAAGAGGAGGAGGCTGTAGAGCAAGGAGCGGTGGAAGAAATCAGTGGAAAAACACATCAACTGTAGAGTAAAGATAACACATGGAGATATGTAAGAACTGATCTGTAGAGCTATTTGGAAAATCAGCGAGGGCTGTAACAGCAGTCGTGAAATATTGATAGGAGGCTAACACATGTGTGTGGTTATTGATGTTTCTGTGTAAACTGTGACATTTCTGAGCATATAGAAAAAGAAATGCAGAACAAACAGTAGCTCAATGGATGTGGTACAAGAGCATCAGAAGGCCACTGAACGTACAGTAAGCTGAAACACAATGGTAGCGGTGGTTAGGAGGTACAGGAAGTACGATAGTACCAATAACACAAAGCAAAGTGGTTGTCCTCGAGAAATTACGCCATGTAACACTTTGATAAACAAACCCATAAGTGCTTCTGACCTCACTCAAAGGTTATTTATGAAGATGAATGTTTCGCTGGTAGCGCAAAGAATATCGCATGAGCTCAAACCTACAGATAGAGTCCAAGAAGGAAACACTAATACTACAAATACTGGATGAAAAGATGACTCCCAGTCTCCAGAAGCAGTTTTCCAACGTGACAATGATCCCAAACACACTGCAAAATGACCTGAGCAGAAGGTAGAGAACCGTCCAGGAGGCTCAAATCTGCCATCAAAAATAAAGGTGGGCGTATAAAATATTCAAAAGATAAAAGCACTAATGAAGAGTGTACCGACTTTTGTTGCAGCTGGTTCTTCAATATGGAACTTTCATTATAGTTTAATTAATCAAAGATTTCTGTTTTGCAAATTAATTGGCTTCATTCTTCTCGGGGCTTCGGCTGAAAACAAATAAAATCATGTTAAATGAACAGGATTTGTAATTACTTAACATTTTTAGTGATACTGACTGTCTCTGTACTTGGTTTTGCTGTATATATTATTTGCAAATTTTTAATTACAATGAGTATTCATGTGAGAATAAGGAGAGCTCATAAGGCATTATCCCTGAAATGACCAGCTACACAGCACAGGTGATTAAAATGTACCTGACAATGATCCTCATACAACTAATCTGTCGGTCGATCTAATGTGCAGGTATGATTTCATGAAATATTTACAGCTAATATCCACATACAATCTGTGAACGGATGGAGTGGCCTAATAACACTGCATTTCGCATCCCCCCTGTGCAAAGCAACCAAAGGTCAACATCTGCTCTCGCCAGTTTGGAAAACACTGGGAGGCGGAGGATGACTGAAAGGGGGTGGGGGGTCATTAATTGGCAATCAGAATCAGAATCTGGAGGATAATAAAAGAGGCAGTTACAGTGCTGTAGGATGAACCCTGATATGTGTAATTTTTAACTTTATCTCCTCCTGCTTTGCCTTTAACGTCGAACTTCACCCCCCAAAAAATCAATGTAATACTTTCCCAGATAGTGGTGAGTTTTCATGGTGGGGAAAAAAACATTGACAAACAACTTCAATAGCTGCAGTCAAATCCATTTCTCCACTCTCTATATCAATGCTCAGTATTATAGTTACTTAAGAGGCTGGATTGGCTGAGCATGCATGGTCCCCTTTTTTGTGCACAAAGAAATAAAATAAATGGAACAGATAGAAGTGGGGTTCAATTAGAGCAGCTACAGGCAGGTAGAGGATGATTATTAAGGAGTTATTTTGGGCATCTACTCCTGGTTAAATTTCTCCATAGACAATGACGGGTGATTGGCAGGGGGAGCACTTCCAAAGCTTGGATGGAAATTAAATTCTCCCCCCATTGAGTCGGTGCAAAAATGAGCAACTGTGATAGAAAAATATGTGGTTCAGGGGATAAGAAGTCAAAGGTATAAGACTGTGTACATGAAAAAATAAATAAGATGACTAGGATCAGTAGAGCGCATACCTCCACCAACGCAATCTCACAATGTGAGAAAAGGGAAAATGGGTTCTTCCCCCAGCGTTCTGCCAAATTTGAAGCAAATCGGTTCAGTGGTTTTTGCGTAATCCTGCCGACCAATGAACAAACAAACAAACAAACAAACAGACATGGGTGAAAATATCACGTCCTTTGCTGGAGGTAACTGCAGCCTCCAAGGCACGTTTAAAATCCTCAAGTCTAGTCAACTTTGCTGATTCCATAATCGGCAGTTTAAATCAACTTTTAGATTCACTGACACTTTTTTGTGCGATTTGGTGTCAACAAAACCACAGTGTTTGTAAAAAAAAAAAAAAACTACTTCCTCTTTAGTTTTTATATTAATCAGGTTCCTACTGAGCCCAAAAAGGTAGGAGAAATTAAAAATGCTGACAAAATCAGTCAGACGGTTGCACGATTAAATATTGTGCACTGTAGATGACAACACTATATCCATTAAATATGGATTTAATTACCTTAAATTACCAGCCTTTAGCCATATTTGAGTTAATGACACAGAGTTTGGGAACTTTCTCTTTTTCCTTCTCTTTCTATAACCTTCAAGTCTCTATTTTCATAATTAAAAAAGTAGATTTCTGGTTGAATATCGATTGAAATCTTCCACCACAGCGAACTCTGACAACAAACTCTGAAGGCGTGAACAGGTTAACGTGGGTGAAATGACGACTCTAGCTGAAGCAGATGCATTTGCATGTTCACAGGCCTGGATGGAAAGTAAACTCACACCAGAGTTTCCTGTGAATTAGACTAATGAGATAAAGGTTTGTTTCATAGGAAAATCTATCTGCTGCTACATTCAGGATATCTGCTCCACCGTGCAGCATTTATTCCAATAAAATTTCAGATATTGGATTTGATTTGCATCCTCGTGTGCACAGCATGTATAGATCACTCTGCGTGGCATCTCGCATTTCACACATCTCATCACTGCAGAGGAGAGAGACGGTCCCTGCGGTGAGACACAGCAGCTTCTGCCAGGGGTCCAACACGCTGGTGTCGTCGTATAAATAAATACAAAACACGCTGAACACACAAGCACACATTCGCTCATGTCAAGCTGAGATACTTGGAAAAGACTGACAGAATTTAGCTGGAGAGAAAAAAAAGGCAATCCAGCTTATTTGCTTGTTGACTGACAGGTTATTGAATATCAGGTTTTTGCGAGACAGCAGGCTGCACATCAGCTGACTAACTGTAGATGCAAACTTCAGCTCGCGTCAAGTTGGATTTTTCTCTGATGCTCCTCCAGAGTCGTCCAGAGTCGTCGTCACCTCTGGGGGAACGGCGCAGAACTCCTCTCCAACAATACCTGTCCGCTGTTTTCTCGGCGTACACGCGAGCAGCTCTCCAACCAAATTATTCATCGAGTCGAGGCCAGGAACTGAGAGAATGGTAACTAACTGTCGAGACAGTACCCGGTCGACCCCCACCACCCCTCTCTTCTTTTTTTTTCTTCCCTCCTCTGCTGGTTCGAGATGCCAAGAAAACACATCAATCTTGCACGTGCTGTTGACAGATTTCGGACACCTGTTCCACCAGATATGGTTTGTCATTTGAATAATTCGTTTTCATTGCTGTTTTCACAGCCGGACCCGTATCAACAATTTACAGCGGCGGGCGGCACCGCCTTGTTTGGTGTTTCAAACTATGACAAACTTTATGTGACAGTTGTGTTTGCAGCGTAACACTGATCCAGTACTGAGAGGCTGCGAGTTCTCCCAAACCTAATTTGCCACATACGATCCCCCGGTGGCTCGGTTGTTTCTTGCGCCACACAACTATTTGTGATATATCTTCAGAGTTCATGGCCTTGACTCTCACTTCACCTCTCTAACTTCAAATTTCCCTTTAGATTTGCACAAAAAATTGGATAAATAAGAGGTTTAGCTTGTAAATTTTATAAGATAATTAACATTCTAGAGGAGGAATATTCAGAGGAATATTTTTACTGTAGCACTGACCCTTGCACTTTTTTTAACTTTTCTACTTTTGCTCTCATTATTCTTATGAGTACCTTTACACTCATTATTGCACTGTGCAGGGCATGGGATCATTTGCAAAATGCTCGAGCTGCGATTGGCGTTTTAAACTTTCAGAGTGTATAGTTTTTGTCTGCCTCTCGCAGCCAGTGAAGAGCCCTGGTTTGACAGGTCCAGAGTAAAGATGCTTCTTACAGTAACAAGGAGCTGAATCATGAATCAAGACAGCCAGGGCCTCTGCACATGTCCATCACGAGGCAGACAGCAGTTTGCATGACCGCGGTCCAAAGGCTGCTGTCAAGCCGCCAGCTTGTCACAAAACAGGCGACTGTCATGAGGAAGAGATACAGCTGACAATTAGGAAGCTGTCTCTGTCATTCACTCCCAGTCAGAAATTGACCAGCGGTCCAGAAAAGAGAGGATAGGCTTCAACCACTATTTTTCTTTTCACTGTTTTCTCTCATTATCTGTGGTTGATGCTTCACAGAGACTGTCAGTTCTCACTAGCGATTTGGCCATCAATCGCAACAACACAGAGGGCATCGCCATGACTTCCAGGAAACTGCTGTGTCTGCGCGCAGTGGATGAAACAAAAATGAAAAAAATAAAGGGGGGAGCGTGCTGGGATGTGCTTTAATAGCCCATCTGCTCGTTGCACATCTGCATTGAATCAAACAAAAAGAGGGAATATGAATAAACAGCTCTGAGGATTTGTGATCTCGCTGGTCGTGCATCTTAGTCGGCCGCTTTTAAACATGAATGAGCTGAGAGCTGGACTGAAACTGCACCTTAAAGGGAAGTTTTGTCTTTGTTTTTCTTTCAATGGGGAAAACTTTACAATGAAATCAATCACAAACAAGGCCAGAGGAGCCTCAGATAGTTTACTTAATGGTTTTCACGTCAGTCAAAGAAATGCCGTTGCAGAATACAGTTGCTATTTCTGCGAGTCGATTTAGAACAATCTGTATTGCCGCGTCTGTCTCATCCATGCTTATATCCACTGTCCTCCATTTCTGGAACGGCGTCAGGCTCTGGCACGGGACGCTGACATTCCAATGCTTAATACCTAAAAGCTCTGATTGGCTCGCTGCTCTTTGAGGGAGCAGCCATCAGTTGATCGCTGGACTCTAGATCTGTAAGTAAGACCATACAAGTGGAAAACAAATCGCCGGTTTAACCCCAAAATGTTCATATTTGAACATAAAACTGAACATGGACGCAGCTATTATAAGTGTAAATTACATAATAAAACTGTGTGGCGCAAGTATGGCATCAGTTTTCCTTCATTCAAGTGGTTTAGATAAATGGAGACTTTAAGTAAAATATAAAGTACTATTAAAGCAAATCAGATATTTAAGGCAGCGAGTAAGCCTTAAAATACTTAAATAAAACAAACCAAACTGAAGTTATATAAGATTATCTTTTAAAAAAGATGTAAAAATAGACTCTACAGGTCAAATTAAGGAGGTTAAGGTCACCATAAAGTGTTGTTAACGGTGTGGGAAAGATATATGTGAGACTAACATACCCTGCCCTATATTTCATGATTTCTTCCCCTGACACACTCTGTTTCCGCTCCTTTGACAAGTTTATACCAGCATCATCCTCATTTTCCATTCTTCCTTTTTGCCTTCATTTTTTATTGCCTACCTATCTATCTATCTATCTATCTATCTAGGTCTTACTTTTGTTTCATCTCTGTCTCTGTCTCTGTGTCGGTGCTGGGTTTACCACGCTGCTCTAATTGTTTTCTCATCTCACTCTCCGGGGATGTGTAGGCATGGCCTTATTATCCCCCCGGCTGATCGATGTGATTTATAGGTTTAGGGAGCGAGACATGCAAACTTTCTCATCTCCTGGGGATAAACCGAAGAAATCAATCACACACACTCGCTCTGTGTGTGTGTGAGCATGTGTGTGTGTGTGTGGGCCAATCCAGACCTGAAAACTACTTTCTCCAAAGACCATCATGGAAGCAGTATCACTCTCAACTCAAATCGAGCTACAGAGTCTAAGTCGTTCTTTTTTCTCTTTTAAACTCAATTTACTTCAGGATTTTCTCGGAGTACTTCATGTGTATATGCTAAAAATATACAGTATCTTGATCAGCGGAAACACCTGGAAACACTTTTTATTTTTATGTTTTTAACACGAGCTACCACTTTGTGTCTCTCGCCACAGTTACGCTGATTACTTTGTTTATGCCGTTGCACTGTGCAGTAATTTGCCATGATGCAGATGGCCTCCTTGTTAACATAATCACGTTGGTCCCCACGAGGACAGCAGGAAATCATATAGCTGTGGAGATAATTCCCACCAAGACTTGATGGTAATTGCTCTGTCTCTTCCCTCTTTTTTTTCGTATATGCATGTTTTTTAGTGGCATTCAACTTCATTAGAGAAGGAACAGCAAGTAACATCACACTTGATTCAGACATAGATTGACTGCGGTCCTCTGCAACTCGTTTTTTTATTGATCTCATATATGACTCAGGCTTAAAGGGGGACAATCAAAGCCTTTAAAAGACCGTATTGGATTAAAGTTGCACTTCTCCCTTTACCTTCATGATGCATCACACTGTGCACCTGCCAGACAGGTGTCCGATCAACATACAGCAAGCTTTGCTGCCTTCAATGCGATCGATACCCATACAGTTCAGCATTCAGAATCAGGCTTCGAGCCTAAACGGAAGAAGTGTGATGTGTGTTGCATGTTAAAGACTCATCTCCATGCAACTCACCAACCAAAGTACACCCAGAAAGGTCAGGTTTCTTCTTAGCTACCTTTAAGCTAATGCCACCAGTATTTGATACCAGACTTAAGTTCTAGCCTTAATGCCACTAATGTTTGACAACTGGTATTTGCGAACTTGTGAGACGAGTTGCTGCTGGTTAATCTGACCTCCTGTGCTTTGAAGTCATATATTTGTTCATTTTAAACTTTAAAGCTGCTATATCAATATTTTATGGACACGACTACAGCTGCAGCACCCCTCGGCTTTCAACTTTTTCCGACTGACAACTTTTACTGTTTTGGTTCATGCTGTCATTTTTGGTCGACAGACAAAGATAGCAACAAGCTTAATGGGCCAATTAGCAACGACAGAGCCAAATATCTCTCTGAGGAGTTAGCAGAGACCACAATACAGCTTAATTGAGAACAAATACTGGATTTACATATGTGAAGTTGCAAAAAACACGACTCCAAATTAACTTTGCAACATAATAATATGTAAATGTTGTGTTTGCAGCCTGTTTTGCTGCCTCAAATTAAGCCAAACAAATCGATTAATACGCTTCAATTTTTTCCCATGTGTAGTAGTCCCAATTCCTCCTGATTCTAGTTCCACCTTTACTCCAAAAAGCTTGGACATCTTCGTGCACTTCGACTTTGTTCATCGTGTGGCTCAGACTGTTTGTTGTTTGTCACAAATAGCTCTGACTAACTCATTAAAAGTACCTGCTTTCAAGTGATTACTACTTATTACTTACTTACAAGTTGGATAATTATGATAAAATGAATGGAGAACAATGCAAATAACAGCAACAGACACTGGCTACATGTCATTAACTTCCTCCTCTTTGAATTCAGAGCTACTGACAACCAAATTCCTTTGTTTGTGTCAACACACTCTGCCACTGAGGTTGATTCTGATTGCACTGCCATAGAAGGAAAGATGTAATTGCCTGTAATCACTTCGTACTCGAGTCCGAATCACAATTAGAGACTTGAGACTTGACACGCAATTAAGACTTTAAATTGCTCTTGCTCCTTTTTTCCCTCAGAGACTTGACTCGACCCGACACTGCTCGGAGACTCGAACCTTGACTTTTGCTTTGATTTGTCCGACGTGTGATTGTTTCTGGATTTGTGAGACGCCAGGCGATGAGCTCATCGGAGATGCTGCTCTGTCGGATGATTTTTATCTGTTTTCCAATGACTCAATATCTTCAATTAACTCCAATTAGACTTGTTTAAGGACAATTAATCATTAATTAACCAAGGGAGGCGGGTGGTAAATATTTACTTATTCATCATACATATTTCTTGTTTTGCTTATGATTATTTTATGAGCTAATTTTCTTATAGTGTGTGCCCATGTGTGCAGCACTCTAATCTAACGGGCCGGTGTCCCTGTTTGCACATTCATCATGGATGTTAGACCATAATCTTTTATCCCCGCCTCAGACAGTCTGTTGATAAAATCCAATGGAGAGCAAGGACCACAAAGTTAATAGACTATCAGTCCCCTCCCTCCCCTAAAAAGAACTGATTGTACTATTCAGGAGGGTCGCATACACAGTGACAAGGGGTCGCAGGCAAAAGCAAGAACAAAAGAAAAACTGAGGGAAAAGTGAGTGGAGCGAAAGAGTGTATTTTGAGTCCTGTGGGTTAATTCAGTGCCTTTCAGCTACAATTGCCGTGTCTAAACATTCATGAGCCATACGAGGGAGGGAGGGAGGGAGTGAGGGAGGGAGAGGCAGAGAAAACGAGGGGAATGGATGGAGCAACAGCACAGCGCTCAGACACAAGAGGGAGAGCTGGAGAGGCAGTTGGCGTGCGAGCTCATCCACAGCGCTCCGAGCAGGTAGAGCGAGCACCAGCAACAGTGGGGGAGAAGCAGTGAGAGAGAGAGAGAGAGAGAGAGAGAGAGAGAGAGAGAGAAGGGCAGGCAGGGAGGGAGGGAGGAAGTCTATCTTTTCACCTGAAGATTACTTTGTCTCTCACTTCACTCACCCTGAGCGCTGGAAGGGGGAGCAGCGAGGAGGAAGGAGCTGAGTGGATCAGGAGGTGCCAGCTCTTGGTCTCTGGTCTTTTTTTTCTTCTTCTTCTTCTTCTTCAGCTGGACTTCGGCGATCAGAGAGATCTGAGATACGAAACAGAAGCTGACGCGTCAAAGAGAGAAGACTAAAAAAAAAAAAAAAGTGAGAAAACTGCAGTAAATGGCACTGACTGCAGAGGAAAAAGAAGTTTCACTGAAGATCTACTACTTCTAAAAAGGTAGGATTTGGATTTATTTGTTTAATATTTCTGATGGTTGTAACTGAATGCACTGGGATATAAAATCACATTATATATTCATTTGTTGCACATTATCACCAGAACAACCTGTTACAAGGTAAGTCTTCAAATGCTGCATTCAGGGGCTGGTGTGTCTTTGCTGTGTGCGTGCGTTGGTGCAATCATGACTATAGTTTAGGTGCAATTGTTTTAATTAATTAAGGCAGATGCGGTGACAATATGGTAAAGTTGCGAGTGGTGAAGAGGAGGATGAGAAAATCGGGAGGATAAAAGAGGAGATGGGAGGACAGTGGGAGTGAGAATGTGCAGAGAGGGGGGAGGCAGAGAAAGACACATGAGTGTGAAGGAGAGTTGGATGGAGAAAGATAGATAGAGAGAGAGTAAAAGAGGGGGGGGGGGCTTGCTGGCATCCAACTCAGTAACCAAGGCAGCTGACATGAGGGAGAGCCAACAGGGGACAGTGGGATTTCTATTTTTCACCCTCGCTCAGATACGCCGGGGCTCTGCCAAGTCCCCTGCCTCATCCCCCACGGATAAAGATTTCATTGTGCGGAGCTGTGACCGAATTCATTAAGCATCTACATGTACTCTCCCCTAGCCGCACTTACTCTCTTACGCTCCTTTTCCTCCCCTCTCTCCCCCCTCTCTCTCCGCTTGATACTCACTCTGCTCCGTCTGCTCCTCCCCTCTCGCTTTCATTATAGTCTCAGTTGGCCCCGTAATCAGCTCAACTCATGTTGCATCAACAGTTGTATTTTGTAAAGCTCTGTGGTGAATAATAAACACACACTGTATGATTCTTCGGGGGAGAGGATTTCTAAACAATGGTCCCAACGCGAAACTTTATCAACCTTGGGTGTCAGGATGCCACATGGGGTCGCTCTAGACACAACTGGGGGAGGATTTAATGGATGGCAACTTTGCGACTTATAGAGGGCATTGTGGGAATTTTAAGCGGTGCCAAATCCTGCCAACATTTTTGCAGTTTTAATGTCACATTGAAACGCTGTAATGACAAAACCCAATGAGAGTTATCAAGCAACATAAAGTGAAAATTGGATTTAGGAAGGAAGCCAAAACATACCTCCAAATTAAATCTGTTTTTGCTGAAATGTGTAAATCAAAACGTTGATATTGGAATAAGTTGTTTTTAACATGATAAAGAGACGATGTGAACTAAAGAACTGCAAATTTGTTCTGTCTTTCTGTTGTTTTTTAAGTTTTTATTATATGTTGGTGCACCTACAAGTCATGTGCTCATAGTAACGTTTGTCATACAGCTTTGACAACAATGCTACGTAGCTAAAGTGTTACTAATCCAAAGTTGTTTTACTGTACGTGCTTAAACTTAACTTTATCTTGAGCCAAATGGTTAAAATTAAATTGTTAAATGTCCATTTTAGAAGTTACAGTTGCGAAACTTCCTACTTTGGCACCATCTAGTGGTTATATATGGAATTGCTTGATAGACAACAATTGGGCCATTTGAATGTTAATTTCACAATTTTTTTTTTTAAATTCAGTGGGGGAACCACAAAAATATGGCATGACATTTAAGTGACTCATTCATCACTTTTCTTAAAATAACAGCAGTTTAATAGGTCATAGTGAGCACATGGGTGTCATTATGTTTGATGGATTTGATGGATTCAAATGGTTTTTGTATGTGTTCACTGATCAAACAGTGTATTAGTCTTTTCACGCCTCTCTCCACATTGAAGACCAAGTCGTCACCCCTTTAGGTAAAAGGCTGGTAAAAGGCTCCTTATTGTTTTCCAAGATGTGAGACACTTCGCTTGTGGTGAAATCAATAGCCCAGTAAATTCTTAATTGAATGACTGCAGGGCCTGGAGCCTGATGGTGCTTTATGGGCTACCAGAAGGCGCCTTTGAGCCTTTGAGAGCACAGAGAATAGCAAGGACCCTGCTGGCATTGTTGTGGTCTGGGAAACAACGTCATGTCAATCAGCCTGGCCTGGCAGGCAACAGCGGCGGCGGCAGCCTTAGCGGTAGTACACCTGCAATGTTACGCTTGAGCTGATGCCGGCGTCATATTACCTCCAATTAGCTTTTGTACCATTGAAACACTTTTTCTTGGCTCATTTGATCATCATGCAGCACGTTTTCCCAGTGTTACTTGACACCGGGGAGTAGTATCGTAGATGTCATCGCGGTGATCGAAGATGGAAATCCACCCTCACGGCTTCGGGGTAGAAACGGACACTGGGTGTCAAAACTGGATGTATGTTTTCTGTACACCCTCGTAGTATCTTGTAGCAGAGCGAATCCTTTGTTGGGAGCTTTTACTCATCTGTCTCAGCTGTTGATGGATTGACTGACCTCAGGGCTTCTGTTGCCACTTCAACAGAGGGACAGACCACAGTGCATACTTTTGGTCAATTTGCTGAGTGTCATGCTTGTTTCACACAACAGAATCACTTTGTTAACCAGTTTGCCCTTGTAGATAATGTGTTGTACAATTCTATTTGGTCTTAGTGATGCTCCTGGGACCCTTGGGTCATTTTTGATCAGACAGTATGGCTGAACCAACAAAGGCTGGCTATTTTCTTGTATTTATAATAAAACAAACCCAAAAAGCTGAGTCAGGAAGTACAGCAACTTTCCCACATTTCCTATTTTTGCCACATTCATATCTGTTTAGCGCTCTAAGCTGAAGAACAGCAGATAAAAATACACCTGTAAACACACCAAGTAATAAGTTGAATCCCATTGCATTCTCAAATTCACACACAGGCAACGTTTGCCCTTTATTTTACTGAATGTACACTACAATAATGTTCATCCATGTGTGATGTGCATGCATGTGCAGGGGGCATTGTTTGTGTGTTAGCCCTGCTAAATTCCTCAATGCCCAGGCTTGATCACGCACCAGAAGGTGCAGGTTTTCATTTCATTAAGCCGCTCCTACAACTGCCTCTAAAGTCAAACAGTGAATTATTCTATGTCCTCTTGGTTTGAAGAAAGCAATCATGTTTTCACTTTTTTTCCTTCTTTTTTTTTCAGGGCTGACTCTCAGGCAATGGATCTATTTAAAATGAGAGTTGCTTAAAGTAATAGACAGAAACACCATCTCTGAAATTAATTTGAATTGATTCTCCCTAGTCCTTTTCCCCCTGCTCTGACAAGGTTTTGAGAAGGAAATTTCAAACGTTCAAGGCCACATGTAAAAATCAATTTCTAAATGAAGCTGATCTGAGAGATGAGCCATCTCTCTCAATAGTCTTCACCGTGCACGGGAGACCAGTCTGAGCGCATACCAAACTTGCCTTAACTGTTGCATGGTAACGTACTGTAGAGCCTAATTATTTTCACTGAACAAATGGGGAATTCCTGTGATAGCACAGCTCTGCTTTTGTTCGTCCATGTCAGCATTAATGAGGAATATCCAAAATCCACAAAAATAATAACTGGCATAACTTGTATGTAGATATATATAAAATTGCCAATGAATCACACCCTTGACTGGACATTATGGACAAAATAATGAAGATGGCTGTTTTTGTTAAAAGCAGCCAAAACTGTTAACAAAGCTAACAAGTAGAAAAGCTAACATTAGCTCTTAACAACAACAAACAACATTTAAAGTTTTTGCTATCAGCTATTTTAGCATTAGCGACTGTTTACTTAACAGTCTAGAAGACACGTTTTGAATTCAGCATCAAGCTTCATTCCTTTACTCGCTCAGAACTGTATCCTGTCGTGGAAAACAACAGCAAAGTTTTAGGTCTAGTTTTATCACTTCTTTTCTGCTACTGAAGTTAGTATGCTAACTAGCTAGCCAAGGTCCCTTTAACTGTCTTTGGTTGGCATATCAACCATTTTAAGCTAACACTAGCAGGCTACCTAGCCTAATCAAATATTTCTGTGAAATTACTCATCATAAGTGCAAGACTCCTTTTCACTGGCACAAATGTAGGCATGTAGCAGGTTACTGTTATTTAAGCTGCTATGTATGCTAAGCAAGTGGCAAAAAGAAGTTTAGCTGCAATGATAAGCTGCCAGGGAATTATTTGGCAAATATTTTTTTAATCAAATAATCTTTTGAATTTTAGTAATTTGTCAAACAAAAATGTGAGATATTTGCAGTTTCTAACTGGTCAAATATGAAGATGTGCAGCTTTTCTTTGTCACACATGATAGGTAACTAATTATCTTTGGATTTTGGACTGTTGGACATTTGAAGATGCCACCTGGGCTGTGGTAAACTTGTTCAATTAATTGAAAAAATAATTGGGAGATTGATAGATAATGAAAATGTTAGCTGAAGCCTAATCTCCTACATCTACTTCTAATTTTACATTTCCCAATCCCCCCCCCCCCCAAAAGCTGCCGGATTTGTCGGTTGGCTCTTTGCTTTTAAAGTCATTAAAGGTTTCTTAGTGTTGCAGACTTTAGTGCCTGGTCTTGGGGATTGGGTGAGGGGCTGTCCATGCAGTGTAAGCTGTGTTGAGGTTAGGATGATTGGAAGTAAACAGTGTCATGTCAAACCGTCTTAGCTCTCTGCCAAAAGAGAAGACTGAGTAGTTGAGGGGGCTGTCCCCACACACCGAAATGTCACCGGCTTATTTCATGCAACAGCAAATGTGCTCACAGTCAACCTGTTCAAACATGCTGCCTACTCAGTTATCACACTCTGGATTAGAGCACGAGGAGGAAAAACACCTAAAATATAACTGCAAACTATGATCCCCAATTACATCAAAATCAAACATCCCCTATTTAATATTTTAACAATCCATCTCCCATCTATAGACGAAAAATAAACAGCTAATCGACCTTCAACGAAGGCCAAAATAATCATCACATTGCATAAGGAATACAGTGCGACCTTGGTCCTGGCAGACAGTGATTACGTTTTATTGGCCCCAAAAAAGAAGGCCAACACACACCAATGTACTCTGGCTGAATAAAATGGAGCGTGGTGGGGAATGAGTTATAGTCTCTGGAGTCTGTGCGGTCCAGTCAACTTTTTCTCTCCTATAGCAGCAGAGGGGATGAGTTGCCATAAATCTGAGCCACAGATCCATTAGGTTTCTGTACTCTGCAGCTCACAGCATCAGGCTAACTCTCCCCTTTTTCCCTCCTTCTGTCCGCTGCTCTTTGGACCAGCCACAGCAATAATAATGTCTCTAATGTTATAATTCCTGATTTATATGGAGTCTTTCTTGTGTCAATTGACTACTTGAAATGCTGGTTTGAGTGATAGTTGAGTTAGTTTGAAGTTCAGACACTAGAAATCTGTACTATACCCTTTGTCAAACCCAAAGTAGAGGTCTTAAAGGGTCCAAAAACCCAGTCTGAAAGGGACCAAACCCCAAGGATAACCAGTCCTAATTCAAATGCAGCAGCAGCGAACCTGAAGAAACCCAAGAGAGAAAGACTAACACCAACAATGGCAGCAGCATGATGTATCACCAATTAACAAGCACTCGAAAAGTTGAAAACTGATAGTGATAGGTGGATTCTTTCCACAACTTCACTGCACAGCTAGTATTCACAACAGCTCAGCAAGTGTGACTATCCAAAAACTTTATAATACCATCTCATTTTGACAACCATCCTCTCCTAACATTACAACTCAACTTGATGAAACTAACTTTTTCCTCATGTTGTCCAACCTTATTCTGAGAAAGTACATTTTGTTCTGAACAAGAGAAGAAATATAAGGTTAGTTATTACATTTTTGGCAAACAGACTGGCAGCTGCAGTTGAAAACTGAAGCAATAAATATAATTTTTCTTGCACTTCACAGTTCAGAGTTTACCTTTTGTCTTTAGTCAAAAGCAAGTCAAGTCTAGAAAAACCTGGCCAGACAGCAGCAACAGAACTGGGTATTTCCCAAACCCAATTAGACTCAATATAATTTGGACCCAGTCCGAATTGGATTCCAAGTGAGGAGACTGGACCATTCATGTAATTTGTAATGTTAATACCAGAAAACGTCTTGAAATGTTGAATAAATAGCAAACAATAAGCAAGATCTGAATTGTAATGAAAACAGGGAATCTTGCTGATGGCGGTTATGTTTTTCAGTGAAATGAAAAATATGAGCTTTTCTCAAGGAAAGAGTGCATGAGTTATAGGAAATTAATAACTATCTAAAAATCTGTTATTGAGAAATCAATCAATCCTAACTTTAAAAAACTGGTTGAAATATTTTGGTTCAGGAGTGAAAAACTGCAGTAAAATGGTGAGTGTTTTGTGGATTGAGCCAAAGACTACAGAATAAAAAGAATTTTGCTGCAGGAGTTCAACAGTGATGAGTAAAAATGTAGAAAATGTGAAATATTTGTTGAAAATTGGCCAGTCTGTGGAGCTATCTAAACCAAAATCTAATCAGTTCTTCCTTGGCTCACAGCCAAATTTGATATTGAATAAACAAGAAGAGAAAGATTGTGTATTTTCTAAGATTATCTGTGTTCTCGTTCAGTAACTGAAGCCGGCTGTTTGCCCTTTTCATGCCCAGGCTTGACATGAAACCTGCTCTTACAGTACTGTGTGTGTGTGCACAGGTTTGTGTACATATTTCTTTGTCTGTGACCTGTGAATACGTGTGTTTGCGAGGTTGTGTGTGGTTGCGTCAGTGCAGATTGCTTGTGAAATATGACCTCTGGAAAAGTTTCCTGTCCACAATCTCCTCTTTGAACTCCAATCCATTATCTTCAGGTATCAAATTCATCCCAACAGGTGTAGAGTGTTAAATGATACAGGCCTGTGGCAGCCTGCCACAGATGCAGGGATGAAAGGGAAGCACACGAGATCAGGTGCCGGGCGCTGGCTCTGCTTAGATGCACAGACACATATACCCCTGCTTACCTTACACATTTCACAGGGGGCCTCCATATTGCTGTTATCACCCACATCATCTGCAGCTGCAAGGGAAGTGAGAGCGTTGCACTGTGACAGTCAACCAATGGAAGTTTTTTTTCCTGTCTTGGAGGAGATGTGACTGAAGTTTTGAAGACATATCACATTGTAAGATACAGTTTGCGCTCTGATTGGCTGGAAGGCTTTTATCTGAGCTCTCCTCAAACATCTTTTTTTTCTTCCCTCCATATCCTGAAGCATCCGATCGATGCCTTGAGAGCCATGTAGACAAAGAAGAGAAAGTCAGAAAAGAAAGAGTCTCACATCTGTTTCTTCCCTGCTGTTTGCTGAGACAGACAAGAATTGCTGGTTGTTTGAGGAGAAAAAAATAAATCTTTGGCTGCACTTTTTGCCTTACAGTCCTGGAAGTGAAATAGTTTTCGACTCATCCACTCCTCCCAAACTCTGCCATGATCAAACGAGATCTTGATCATGACCCCCTTCAGATGTGGATTCTGTAACACTGCAGAATCTGTTAAAGTAATGGGTTTTTGGGTTTTCAAACATATGTTACTAACAAAGCCTCAAATCTTGCTCAATATATGGTACCCGGTGTACGACAAGTGGTACAAAATCCCTCTCACCAGGAGCCCTGTAGATTCCCCAATGATTTTTGTGATTTATCAGCTCTCCGCTGCCACTTTTATGCAGTCCAACTGTGCCAATGAAGAACAAAAGCTGCTCTGATCAGTAATTTTCATTAGCAATGGATCAAATAACTATGCTAATATGACAGGGGTTGCTCGCACTAACGAATAATTATCACTCGACTCTGTGGTTCTTTTCACCTTTTCGGAGTATTTGAGCTTCTTTAAGTGTGTTTTGATTCCAAATGAAAGATATTGTTGCTGTGTAGAAGCAACTGTTTGCTAGCACGTTTGCCACGGCGGCTTTCTAAGGCGCTACAACACCAATGTTGTGTTTACAACCTGCTGTGCTGTTCAACTGAATCCAACTTTGTTATTAGCTATTACTGTAACTTAGGCTGCTATGAGTTGTACAGATAACTTCCTGCACATCTACAGTAGAGATGATAAACTGATTAACCAAATAATCTTAACAATTTTAGTAATAATAAACTGAATATCTTTGGATTTTGGACTGTTTTTCAGGCAAAACAAGATGTTTTAAGATGGCCACCTTGGGCTGTGGTAATGGGACTATAATGGGAATTTTCTGATTTTTTCTGGTATTTGGTAGAAAAAATAATTAACTCATTGAAAAAATATTTGGCAGACTGACAGATGAAGAAAACTGTTGGCTGCAGTCGTAACCGCTAGATTGGGACTCATTTTATTCCTTTTTGGTAACGTTCTATGAGTAGTTCGGAAAAAAAAAAAAAAATCAGGATGTACTGTTATTGTATTTATTTTTTTAGCCTTATATCACAAGGGGGAAAAGTAATAACCCAATTTTATAACTAAACACTAGCTCATTTGAGCTTTTTATGATTTTTACTAAAAACTGAAAAAAGGACAAATGTATTTCTGAGCTTTTAGAGACAAAACAAACTGCAGAATAACATAATATCCCCTTCTTTATTTAACCTTGTGCACAAGATCCCTATCATTGTAACTTTTAAAGAAGAAGGACTCAGAGTTCTCACTCAAACATGAGGCATTTCTGTAATGTTTATGCAATGTGCTACATTAGTTATGCAATGAAAAGCGTGTCTAAAATGGGCTCCATCACATTATTCTATCTAATTCATCTTCATGGTCACCGAGCCATACAATCTGTAGACTAACTTAGAGGGGTTGGAAAGAAGATAGTTTCTGTCCTTCACAACTTAATGTGTGCGTTATTTTCTCTAAATTTACCAAGGCTCAATTATGTGTTGTAAATCAACAGTTTTTCAGTTTCCTTCTGAGAGAAATAAGCTTCAGAATAGGACTAGAAAGCGCTCCAGTCAGAACCTGTTTATTTGCTCACGCTGAGGCAAAGTCCCGTGTGTTGATCGACGCCGTTTGATGGGGCTGACATCACTGATGCCTTGTTGCAGTGATGGATGGGAGTGGTGGGGCGGGACATCTACCTCCCCCCTTCCTTACACCCCCCAAACCAACCACCTCTCAAATACAAACACGCATGAGCCGTTTGATCTCGCTCTACCCCCTCAAACACAGTCACAACCACCTTGGAAAAACACACTTCAATACCCGTCCTCTCTCCCATCCCTCATCCAGGTATCATTATTCTTCCCTTTGAAATCACTTTACCTGTGTCCTCTTTTTAAGCTGAGGAATGAACAGTAGTAGATGAGACAGAATGGGAGATGTAGAGGAGGAGTAGCGTGAGGAAGTAACACACAGCAAGAGTTCAGTCTCGCCTGTCTACAGGAATCCCCAGTCAGGTGGGAGGATCAGTTCCTCTTCCTACTGTATTCAGGAGACAAATGTCTCCTGAGGTGATTTCTGCATCTCATGTGGTAGCCATGAAATCAAACTTGTGGAAAACTTGAAGCAGAACCTCTTTAGGCACAGTTTAGATGACTCGCAGGTTGAAAAACTGAACTGTGTTAATTCAGAAGTGGATGTTTTTTAGATATATATATCTCACATAAAATCATTATGTCAACTAGAGGTGAATAACTATGTTTGAAGTCAGTTAGGCTTCATGTCATTTAAAAGAAAACTGAGGAAAACTTGTAATCACAACATAAAAAGACTAATTAGTGGCAAGTATGCTAACTGGCCACATGGGGGCAGAGTAAACAGTCGTAAACACAATCGCAGTCAATTGGAGTCATATTTTTGTCCATTTGATGAATTTAAGGACAATTTTCGTTTCCATTTTTAGGGTCTGGCTTGGTCATCACCAACTTCTTTGTAAATATATGCGTCTTTAGATGCTAAATGTCCGATGTTATTTGCAAGATAGATGTTAGCATTGTCTGTCTGCCCTTTGGTTCTGGGCAGGAAGTGTACAGTGGGTTTATCATAATTCTCACAAAAAAACCACTTTTACATTACGTGTAGTCGCCTGATGTATTGTTAATAGGAAAAAATGGATTAGTGCAGATTTGAATTCTGTTAAAAACACAGTAAAATTAATTGATTTCGTGAAATAATGAAAGTTATCGTGATGTGTTGTAGCATGAAAAGTTTCCTGTTAAAATATGTTAGTATAACAAGGAAATGTGCCATAATACAATTAAAAATCATGTGTTTTGACTGGCAAAAAACCAAATCAGTGCTTGTTGGGTTACATTTTGTACTTAAGAGTGCAGCTGAAAAAGCCGCATTGTATGAATATATCATTGCTCTGTAATGGAGGAATGTCAGTTTGGGGACAAGCACAATGGTTTGGCCTCTCTTCTTAACTGCAGTTGGCGAACTCTTGTGGCCATATGTTTGAGTAAGTGCCTGTCTTGTACAACAACCTGCTCCGCCTTGTCAAGTGGGCCCTGGGATCCATGTTTGCAGTCACTTCAATTCTTAAGTTCTGCCTTTAAATATTTGAAGAGCCAGACACGAATTAAGAACAAGGAGAAGAGGGGCTGCACAGAACACCATGCAAGAATAGGAATGCATTTATAATGAATGCACCTCGGTTCCCTCTCTGGTCTTATTTCAAGGTGAATGAGCATAGCGAGTGAGAGTGGAATTAAGTTGTTTTATACATTTAACATGTGATTTGAATGCCATTTTCTGAGCTATGACTGAGGTCTTGGGGTTATTTAAAGGGAAACAACACATTTTCTCTGCCAGATATCTATTCGAAGGAGTTCAAAACATTCCAGGTGTGAAGGGTAGTTATATATTTTTGAGGTGTACCCACTCCCCACCCTCTGTCTGCCTCCTGTATGTCAACTTCAGTTTGTCATTTCTGACATTTCCTGGAGTATGTTTTTGAAAAGTGCCAGACAACAAGCTGCACAGGAGCTGCGGGTTACATGCGAGCTGCAGTCGAGGAAAAAAACAGGAGTCGTGTAGCGCAGCCATGTCCTGTAGCTGTATGGCATCATGGTCTACTGAACCCACTGTTTGAGAAATTGGTCTCTGTCTTACAAAGGATTTTTCTCAGTTTGATGCTTCACATGGCTGGAAATGTTACCCTGGCTATCAGTCTCCACTGTGGTGGGGGATATTTTTACGGATCACATCATCAACACAGTTATCTACACTACACAAAATGAAAAAAAAAAAAAAGAATCCCGCAAACAATAACAGATAGTTCAGCAGAGAGGTTTAAGTGTTTTAGGATGGACTTCTTTCTGTAGATGACAACATATTATTTCAAAGATCAGATATAATCATGAAAATGGCACAGAGCCGGTTTTACGATTTAAGATTCTAAAATACACTTCAACAAAATACTGAATCCCTTCTTGTTCACTCTCTGGTGGGCGAACCAACCAGAAACTGCAAAAATAATAATAATTTTCCTTTTTTTTTGGCATTAGTTTGTTTTGTGATGGGAATTGGAAGCCTGCATAATCACAAGAAAACTCCTATTTGAAAAAGCAGTTCAAACCTTCAGAGTCATGTTTTATTTGCTTAGTGGACACTCTAATCTGTCATTTCGACACCGACAGCTTTACACATTTGGCGTTGCGGCATGGATTTGTTTTTATGGCTGAATGTTTATTAGAGCAAGTGAAGTAAATTACTTCTCCTGGGGAAAACGCTACAGCCCTGGGCCTATTCCCTGCTCCAACAATTACACACAACATTCACTGCACCTTGTTTTTTGTTTACAGTTTTGAAACCATAATCTGCAACTTTACAGTGTTGTAATCGGTTATGGCTTCGCACTCAAACACAAGACAGAGAGAAAGAGAGATGAGGCATGCAGTAGAGGTAGGAAAAAAAAATGTCAGGACACTGATATGGTGCGAGTAACAAAGAAAAAGCAAGACAGAGACAGACGTATGTAAACAAAGCAGGCAGAGAAAAAGGCGAGGTGGAAGCCTGCTGAGTGTTGGACTGTGGATTTGTCTCCTCAGCTGCTGGCTAAGTCTGTCATCTGTTCAGTGGTTGAATCAACATCTGGTGAAACCCCGCATAAACACAGCTCTGTGAGCCACCGACGGAGAGGCAGCGAGCGAGAGGGGGGAAGCTTATACACTCGGCTGGGTATCACAGTTGTAGTACACCTATAGAGAAAAACACAGGAGCCAGTGATACAGCATTTTCAGCACATCGTCAAGTCTATTCTGTTGCAGGTAATGCACTTACTGTAATCCCATTACTGGTTCCCATATTAGAGCAATACCTATTATTTGGTTTGCCTTACTCCAGAGGTAGAGGATGCATGCAAGAAAGATGAGAGGCAGGGAGATGAGAGGGAGATCAGACACGATAGGAGGAAGATAGAAACTTCTAATAGAGAGAAGAACAGATTCAGCTTCACTTACTGTCATCTGGTGAAGCTCAAAAGGTATTTTAGGCACTTGCAGGGGTTAGAGGGTGTGGTGGTTTTAACACTGGGTTCGTTTGTTTGTGTCAGAGGCTGAGTTTAAATGTCCACTCTTTAAACAAATGAAAGAATGAATCACTGGTATTATGGGCTTTGCTAAAGGTGCTGGTGGAAAAGGGAAATTTGAGTATCTGTGAGTTTAAAGGCTTACTTGATACCAAAAGACAAGAACGTTACATAGAGTTAAAGAGTCAATGAATGATGGAAAACATGGATTTATTGAGTGCACGTAACAATTATATTGCTAAACTGAACTCCTAGCCACTTGCAGTTTACATACATGTACGACATCTCCCAGCAGCCTGCAACCACGTACAAAAACAAGTTATATGTCCACAGCAGGCATGAAAACATATTCAAGAACTTTGTAATGAAATTCAAAACTTTCTAACAGCTTCTATGGTCTTTTTTTGTTCGCAAATATCAACTCTGGAAAGTTACAGCATCGTCCATCTCATTGAAATTAGTGGGGGATTCAGTTTTTCACACCATTAATATCAGTCTTAACACAACCTAACCCAGTTCAGGACTCTATCTCATGCACCGCTTGGGAGACAGTCCCTGAAGGTCTCACAGAAAAGCTCCGGGAAGCAGCTGTGTGCTGGGAAGATAACCAGACGTACATTTGAGTGCTTATGCTTTAAGTCTTTTCTCTTGTTTTATATATATATATATATATATATATGAAAAAAATGTTGTTTGAAAGGACTTTTTTTCCAGTATTCGAACGTACTGTTCGTCCAGTTCAGGAAACAAAAATTGGAAGTCCAACCCTCCAAAATAAATAGCATGTTTTAAATGCTGATTCTGATATTAGGCAATCCATTCTCACACTGGGATCAAACTGAAGTTCAATCAGACGGAATCCAGTTTGAGAGAGAAGGTGGGACTGACCTTTATCAAGAAGCATTACTGCAGAAAAAAAAAAAATTTAACTAAAAGCGAGCTCAGTTTAGTTTGTAGCCACATTGGCTGGAGTCGCAGTGGTTACAGGAGCTAATTTACATTTTTGGCTGCAGTGACAGCCATTTGTTAGAAGAACTGCATAATTAGCCTGAGCAATGATAGCCACCACAGCTGAAAAGGCAGAGTGCTATACACAGAAACTAAGCCTTAATCAAATGGAAATTTTAAGAGAATGGATAGCATGGTTCCACCAGTGCAACAGTGGCAACGTGCCACCAAAGATGGAGCCCAAAGTTAGACAAAAACAATCCACAGATTAGCACTTTAAATGAGTGTGCAGACAGTGTTTCAGTCAGCCATCACGGGCCATCCTCAATGCATCAAGCTGTCATTCTATTTCTGGGCAGCGCGAATGAGACGTCCTATATCAGTGCCTGTTCAGGCTCGCTTTATGGGAGACCTCCTCCTCTTGCAGTTCAAGTCAATTGTCAACATGATTTATGGAGATGTGAGCTATCTCCAGACTGGCTCCTCAATCTTCCCCCCTGACGAATTGGTACCATCGGCCCATGTAACCGTCGTTTGTTTTCCTCACCGGCCAATTTTCATCCCTCGCTGACAAATTAAATCTGCCATGTTTTTGAGGAAGCTATTTTTCCCCTCCCTTCTCCTTTTTCCATGTATGACCTGCTCAACAATTACCAGAGATGTGAGATTGACACCCAGGAATGAACTTCACAGAACACTTTTTTCCCCCTCCTCCTCCTCCAATGCTGATATGAGTAATATCCAGACTTTTAATAGAGGTATAGCGTCATAACGTTTAATGGTCAGGAACTTGGTTTGGATGACACATTCGGAGTCTTGCATCTCTGAAAGACATGCACCACTTATTGTCCCAATCATCTCATATAGCTCGCCACCACCAATACAACTTGATTAATGCGACTGGCTTTTATGAGCGGGATAAAAGGCTCTGCATATTACTGAGGCAATTATAATAACCCAGCAAACTCTTCTAAAAACAATAGAAAGCTCATGCAATCAACATAAGTGGTGGTAACTTTTTAAAGTTTGGCTATTTAAGTTCATAATTGACTCCTCTCCACCACCACTAAAAGGAAATGAGGGTCCGGCGAGCAGTCAGCCGTATCTTTATACAGGAACTTTGCTGCTCCGCTCTGACCTGACCTGCCTGCAGATTAAGGGAAATTAACTGCCAGTGGCAAGGTGGCTGAAAGGTTGGGGAAAACTGAAAAGGCAGCGGGTTCTGACCTATGCAGTGCATCCATCTACAGCCTGTGAAAGTGGTCAACCGTTGTCAATATGTTGTCAGGCGTTGATATATTGTTATGGTAAATAATGTCAAGTGTTATCCACAGAAAAATAGTGCAAACAGTGCATACACTATATATTTAATCTGATATGTGAACGCTCTGACATACTGATGGCCAAACTGATAAGTCTGGTGATCACCAAAGACATAAAGATTCAACATGTGGGCACAACAGATATTTGTACCATATTTCATGGAAATTGTTGTTGAGATTTATTCTGGACCAAAGGGCTGGACCCACCAACAAGGCGAGCCATCTTGTCAAGTCATCACTGCAAACAAGAATCATTGAGGAAGACGCAACTGGTGGGAAGGAAAAGTAATTCCACCGTTCATGACTCTAAACATAATATGAGTTTTTATTTCCCGTCAGATCCTGTTAATGCACCAGCAAATAATGTCAAATTGAAACAAGAAGATGCTATTTGTCTAAATTCCTGATGTTGTGTGAGTTTCTGCCGACCAGCGAGCAGAAACTGAAGCTCAGTCGTGCCTACCAAAGGCTCAAGTAGGAATTAAATAAGCCGTGGAGCACTGAGAGAAAAGTAATCGGGCTAAGAACAGCAGCAATGGTGATTCATGGGAGCTATGAATTTCAGGAGACAGGAAGCAAAGCTTAAGGCTTTTAAGACTCTTCGTTACCCCCACCACCTCTCCTCCCTTTCCTTTCCACTTCCACACAACACAAAAACACCACATACGCAGACGTGCATGCTTGTGCACAATCAGACTCCCGAGTATCACCACCTATAGTGCCAGCTGAGAGATGGATGAGGTGGCAGTGGTTTCTGATTTAGTCCGCACAATGTGGCTCAGTGATTTTCTCTGGAGCATGTCTTGCCGCTCTTAACCCTGTGAGGGGGGAACTCGTCCTCCTCTTCCCTCCCCCTCAACCTCCCACCCCCACTCTCCTTGCTGCTCAGGAGATTGCCTCCCTTTTCCTGGTGTGATTGGGGTGATAACCACTAATGGATTCGGAGCCCAGGGCACATTTAGGAGGAGAAAATGTTGGTGAATCATGCTTTAACTCTGTATTAATCAGGAAAACATGCTAACCCAGTCTCTATCAGGAGAAGCTGAGCGAGTCATATGCTATATGATATTTTTCCCTTTTATTCATACTGTGTTTACTGTGTGTAGGAGCTTAAAGGAAGTCAAACTGCTGTCCTCTTTCGCATGCTTCTGCACAAAACCGTTGAATAAGCAGGATAAACAACAGCGGGGAAAACAAAGATCTTAAACTTATATACTCAACCACAAACACAAACAAATGTGTGCAAACACCGGTGCGCCTACACAGCATGAACTGTGTACAAGCATCTTGAAGCTTTGCCTCAGGGGCAGCGGTGGCAGCGGGTTGGGGGGGACCCTCATTGTCATCTCGAACAAATGTGCCGTCAAAGCTGCACTTTAAAGATGAGACGTGTCATGGGGGGCCATGCGAGAAGCCCACTCGCCTGAAGGCGACGAGGGCGAACAGTCTGAGACAGAAGGACGGGAGGAGAAAGTAAACACAACAGGCGGCAGCGACAATCCTTGACATTTTGCTACGAGCACTCGTCTTAACTGCCGCTGAATATATCATCTGAGCGGAGGAATGATAAACATCCTGATGGGCGAGGAGAGGAGGATAGCTTTAGCCAGACCTCAAGAGAGAAGAGATATTGGGTTTGAGGTGAGGAGGCCCGAGACTCACTTGGAGTCCATTTGACTTTCGTCCAAACTGGATGATAGCTTTGTGCTCTGGGGCACTGGTCCACAAGACTCCCAACTCCATAAAAACACCCATCTGAGCATGTAGACTCTTATTCAAGGGGCAGTAAATGATCTAAGGGATTATTACGTTTGAGTGTTATTTATGCGAAACAAATTGGGGAATTTAGCAGCGCCTAAAAAACAAAAAATGGAGCTCTAAGTCTGGATATGATTCAGTTTTTCCTCTTTTCTTGATTTATAAATCTTATCTTTGCTCTGGCTTCAACTTCACACAAGGAGACGGTTGTTGGAAAATCGCAATTTTAGGTGTTCAACAAAATTCAAGGACTTGTGTCAATATTGGACATACTTCCTCGCAATTTAAGCTCTGTACCAAGACTGGAAGTAAAGTGTTCTTTAAGTAGTAAAGACTACACAAACTCAGCCTGTTTGCGACACAATGTGGTCGTGGTTGACAATTTTCCAACACAGGGCCTAAATACAAAGACGCAACAAAAATTTTTGATTCTGAAAGTCTGATTCCGTCTTTAGAGCGTGGAGGTCAGAGTTATAGATGGGTGTTAACATTTGCCTTTCATCAATCATAAACACGATCTTTCCTCAAGCCTTTAACCTGCGATGTTGCTTGACAGGACTCAAAAAGCTCCAAAAATGCGTATATTTCAAATAACAAGTGACATTATCCTGCTGTGGCATCAAGATTGCATCATTTCGTTCTCCTCAAACCATGAAACAGTGACTGTCTAAAGAAAAGTTTTAGGGCTGCTCTTAGATTGAACTGTTTGTTGAGATGGGTGGGTTTTTCTCTTTTTTTCCCCCAGGTCTCCTTCTGTTCGTCTCCTCCTGTTATCCTATTCGTATGCCCCGTTTGCACCTCTATTTCGTCTGTGTAACACGCCGCCTCAGAGGGCTTTCATGCTTCAGTAGGTGTACATGCTCCTAGATAGAGCTTCTTAAATGGGCAGATAGGTCAAACACTAACAGAGGCAGGAGTGTAGTCGACGCAGGGGCTTAGAAGCTGGACGCACGGGCAGTGCAGCCAATTATTTTACCTCTGCTCCTCGTCTTGCTTCTTTTTCCCGTGTTCAAACGAACTGATGAGCCCGGCGTCAAAGTGAAACGTACCCCTTCTCTTGTTAAAAGCTTTTAAAATGTGTTGAAGGGAAGCAGGAACGCGTGTGTTAGCAAGCTTGGAGAAGGTGTGGGCGGACAGCTTTTTAATGCCTTCCTATCAGTTTTATCCATCCTGACAAGTTTCCTGGCTATTCTGTCAAATTCTTTGGCATCCGAGGAGGAAACCAACCCGTGCTGGCCCCAGTAAGAACGTGTGAAAATCAATGATGTTCAGATAAGCTCGCTATCAGTCCTGACATCTGCTCTGCCTCCTCTTCATCTTTTTTCCCTCAACGGAGCAACAACAACAAGAAAAACAAGCCTCAGAAACGTTGAACTGAAGCTCGTCGGGGCAAACGGGGAGTTCAAGTACAGAAGGAAGTTATTGGAGAGGTTTGGGGGGTAAGGTAGCAGGGCTGAGGAACACTCATTCTAAATTATGCAAAATTTTATTCTAAATTTGCAGATTTCACTGTACAATGGACTTTGGTTTTACAGAGATGGACTGAGGTCTTCAGGTTCAGTTTATTCTTTTATTTTCTTGTGTTCATTTTTACTCCTTTATGGAAATTGCTGGGTCTGTCTTTGTAAATATAATATACAAAGAGTAGGCTCTGGATCTGCGCTATATAAAAAGTGCCTTGAGTTAACTTCTGTTGTGATTTAATGCTGTATAATTAAAACTGACTTCACTTTATTCATATTTTAAAATTCTTTTTAAAAATAATGTATTTAGTTCAATTTTCATAATACATAAGTACCCCACAGCTTTTTTAAAAGATTGCTTTATATGTTTTATACTTCTACTTTTCCTCATTTATCTTAGGCATTTTGTGTAAAATTTCATGTTTTTATATAATTTGAATTTTTTTGCTATTGTTGAAGAAGGAGCACTGCATTTTTAAAAAGTCTTCTTACATTTTTTTGTTATTTTATTTATTGATCTAAGATTACATATGAATATCTTATAACATATATAACATTTTTAATAAAAAATAATATTATTTAATTCTTTATTCTTGTTTCATTTAATTGTACATATATTTCTCTTTATATACATATGTTTTCTTCTGCAATGGAAATGATTTCTTATACTTATTTTTTCAAAATTCAGGAAACTTTTTTCTTCAGTTTTTTTCTTAAATTTAAAATGTATTTTGTCCTTTTTCAATTATATAATATCATCAATAATCTATTTCTTTTGTGCTGTATTCTGTTTCTAATCATCATTATCATTGCTTTCTTACGAGGTTACCAGGTGGTATCACCACTTGAACCCTCTCACCTCCCAGACGAGTCACGTCTGCTGGTTGTAGAAAATGCTGCAGACAAGGATCACAGAACTTATCGTGACATTTTGTTCCCGAGCTTTCTTTTATTCATTTGCTCTCCCTGCAGCTGTACTCCATTTCAGACGTGCTGAGAGGGGATTGAGACCTAATATTCTCTCACTCCAGCTTTCCCCGCTTCGCCGTCCCCCCTCCACCTCTTTCCTCTACTACTTACAGAGGCTAACATGAGACATGACAGGAGGCAGGAGATGGGAGATTCAGCTCCCTCTGCAACAGAGTCGGCCTCAAATTACCAGATAGATTACAACCAGCGTCGGAGGGGCACAACAAGCCTTTCAGGGATCGGAAATACCTGGTGTGAAGAGTTGCAGGTCAACATTAAGAGCGCGTCCTAGAGCCACAGCTGCATATGAGCCTTGTTGCCGGTAGCAGATGGCATTCGGCATATGGAATTGCATGTAATTGCATGAGGGATGAGAAGTACTTGGTGCAGGCTGGACGATAGGCTCCGGGGTTGAGGTGAAGGATCGCAACCCGAGAGCAAGGCAGCGTACTTGTGTGTAATTCAGAGCTCAGTGAAACAGCGAGCGTCCTGTTCTTTTCGACATGAAAAACGCAGTTATTATATGGGTGAGTGGAGAGGGAGGTGGACAGAGGATTAAATGAGGAGTGAAAACATAATCATGGCTGGACAGCAGTGGAGGATCTGAAGAGGCAGATGACACTACAGCTGTACTGTTAGAGCTCTTCAGTATCCTTTTTTTCAGGTGTTTAGTTACAGATTGTTAGTTTAACAGCCGTCTCTTGGAGAAAGAACTGCTCATGGGGGCAGAAATAAGTTTTTTATGAAGTCTCTGGAGAACTAAAGTTTTTAGTTAATGGGCGGTTACTTTATTGCTGATTTTGCTGAAGGTGAACTGAGCTTCCATATGATTGGGTCAAAGCAAGTTATTGTTGGCCCAAATATAAGACTATCCCTGATTATAAAACTACTACTCCTTTTTCCAACAGCTGTTTTTGAGATAAAGACTTTTTGAGGGAAGGAAATACTTCTACATTAGTCCTGTAATAATCCAAGGAGAAAAGAGTCATTGAAGCCCTTCCTCTTATATGAAGTACAGCAATACGTAAAACACACATTTGTGTGGCTTATCTGTCAGTCGCAGACTAGCACTCTCTGCTGACAGAAGCGGTCAGTTAGCATTCTTCAGACGTCAGTCTTTTTGAGCTCATCATCTGTGACAGCTGTAATTTGTGGCTGATTTTCTTCCTCGTTCATTACTGCAGAAAAAACACACTATGAGCAAGCCTTAAGAAAACCCTGCAGGTAAAATTGGTCTTTAACAAAAACACTTCTAGGGCTGACTGATTCACTGAGACTCACTCTTAACAGACTGAAAACACTCACCAGCTTGACAACATTAAGGCTACAAACAATCCATAATTCAACGCTCTGCAGACGACTGTGTTAAACTGATAAAGCTCTCTGTTCAGAAAGAATATCTGATCTTGTCTCATCCTGCAACTTTTTTGGACCGTACAGATAGTTTTAGATGCATATTATAACCAAAAACACCAAAAATGAAGTTGATGAGAGCCGAGAGACTGAACCAAAACAGTGAAAGCTGTGGGTCGTGAGACCAAAACATCAAGCTGAATTACGGAAAAACATTCTGTAGAATTGGATCAGACACAATGAGCAGCCCTTTTACATTACACACAGTTATCTGATTTTGATTAGGGCAGCTTTGAATTGTTTAACTTGTGATGTTACATGTTTAGGAAATATCTAATGCTGTGAAATTAGATTAAAGCTCAGACATGAGAGAACTACACATGGACCAGAGGAGAGTAGAAATAGGAAGAAGAAAAGTAGGAGGCACCCTTTGGGGTTTGAGTTGTGTCATTTTGTTCTTGCTTTGTGCCAGTCCTCATTCCCTTTGGGCTCTATTACAGCCTATACCAACTCCTCCTGCGCTGCCAGATACAAACATAATCCCTCTGTGGTATAGTAAAGCCAGGAGCTCGGGACAGGGAGCATGTTTAACATCTCGGCTCTTCTTATTCCACTGCTGAGAGGAAGGGGAAGGGGGGAGGCAGCTCTGGCAAGACCGTGCTCCAAGATCAACACAAGGTTGACGGCCATCTGGTCTACAGCGCAGAAAATCCTGAAATGGCATATACCACCCACAGCCTGGGCTTGTGTCGTCTCCCCAACAAACACAGCGGCAGCAGGCTCCAACAATCAGTCAGCCAGGCCAGCCCCGCCCCCCCCAAAACAGCAGACCACACGGCCCCAGACCAAACTGGGCAGATTAGATCAAACAGACGATCCCGTGTGTGGGAAGGAGGCACGTCTCTTTAAACAGAGAGGTGATTGGCTTTGTACTCTTTTTTATTTATAGCTGCGTTTATCTGAGGGAGAGATAGACTTTGTGAAGGCCAGGAGGCTCAGTCATCCGAGGGAGCAGGGTTTGTGAGCCAGTCAAGGCTGTGTTGCATCATGCTCCACGCCGGGTGGAAAGGGAGCTGTGCACTGTGGCACTATTATCCTCCTTTGCTAACATGCCCTCTCTGGTCATCATTTCAGTGAGAGCTGCTATAAATCATTTTTACTGCTATGGAAACATCTATTGTGATTGCCTGCCCTTCTATTGGCAAATGTCATTGTCATAATAATACCTGGGAGGGTTCGCTTTACTGTGATTATGAGTGCCACGCTGATGCAGCTAGGTGGGCAGCACCAAATAATCTGCGTGAAGAACATCCTCAGGGGACGGATGACTTTTACACAGTTGCAGTTATTGGCTCGTGTGTTGTATGAAAAGTTCAGAGTGAAAAGTTGAGTACAACCAGGAAGAGAATCAACAGCAGCGTTATCTATTAAAGCCCTTGAAAACATACAATAGGATCCTGCTTTAGATGGACAAATAATTACCAGGCCAAATCTTGGTTATATCACTAAGAGGTTTGTTTGTCTTGTTTTCTTACTGGTTTGAAGTGTTTGGAAAAGGGTGATGTCATAAACTTTAATGCACCACATAAACAACATCTGAATGAAAATATAACAGTTGCAGGGCTGTTTGCTCATGTTGTTGACTGTCGACACAGTCCTCAAGAAGAAGCTTTGCAGCAGAAAAGTTTGTGTCTCAAATCCAAAACACATACTAATAGTTCACAGTGTCTAGTGCATAATAATTACACTACGCAACAAAAATCATTATTGGAAAAGACCTATTTTTCTCTTCAAACTTGCTTTTATGACCTATGTAATGATGGTTTTTTACCCATTTTTCAGAACATTCCAGGTAGATTCAGCGCTTAGTGGGTGATAGAGAATGCTCTAGAACATACAAGATTACTTTCAAGAATTCTAGAATGTTGCACAACAGGAACAAAATTTGTGTTACATATAAAATAGTAGTTTTACAGAGCATCTTATGGAGGGTGCTCATTTTCACATAGATAACTCAGTTGTCATCACATGAGCTTTGAACTTCCACATATGGTAGCTTGTAAACCCTGTATCCATCCAAACACGGCGTCTGATTTTATTATCCTTCCACAGACTCCTTTCTCAGAGCTGTTACACCATCATCCAGAGTTTCCAGCAGCTCTGAGCAGATCAATTTCCTTTGTGCACTGCATTGTGAGACAATATTGTCCATCAACAGCACACCCAAAAGTCAAGCAGTTTCACAAAGTGCGCAAATCGCCTTTTAACCGTCTTAATTTTATCACTTCTTCAAGGTGAACGCACACTACTCTGCTCAGAATTAGCATGAACTATGGTGCTATAGGTAATTACAGAAAAGCTGGTATTTGCCTAAGTGCAGTGTGACACTTGAAAAAGGCAAATCACAGGAGCTGTATGCAAAGAGGGAACACGTTTTCACTTTCTGCAGCACGTAGAAACTGGCTCCCAGCAGCTTTCTGTAAACAATATTTTCCAGGAGCCTATATGTCAAACATTAGCATGCAGAACAACTGACGAGCACACGGAAGAATTCTGTTGTTTGGGACCTGGGAAGCGTCATCCTGAGTTAAGGATATGTCAGCAACGAGGGTGGCTTCCTGCCTCCCCCACCACCCTCCGCTGCACCCAATACATCTATAACTCCTTTTTTTGCTGACTTTTCTTCATCTCCTTCTATCTTAAAGTCTCAGCCACATATCACTTGCTCTTTACTTGCCCCCCCCCACTGAACACAGGATCCACCCCATCTCTCTGGTTATCCCTACGCAGATCAATCCTTGGGCCTGTTTAGCTAATTGTCTGCAATTGTGAGCAGTGTGTAATTCATCCCCGGGCGTGATCCATCAGCCGATCGATTGTATTGACGCGCAGACTCCACGTCTCGACATGTGTTTATCACAGTGCCACGGAGAACACATGCAGAGGGAGGCTGATGGATGCTTGTCATGTTGATGAATATGGAACAATGCACTCCGGTGAGGCAAAAGTCAACATGATTATGGGCTATACTCAACAGAGTATCATCTCTAAGTTTGTCAATATATTATTTTGAAATCCACTATATACTCTCTTTTGTTCAAGCCTGATGAAGAAAATCCTCACTCAAAGTCCGCTTACTTGCTTTTTTGGAGCTTTCAAAAGGCTTTAGAAAGCACTGAAATCTTTTATTTCCAAAGTCAAGAATTAACTTTCATGCTCAGCTCCTTTGTATTTATCTAGGTATGTCTTTATGTACTCTGTATATTTATCTTTCTTTCTTTCTTTCTTTCTTTTTATCTTCCTATAAATTTATGAATAATTTATCAAGCAAAAATGTCAAATGTTTAATTCTAAACTGTGATAATTTATTGCTTTACTCAGTTTTACGTCAATATATACAGAAAATATTTGCATTTTTGACTGTTGGTCAGACAAAACAGTTTCAAGGTGGTATTCTGGGCTCTGAGAGCTTGTGCAGGTATTTTATAATACTTTTTTAGGATGTTTAAAGTACATTAAACAAGTAGTTGATTAGTCACAAAGATAACTTATAGATCAACTGTTAAATAAACATTAGTGGTCACCCTAGTCAAATGTCTTATTGTATTTCAGTCATATGACTGAAGCCTTGTTCTGTAGGCAGTACCGGATGCAACTCACCTGTTTTGACAGATAGACAGGGTTTTAGAAAACCTGAAATTGTTCCCACAAATCATTGTGTGTGTAATGAACAGCCGAGCCTAGGACTCATTTTTTTTGATGGAGATGAATTACTGAGAAAGAAAAGATAAAAAAAAAACAAAACAAAAAAATACAAAAGCAACAGAGACACCAACTGACAGGCACAGCCTCAGAGCTCAGATCTGAAAGTCCAAGTCTCCGACAACAGAGATGGCAGCGCCTGCACTGGGTGACAGGCCCGATCCATTTGGCGCCGGCGAAGACACAAACACAAGCTGTCTAAAGGGAGTAAGGTAGACTTCAATCAGCTAAAAGGTGATAAAACATAATTAATTCAATCACCCACTCAGTCTCACGCTCTCTCTCTCCCCGTGCTCTGAGAGGAAAGCAAAATAAATAAATAAAGAACAGCAGCAGTGAGCTTTTTCTCCTGTAGGACTGCATTCACACAGGCTAGTTAATGGGAAACTGCATTCACAGTTTCTTTCAAAGAAGCCTGCCCTTTCTCTCTATTTTTCCACTACTCAATAACAAGCTTGCATCTGATTCTGTGCAGGGTTTCACGAGGTGGTCCACAATAGTCCACGCCATTAAACACACACGCTCGTTCGCACACCTACACCCACCCATTACCTGTGCACGCAGATAAAAAGATGGATTTTTATTCATGCAGCATGTTAAGACCCTCTTTGCACTTCTACCGTCAGTCGTTAACTGTAAGACCTGCGAAAAATGATAAATGACTGGTAGGTGAGAGATAAAAGACTGCTGAACGAGCAAGCAAGTGCATGTATGTCTGCTGAGAGGTAAACCAGCAACAGAGCTGACATTAGCGAACGCTCGGTGCCCTCGCACTGTCAGACAGACCATTAACACCGCACAAACCAGCCCTGCCTTTTTCGCCCGTCAGGGTCAAGTAGGCCACGATTACTCCGCCACGCCACGCTCCACATCTCCTCGAAAAAGGAGATAGCTCGGGAGAGGGGAGGGAAGTTGGGTGTAGCCTCTGAAAATGAGTTAGCATCAGATTTCTTGTCAGGCTGGTGTGAAATATGTGCTGGGAAAATTAGCTGTTTGTCTGTGAAGATCTACCTCAGGGGGGTTAGATGTGGAGAGGATCAAAGAAGTGTGTGATTTGTGACTCGCTTTTTTTTTTTATTTTTTTTTTTTTTTTGAGAGAGAGAGAGAGAGAGAGAGAGAGCCAAAATGAGTAAAAGCAGAGCAGGTAAAAAAAAAAAAGTGTATGAGTGGGAGAGTGGATGTTCATTTCAGGCCGTGCTGGCAGTATATATCCCTGAGAACTGGTGCACCGGTGAAAGTAGAATCCACTTCCCCGAGGCGCTCGTCTCCCACTAGAGCAAGGTGTGAGGAATGAGAACAATAGCTGTTGAAGGCAGAGTCATGTTTCAGCACAATTGCTGCCCGCTGTAATACAAGGCCGCTACCATCCTGTCTCCCATGACAACCAAACCCCCCCCCCGCGCTCCGGGGACCGCTTGGTAACAAAGGAGGTTTGTCCTCTCCCGTGTTACCTGACCACAGTCGACAGTTGCCACCGAAGATTATGTGGTAAATAGTAGCGAGGAGGAAAACAAGAAGTTCCAGTTAACAAGACAAACAAGCTAAAGCAAATCAAAATAAGCCGCTGACTTCTAGAAAAGGCATTCATTTAAGCTTTTTTCCTCTTGAGACTCTGAGCTGTTATCAGGGCTGTCACGACTTGAAGTAAAGTTTTAGTTGATTTGGGGTTTTTCAGGCCTCATGTTGTAGCTGTGTTATATCAGTATCTTTTGATCTATTTTTAAAGCTGCACTTATCAATATTAATGTAATTAATAAAATATTTTAATTAGCAATGAGTCAAATGACTGCATGTAATGTGTAAGGGCTTGCTTGCAGTTGATAGACGCACAATGAATTACCACTTTTTTTGCCTCTACAGAGCTTTTTTTTAGCCTCTTTTAGCTCTTTATTTTTATTTTTACTCCACAGTATCTTTCACTTTCAATCAGTCTTATTTTCAGCAGCAGCAGGAAACTTTTAAGCAACATGTTAGCTAAAACATGTTAGCAACGTTCAGCTCGCAATTGCTGACTTTTTCTGCCACCTTCTGGCCAAAAAAAGAAAGAACAATTTTAAAAAGCCACTAATCAATGTATTGTTATATCAGTGATGGAATTATGAAAAGGGTAGCTTGTATTTTAAGTACTAAAAATTAGCATTAGTAGGTGAAGAAAAGTCAACCATTTAGCGGCTAAATAGACGGACATTTTCATTGACGTTGGTGGAGACCAAAACCAGCTAAAAAGGAGCAAATACTGAACTTATAGTAAACAGGTTAACACAAACATTACTGCAACGGGATAATCATTTTATCCCATGTATGATGAATTTATAAAAAGGTACCTTTTTGCAAATACATTAGCTAGAACGTTAGGAATGTTTAGCTTACAACTGTCAACCACTTGACATTTCTGTCACCTACCTCTATAAAAGTGAGGGTTCAACTTATTTAAAACTGCACTTTTAAGTATTTTTCATGTTAAAAATGGAAAAAAGAGATTTATGAAAAGAGGTCATCTCTTACTAGCAGGTTAGCAACTAACATTAACAAATGTTCTCTCGCAATCAAAGTCTTGTCAGGCAAGAACAGCTTCTGAAAACATTGAGCTATATTAAGACTTTAACTTTCTGTTAACTTATATTTATGGTTTGCTGCTCTTTAAAGCTGATGGCTTGTTATGTTAGTTCAATAGCAGGGAAGTCTGGCTTTGATATTAGAATTTATTAGCTAACTAAACATGACTGAGCAATTAGATGAAAAAGAAATCTTAAACAGATTGATTTTATGTCATAACTGGTTAAATCTTAATATCAGCAAACTCATAAACTCACTTGACTCTGACTCCCGACCAGAAAAGTTTGTGGAGGTCTTTTTTGTGCAGCTGAAATAAACAGATCGCTCACCACCTGGTGACACATTACCACATCATAGTGCAATGTGGCATGGTCTGCTTGCAGGACAGTATATTATAATCTCATTATAAACAAGTGATTTAGACTTTTCATCCCGTTTTTCCTAAAACCAGGTCAAAAATATCTGCCTGTGGGGTGATATTTTAATGAATACAATTCTGCTTTTATTCATTTCCAAGTTGTTTTGCCTGTCATGAGAATTTCTAAGCTGCAGTAACCGGACTCGAGGCAGGTCAAACCACAAAAAAATGTCTTCCTTAAATTTCTTGTAGAGACAATTAAAATGATAATATGGATGTTTGCCAAAGCAGAAATCCAGTTCATGGTCCCTTTTTGTGCAACAGTGGGTAATGCCCATCAAGAACTAAAAGAGCAAAGAAAGAAAAGGGAGCATAATAGTTAGACACAATGAGACAGAGAGTGAAGGGAAACACAGAGGTTTCTGTCTCAATGTGGATAATTACATTTCTACCTTTCTCTGGCGGTTGCATAGCCTTAATGCTTGTAATTAATTTCATTATTTTTGGCCCTGGCTGTTGAGTGCAGATTAGTTCTCTCTGAGTTGTGGGGATAAACACACAGTAATTGCTTATTACTCTCAGAGCCCACATTAGATTATACTAAAGCCAACGAATTAGAAAATATCCAATCACCTTTAGCTAGAATTCAAAACCTGCTGTTGTTATTGTTGTATCACTTATTTTTACTTGCTGAATACTTCTATCAATGTGTGTTGGACGCTTGTAACAATGCTCTGGCCCCTGCTGCATTTGCTGTTTTGATGTTTTCATGTTATTATCCTCATTTTATTTATATTTTTCTCAATATTTATTACAAGACTTTTTGCCGATAAACACATTTTAAATGACCAGTTACATAATTCTCAGAACCACAAACATCTTTTAATTCAGGTCCTTGAGTCTTGTTTTTTTGCTTGTGCTATTTTTAGGAAGGTTACCAGAGTATTGCTGCCCTTTTCACAGTGCACAGTTTATACCACTTCAAAAACACAGTCCTCTCCTGCTGACTGCCTTGCTCAAGAGGACCTCAGTGGTTGCTGTTTATCAGCAGAATTAACCAGATGGACTGAAATCAGCAGCCCTCTGGCCACAGCACTGGTTCCCCAGCATCTGTCAGATAATTAGCTAGTGTGTAAAGTAGGTTACTATGACAATTTTCACCTGATAATCAACACATTCACTTGATGTGATTTGAATTTTATGGGGTATTAATAGCGCGACACACAGGGATGGTTGTTTTTTTTCCACTGTACCAATTAATTCTCTCTACAATCTTGTCAACATCTTTCTCATTACTGAATAAACAGAATAATCGGAGAGTAGACAAAGACTTCCCCTCGCCTAATTTAAGAATTTCTAGAGTGACCGCTGGCCCAGTTGGACTTACATTAACTATTATTTATTACTAATATTGCTTGCCTGGAGTCGGTATAATTTAAAAGTTTTCCTGCTGATATGATGACTTGTTTCATTACCAAAAACTAAAATGATATTTCCTCTAAAGGTTTATACAAATTTAGAAAGATTATAGATAGTTAGGGTAGCATTACAGCGACCGGGTGAATGAACCATAAAACTTTCCATTTAAGAAAAGAAGCCAAAGTTTTGAGGTGTTAAATGTCAACGAGACACAAGGCAACCGTTTCAAGAACAAAGATGAAATGGCAAATCAATATGATCAAACTGTAGATAGAGCAAGTTGTAATTCAAAAGTGAAGTGTTTTGTGCACCTCATTTTATGGAACACATCTCATTTGCCTACCTTTGCCACGGTACAATATATTGGAAAATAACAATAATCTAATTTATCGCACCTTATTATGAAGCAGGAAGCCTTTTGCAAGCACCATGTACAGTAATATGCCTACAGCAGTCACGTAGAGAAAGCAGGATGTCAGCTGCACTCTGAAGCCTTTTGACAGCACCCACAGCTCTAATATACAGTCATGTACTTACACGCATACAGTAAATGTAAAATAAAGTAGAGTTGAAGTCTAAAATATGCTTCAGGTTACAGTCAGGGATAGCTGCAGTGACGCAACTGATAACAAAAGAGTTCAACCAAGTACATAACTCCTAAAATCCACCCAAAAGCAGTCGTGGTAATCCATTATTACCTTCTCCTCTCTTTTAAGAAGTATCCTATTATCTAACTCAACATGTCTGTTGAGTATCTCTCTGACTCAGGGCTCAATATATGGTTACTTGTTCTCAAAAGGCAGAGACCCACTTATCTGTCACCACCAGCAGAAAATCTACCTGAGAAGCACATCATAGTGCGGGGCTGTTATGAATAGATCATAACTCTCGTAACGAGATCTCAACACAGACACCTTGTGTTCCATCAGTCAGGATGTAAGGGCTTGACAGTGACCGAGGGTAGGACTTCTGACAATGCTTCTTTGTGTGTCGCCAATTATTAATGTGACTCAGTGAAAAGGAGAGGTAACGAGATCTAGCAATCGAGAGAGGAGGCAAGGGAGACAATGACCCGACGGAAAGAGAAAGAGAAAAAGACAGAGACGAATCACCGTGGCAACAGAGAAAAACAGATATGTCGAACAATATCTGTGCATTCGTATTTTTTATATCACCTCTTTTATTCCATCTGCTCTGTTTTTACCTACTTTTGCATCTTCACACTTTGTTCTGATATTTTGTCCTTGTAAGTAACAAAGCTAACAAACATAGCACTTGTGCATTTTTCTTGTTTTAAACTGAGCTAAGGTGTCTGTGGTGAAAGAATTGCTTGACATTGCTTTTACCAAAACAAATAGATTTTAACATGTTTGACTGAAAAAATGTTCGGAACGTGCACCTTTAAAGCTGGTATCATCAATATGTTTAATAAATATATATTATATTAAGAGTTGAAAACCAACAAAGAGCTAAACGAAGAGTGAATATTTTACTTAAATTTTCCTGCCAGAAGCATGTTGCTGTGTACTTGCTCAATATGTAAATATTTGCTAAAATGTGCTTACTGTTTATCGTGCTGCCCCAAGTGGCCACAATAATGAACTGATATGGGTAAGAGTTTTAAAGTGGGCTGTTACATGATCTTAAACAGGTTTTTGTGTTTAAAATCTAATTTAAAGACCATTACATCAAAAAAATTTGGGTCACAGTGTTATTCATCACTGGAATATTGCACAAATTACAGAGTGGCAGTAATTTATGCATTAAAAGTGGAACTAATATGGCCATGGTTTACAGAAAAAATATGTTGTAGTTCAATTTTTTAATGACAACAATCTCTCCAAACCAGGTAAAGAAAACCAACGCCATCTGCATAGAAAAACTGGACACATGGTTAAGGGCTTTTTCAGTGAACCCACCCTTTAAAGACTATGCGTGGGCAGCTGCTTTTTCTCACCTCTATTTGTAGTCCACCTGCATTCACCCATTTCTGCTTCTCCATGTTAAACTGTAGGGACATTTTGCTCTAATCACTTGCAAGAAATGAAGCTAATGAAGGTAGCAGACGGCCCCTTCTGAGTTAAAAAAGCCTCATCGTGTTATGGAGGTTGACTTGCTGAGGGGCAGCACATCAGCTTATTAATGCAACTCGACTCAACACATAGATCAAATCCATACTCTCAGTTTCTCACTGTCAAGTCCTCATGTTACATTACAAACACATGCAGAATGTGGTGTGCCGTCTGCAGAGATGCAGAGCGATTTAAAAGCCTGACTAAATTTCTTCTGAAGGACTCGGGGAGGTCTCCTGGGATGCAGCAGCCTGGCCCTGCCACTAAAGGTAATAGGGTCAGACAGCTCCATATTAGCTGTGGATCATCTCCTTTGACACAACCGTTGATCTCACTGGCGGCAGCTGAGCAGAGTCCATACCTGTACCTGCCAGGCATAGCTGTACTCACTGCAGAAAGAGAGCATAGGGGGTGGGGTGGGTATGTTTAAGCGGCGAGCACCTTTTCCACGCTCACTTCCCAGGTACGCTTAACGCCTCGCGGACTCTCTCCATGTGAAGCAGTAGCCTTTGAAGACGTTCTTGCCATTTGCACGCGACAGACGGCGGATCAGTTTCACGAAGAAACGCTTCGAAAAGCACATTCAGCACTACCTACCACTTGCGATACGTTAGAGGAGGATAACCCCTGGTGGGAGACGGGGGAGATCAGGCCATTCATTTCACAGAAACAAGAACAGATCAGACTGAGAGAGCTGCATCTCCCCAAGGCCCTCCCATATGAATAAGACAAATACAAGGCCTGTAATTAAAGATGTAACAAAAGCTCTGTCAATTGTTTCTCCTCACATCTCCGCCGGCATGTCGCCTTGTATTATGGCACAAAGCTTAGTCTAGCGTGCTCTGTACACAAGGCTGCTAGCTAAGGTTCAGCTGTCCTCACATACACTCTGCTAAAAAAACTCCTCTGCCCCCTCTTGAGTGAGAAAACAGTGGTGTTGTTCTTTTGTTTTAAGCTTCATAATATCAGCATTGGAGATAATCAAATCCTTCAGAGCACGTAGTGATTTATATTGCATGACTGAGCAGGCTGGGATTTGGGAGTCTCGCTCAAGGACGCTCTGACAAGCGCACATTCACCGTTGATGGACGTATGCTGGCTGCAGAGGGAACTGGACCTGCGAGCGGATTTCGGGTTTTCTGCCACAAATATTTCTCTGAGACAGAGCTGGTGGAAATAATCTCATTGATTAAGTTAAACCTCAGTGGACGGAGCCAGAGAAACCACAGTGTTTCAGAGCGTGTTGGGGTAACTCACAGAAAGACTCTGGGCTAAATCTGATTTTAAAGGGATTATTTTTTTCCAGGTTGGCAGCAGTAGCCTCATCTGCTCTTACCTTTACTGAGTCTAAGGTGTTCATTGAATATACAGACATTTGAGGCATAACATCATGAGGCTTAATTTGCCCTCCACTGTCTACTGACATTACTGCCACACATCTTCAAATCTTCACGGTTTTACAATGCTTTAAACCTCTCATGAATCCACTGTCCTTCACATAGCTCACATAAATACATGCTTTTTGACATATCAAATGCTCATGTGAACAGTTTTTATTTAATACATTTCACGCTCTGTCAGTACGTATCATCCTCACTGCACACTGACATACTGGCTGCAACAATGTGAAGACAAACTAACATTAAAGAGTAATACCAGGATGAAAAGTGGTGTTTCAATGCCCTTTCAAATTTATTTATTTATATATTACACTAAAAGAATAATTCCAATTCACTACAACTTGGATCCTATTTTGAAGGCTATTTTGATAAAGACATCTTAAATGCGCCCTGTGGAGTTTACTTGTAAACAAATTAATATTAAATATTTATTTTTCTATCATGTATCCTTAAGTGCTAACAAATCTGAAACTCTAATCTGCAATCTGTGCTGCATAGCTGCTTCATTCATAATGACATTTACTGATACTGAAACACAAAAAGGAGCTTGTTTGTTGGTTTGAAGCACACCCTACATGTTACTGGGTCACTTTTTCCCGACCATGAACTTATAAAATGTTCTGACGTTAACTGATAGTCTGCTCTGAATATTTCATGTCACTCTGACTTTCTGGCTACAGCATCTCTACTAAAATGTCAATTCGGTGAATGTGGAGGTGTCATATTATCCCATTTTGTGCATGGGGGAATGAATTCTGGTTTAATTTTCCCACACATAATGCCCAGATCAGTCCCAGAAGTGTCACATCTTCAAAAGCTCATTCTGAGCGGCGGCAGTGGCAGCGGTGATGGCAATTAATTCCAGCTTTAGGAGCGTCGGCCTGTTTTTCCTTTTACTTTTCATCAATACCAAGTGTTTCCACATTCTTTGGGATAGTTTTTGTCAGCCTCTGTAAATGAGGTATTAAAATTCTCCTTTGCTATTCTGTGGCTGTCTATCCAGCACGCAAATTACTCTCTTTTGGAAATAACTGGCGGTGATGTTTCTCAGGCTGCTTCCAGATTCGGCGGCCCAGAATCGCGTTTCGCTGTGGGGCTGAGCACAGCAGTCGAGTCATTAGAGCAGTCAGAGAGAAATGATTTCAGATCAGTCTGTCACCAACCCCTGGGTTGCAGCACTGGTGTTAATGGGAACATTATTAAATCAGCTAGAAAAACAGGTGCCAGATTTTTTCTCTGAATCAAGCACCCAGTCAAACCATTATTTTGCACTGTTAGCACATGGTTTTGAGTGAAACCTCAACAACTAGTGGATGGATTACCATGAGATCTGGTACAGACATTCATGTTAACCCAAGTCTGAATTGCCTTCAAGGTGTAAATGACTGACGCTGCAATGTAATCCAATGGGCATTTGTCCACATATTATTATTATAAGTGTCTGACAACATTAGAGATAGGATTCATAAGGCCAAGAGTTTAGTTTAGTCCTTTAATGCTGCCTTTTTCTGTCCTGGCATACGCTCACAAGGGTGCACAGGGACAAGCCGCACACGTGTAAAGTAAACACATGCACCTTTTATCCAGACGCACCTTGTAAAGTCACTTCCACGGAGTTTTCACAGTAATCACTCTGCATGCACAGAGGATAAAGTCATGTTCTTTTGGTAAAAGGGTTCACCGACTGCAGCCCAAGATCCTCTGACCCCCAGATTGTGCGTTTGTAAGAATAAAGCCACCAGCTAAAGCAAAGGTTTTGTGGATCTAAAACCTTCTGAGATGAACAGGTCCTTTGAAGCTTTTAGTTGCCAGGTGACAGAGAAAAAGTGCACAATTTGAGCATGTTGCAACAGAGTTTGGGAGTAAGACTCCAGGTGGAGGGAGGACTTCATAACCAATTGATGATTTTTTCATGCACCAATAGTGAATGAGTAGTCGGCCAAGACTGGGCAACAGCTTCATCCACAGCGTTGCACAAGTTGGACGTCTTAGGAGATGATTATACTGGGACAAATAAATCGTCCTCTCCTCCTGCTGTAACTTCTGTTCCTTCCTTTTCCTCTGTTTAGATTCGTCATATTTATGTAGCAGGAAACTTTTCACCCACGTACGTTTTAAAGGAACCACTGCTTTTGCTTTTTTCCCTGCTTTTTTCCTACTGTGATAAGCCAGGTTTGTTTCAAGGGAGGAGGAGGAGGAGGGGAGAGAGTGGCGGACGGTGTTGTTGTTTAAACCCCCCGCTGAACTATTTCTTCCTCTGATCACTGGATCAGTGTGGAACTACAAACACACAGAAACCAACAAAGGAGACATTTATCCTGTGTATGTGTGTTTGTTTCTGGTTAGACGTGGCAGCCTGTGCATGCACCCCCCTCCTCCTGCATACCAAACATGTAATGGAGCGTGCACACTCCCCCCAACCCTTAATTGTTATTCTATTGACTCAGGAGGTGGGGGTAGGGAGATAGTCAAAACCTGCTGATATGAGACGCGTGCACTTGCAACCAGGGCATGAATCACAGGTATTGTGTCTATTAGTTTAGCTCAGGTTGATTAAGTGAAGAAAAAACCTCAAGTTTCCACAAACAAACTTGCCACTGAGTGAGTTAAAACACTCTGGAGCGGGATGCTATTTTTCATTTGGAGAAACATGTTTTCCTTTCTTCTTTCCACACTCATCTTTGTAAATAATTTAGCAGGAATAACATTGCAGACAGAATGCATTCATAATTTAGGCATTTCATGTTCTGCGTGCATTTGTGTTTGTTTCTTGCGTCAGTCACAATGTATGTACCCTCCCCCACCCCCCACCTTCGCCTGTCTTAATTTCTACTTCAAAAGTTACTTTCATGTCACATTCAAGCAGCGCACACAGGGTCACGGGGACAGAGCAGAGAGTAAGGGGTTATGGGGAATGACAGAACAGGGGAGGGGTAAATATCAGAGCAAGGCACGCTGTTCCTGAGGTTTGTGGTCCTGCTGCTCCGAGGCCCCCACGTCTCCTTGGCTTCTGTCAGCTCATCAAGGCCAAGTGCCTGCCTATCCCCCGCTGGAATACGCATCAAATGGCCCGGGGAGCCTTTTATCCCAAACTGAATGCCGCCTCTTGTCGCAGCGGAGGGGCTCGGCAACGGCAAAGTTTAACACGCCGGAGTGGAAAGTCAATACCCCCGCGAGAGACAACCAGGAAAGGGAGAAAACGGTGAAAAGGTCACCGGGAAAACAGGATCTTGAAAAAAGACAGCTCGTCTGAGACGAGAGCGCACACGCGAAAGCAGGAAGCAGCCAGATGATGCCAGGCAGGCAGTTAATGTCACGGTTCACTCTTTTCGACCCCCCGTGCCAATTCTGATGTCTCACAATTAAGGCCAAACATCTTATTTTTGTCTTTTCCACCAATTACTGTAAAGGTTACTGTTTCAGCTGTGAACTGTGGCTTGTGTGTACAAATCCTCCCCCTCAACAAAGACGCAACGACTTACTCTACTCGTCTAATTTCCCTTTGTTTCAACCTGTAGCCAAAATCAGACATGAAAAGGCTTGACTGCACACCCCAAAAGACACAGAAGAGCTCTTTGTACTCGGGCTTGTTCTGCTCCATGCCATTTTTAATCTTGGGCAGAAGGGAAGAGAGGCTGCTCCTCTTATCTTAGATGACATGGAGGCTTTGCTCCATCTCTCTGGCACTCTCTCATCTCGTTCTTCTGAAACCTAACCCCCTCTTTCATGCTTTTCCCCTAGTGGTGGTTGTGGTGGCAAAGTGATACACTGAATGAGACTGGGCTGAATTTTGTTTAGGTTATTCCATCTGAAGGCTGTTACATGATCAGTGAGGGTAAAGAAGGGTAGACGGCAAATAGAGTATTACCTTCCCGGGCTTGTGTTTTTCATCAAGTCAGACGCACGTAACTGTTGTCATTATTTTTAATTGCCTATTGGATGCGCCGTGCTATTAAGAGCTTATTTAACTTTCAATCTTGGGAGAGCAGGTCAGGAGTGTTTATTCAGTGGAGGATCCTCTGCTTTCCCTGGTTCCAGGCCTTTGAAATGTCTCCCGCAGCTCTGGTAAATGGCTATTTGCAGAGTTAGTGGTACAACCGAGCCAAAAGTTGGATGTTTTATCAAGTCATTATGGCTAGTTCTGTTTAACTAGCCTCTGTAACTCAATGCAATCTCTTATTTAACATGTCTTTAATGGCTTTTTATGGAAAAAATGAAGTATTGTTAGTGTTTACATATTTAAGACAAGTCAGCTCCACTGCAGGAGCTGCTGCAGGAGAAACTGATACCCTTGTAATGCTAACAATGCTAAACAATTACTTTACTACCATAAAACTTTAAAAAATTTTATTATTACAGACATATCTGAACTAACCATGACCCCATGGATGCATCTCTTCTGTCAAGCTGTGATGTTTAACCCGCATAAGTCTTGGACTTATAGATCAGTGCTGGAATGAGGCCTGAAACCTGATGTAAGTTAGCATTTTAGCTGTGGTTTTAACACAAGCTCAAGACATTTTCAGGTTTTATTCTCCGACATAAAATCCGTCAGTAAATCCTCTCCTCCTGATGTTTGAAGCTTTTACGTGTCTTAAAAAAGGCGGTTGCTAACGAGTGTCTAAATGAGACTACAGAGGTTGTCGGGGACGTTAACATGAAAACCCATCTACTCCACCAGTCCACCTTTACAGCCTCGTTGTGTTTCTACTCACGCTCTTTCAAACCATCACTAACTTTCTAAGAAGAAAGGCTTTTGTAGAAGAGCTCAGAGCTAAATTAAATTAAAAGTTGGAAGCTTAGCGGTGGAGTTTTTTACCTCTGAAGATTGTATTTAGACTTCAAATATCATGACAGTGGTGTTCATTTGTGAAGATTATCTGACAAACAAGACATTTAATTATCATAAACAAAGCGTATTTTCTGCAACAATTAAAAAAACTATGAAAAAATTGGCTTTTTGTTGCTTACATGTTGGTCTACAAAAATACATCATCCCTGCACTACTCTGTAGAAAATGTTCATTAAAGGCAGCTAAAAGACAAATATCTTCAAAAACCTGCTGGCCTCTTGTAAACATATTGAACTAGCCACTAGATACACTGATCCAAGGCAGGATTTTTATATGAGTCAGAAATGTCAATGGAATTTGGAATGAGATTATGTTTTCAGGCGTTGCAGCGTTCTCGAAACCATCAAGAAAGTTTGTTTCTGTCTTTATCCAACTCAGGGAAGACGCACTAGCTCAACAAATTAGATACTTAAGACACAAATGTATACTTAAGGGAAAAAATGGCTAACAAGATGGTAATGTAATGAACTGGTAATTGAGAAGATACTTGTCTAGAGAGGATACGCCACTCTAACAACCATGAAATCTGCCTTCCTAATGAAAGACCTGGAGTGTCTGAAGGTACCCTGATGTCAAACCTACAGCTCTAAACCTTTAGAGTAGGCGTTCTTGATCTGATCCGTGAAAGCACCATATCCCTACAACATCCTACATCTTACCACAAAACTAAAGTCCAACAACATGCAGAACATTAACTGTATCCAATCTATTTCTACGCCGGATCCGGTCCTTTGTGAAGAACCCCGAAGGGACTTGTTTTCCAGACGTCTACCACCATAACGGACTTTAAAACCAGACCATAAGCCCTATAGGGTTCGATTTGTTCTGCCAATTATCATCCCCAGCCTCTGCCACAGTGATGGAAGGTGTTGTTCAATGGGCCTGAATGCTACTCTCTCCGTGGCCCGCCCCAACAAAGAGGGAGCCCCCTGCCTTTTTTTTTTTTATTCTGGGGGTCCAGTCAAGCATTTGCTGACAGATTGGCTGGGGCGCTAACCAGTCAGGTCTTCAAAGAGACAAAGACTGGGGGGGGGGGTGGCGGGGATGGGTTTAGTGGAAGGGGGGGGCTAGTGGTGAAGAAGAATGACCTGCCAAATGAGAAAGAAGACATATTGAAAGGGACAGAGAGGGAGAAAGAAAAAAAACATATTGAACCGATAGAGAAGTACAACCTTTTGACCATCTGGCTCGGCGGGTGACAACAGCCTTCATCTGTATTTTTAGAGCTGTACAACACACCAAATTACTCTGTCAGGAAGATTAAGGAGAGTCAAGAGGCTGTCGAGTGGGGGAAAAAAAAAAAAAAAAAGCTAAGACGTCCAAACGGCGAAATTCAAAAACTTTGCTAGCTCATGTCTGCAGCTCCATCACTTTATTTTGACTGTAAATATAATACGGAAACAGCTCAGACAATGTAATGGAAACAAAAAAACACTAAATGAGAACCCGAGCAGAGCACCGGCCTAGAACGCTTCTTGTTCCTGTGTAATATATTCTCATTTCTGTTTAAACATGGTTGAGTACATCTCCAATATGATTTCATTTTACCAAGTCCTTCCCCCTCCTCCTGAAGACTCGAGTCTGAAAACCTCTTTTTGCCGCATTAATTCCATGATTGCTTAAATGAAACACTGCTATTTTTCCCGCTCTGTGCTAAACAGGGATCAGATCTCCGTGACCATGACTAATCTTCCACCATGCTTTTTTTTTTTGTTGCACGTATTGGCATGCACCTAATTTTTCAAGGATCTTTTTGCCAATTTGGAAAACTAATTGCTTTGACTCTGACTGGGCGAGCAGCGGAATATAATGCAGTTTAAAGCTTCATCTTCTACGCCCATAAATCCCTCTACAGATCCAGCGTTGTACCACACCGGCTCGTTAAAATGTATGAGGGAAGGTGATTTTTTTCTTCTTCTTCTCCTCTCATCTTTTGCGTTTTCTACTTCGCTGGTCAGTGATCCAAGGATCCTGTACCCCCCTGGCAATCCACCACCACCACCTCCACCTCCACCAACTCCATGCTGGCCACTTTATTCATTTGCAAATACCCTGGGATGAAATGAGTTGCTTTTGTGGTGGAGCATTCCCCCTCCACTCCTCTCTATCTGCCACCTCTTCTCATTCCTCCATCCTTTCCTCTCCTGATTTCACCCCACTTCTTCCTATCCTGCTGTCAATCTACCCCCCCATCCTAACTCACTCTCTCCTCCTCTTTCTCCACCTCTTCCCCCCCGTCCACTGATTGCAAAGAAGAGGGACAATTGGTCCTTTACTCTGATTGGGTCCCCAGATAGGCAACATTGGGGGATGAGAGCGTGCAGACAGCTATGAGAGGCAGAACGAAGCTGTGACAGGATAGAGGCAGCACGAGAAGATATATATTTATATATAGATGGAGAGAGAGGAAACTTTACAAAGAGGACAGTGAGAGAGAGAGAGAGAGAGCATGGACTCAAGGTGACTTTAGGGAAACTGATGCACTGCAGGCAGTAGCTTTCACAACTTTTACAAGGGAAATTTAGCAAGCGTGCGGGGAAAAGAAGAACAAAGAGATAAGAGAAGAAGGAAAAACGAGCATTTTTCACAGAAGACGGACTGAGAAAGTGGAGTAAAGTTGAAAAGGAATAAGGTAAGGTGTGGAATTTTTGCTTAAAGAAAGAAAAAATATATTAATAATAATAATCCTTGACTTTCACCGGTCATGTTTTTGAAACACAATAAGAAATGCCAATAATACTTTGAAGCTGTAAACAGGGGAATGGTGAGGCTGATTTACGGGGTGACTGGGGATTTGTCAGCTGTAACTGAGCGCTGAAGCGCAAATGGAGTTGGAGAGCACTGAGATGAGAAACAGGAGGTGGGGAGCACTGTATCATTACTACACCCAATCGATGGTTCTTTCTTAGTGTGTTAATTGATAAACAATGTTTGCAGAAGCAAATATGTTGCGTGTCTGGCTGTCAAAAGTAGGTCACGGTGAATATTCGGAGAGCCAGGAAGAGAGAAGGGGTGGGGGTTCAGTGGCACATTAAAAAACTTTTGTGAACACGAGCTCAGGCTCAAAGCGTGGCTCCAATTCTCAGCACGTCTGCACTGTCACTACTTCAAACAAGTCATGCTGAAGGAGAGGAATGCCTATCTGCTTTTTTACGGACTTCTGTTTGGCATTCAGACCTCATTTCTCAGCCTGACTCAAGGTTTCTCACTTAAGATGAGGACAGATTCATTTTTTTTTTCTATCAAAGCCATTAAGCTATCGCCTGTCTTGTAAAGCTCGGGCCGACAAATAAGACGCCAGATTGGCGTGTGTGCGAGAGGCGGTGAAGGAGCCTCAGAAAGGTGAGCATTGTGAGCACAGGCCTCCATAATAACAACACCGTTCAGGTTTCTGCAATGGTGGTGGTGCTTGAGATGTCTGAGGACATTCCAGCACAGGAAATGGTCTAATAAAGCAGGAGGACTCTCCAGCTCTAGCAGCCAATGTGGTGGATGAAAACCCCCACAAAAAAATATTCAAAAGGAGATTATGAGTTGGATACTAACTTGAAAGGATCTGTCCCCAAGACGCCACTGTTTAATTTGCTACGGAGTGACACTGATTGCAAACTTTTCCAGATGACGCTTATGCATGGTGACATCATTTCCATGCACCAGTGCCTGGGATGAATGCCAGTTTGTGTGATTTAATTTCTCCATAAATGACAAGGCTCCTTTTATGGCCTCCACCGAGCGATGAATGAACTAAATGTGCACTGGGGAAGAGGAGAGGGAGCGAGTCCAAAAAAGAGAGAAAAGGATTAAAGGATCGGAGAGAGAAAACTGAAATTAAGTGCAGGGTTCGAGCGATACAATAAACGCAGAGGTTGGAGAAGACAGGAAGTAAATAGAGGAGGGATAAAATGATTTCTGGCTTTGTTATTGTAGGGTACAGAAGCAGGGGTTGAAGAAACTTCTGAAGCTCAGCCGGCGCACAAAGGCACACAGAGAGTGGAGGGAGAGACGAGTAATTAAAAACACCTTACAGTAAAAACCAGCCGCAGGGAGGGAGGCGCTCGTCGCAGGCGCAGCGGTGGCGGCGAGCACACAGCTGCACGGGCCGAGGCCCGGGGAGCTCCCTACAATTAAGAGAGCACGGCAAAGGCAGGTTCAAAGCCTGCCTGCCCCCACCCCCCCATGCCAGCGTCTCAGTCCTGAGGGGCGGCAGAGTTAGAGGAATGAGGACGAATAGAGGGTAGCGGCCTGACACAAACACACAGGCATGCTGTGCATCCACAGAGAAGTCATATTCATACCCACACACAAACAACTGTGTGATCTTGAGAGAGTTTGGGCGAGGATGCACACCTCCCTTAGCCTGACTCTGCCTTTGAAGGCGGCCATGTCCCCCTGTGAGCCAGCTGAAGAGAGCTGGGTCCTTGCTGCAGGCACTGGCGGTATAGACCCCCTCCCTTTTGCTTTAGAAACCAGACCTGGTCACTTTTATTCAGTCTTCACACACATACCAGAGGCCATGCTGCAGGGACAGCCTGTTTATTAAACAGTTAGTGCAGCAGCAGAGTCTGAATTTAATTGGGTAAATACGTAAATAAACATTAGCATTCAGAAATTAAAAAACTACGCTTCATTGAGGAAATGTGGCTTGTCAACTGCAACACTCGGCCCAGGAAGTGAAATTAGATTCGGAGGCTGTATTTAAAGAAGAGCCCGACCACATTTTCTCGCAAGAAGCTTATTGTGCCTGACTTAAAGTGCATCAATGCAGCCCCTCGCCTGGGTCGGAGGAGATATACAGAGCCTTCGCGGTGGCGTCGCTTTCCACCGTGCAAAATCAATTGTGGTTAACAAATTGGCCGTGACGTTTTGCCCTGCCAGGGTGGGTGGAAACGCTTCTTCATGGGTCCACCCAGTTTTTTAAAGACCTTTTTACACGGTCTGGGGTGGCCTCTTTTTTTTTCTTTTCATTTTTTTTTTTAGAGCCGAGGTGTGTGAAGCAGAGACATGGCCACTGTGAAATTAACACTTAATAATGCTCCACATAGCACTTTTAAACAGGGCAAAACCCCATACTAATGTACCACACACAGACTCGGCCCTTGGTAACCTCACTGGGTGAATGGGTGGTTGGTGGTCCAAAAGATCTGGGTGAGGTTTCTGAAAACATTAGGAGTGGAACTAATGGTTATTTTGTCAATTAATCAATTAATTATTGGCCTATAAACCTTAAATTCTGAAGGTGACGTCTTGTTTTGTCTGACCAACACACAAAAACCCAAATATTTTACGTTTACAATCACATAAGGAGACAATTTTGATGTTTAAGAAGCTAAAATGAAGTAATATTTGATATTTGTGCATGAAAAAAATGACTTAAATTATTCATAATTTACCAAAAAAAACATTTTTAATCAGTTGACCAGTTGTTTCAGCCTTTATCCAATACTTTACTTTGAGGAATTCATGGTTTACTTATGTTTAAAAATACACGCAACCAAATTACAGTCTAAAATTAAACCAGGAAGTGTCGGACAAAGCATCCAATCCCTACTTTTGGTTCAACAAAAGTATTCAACTTCAAGTATTACGTTAAGAAAAATTTGTCCAGTATTGGGGTTATTATACAGGAATGTAATGAGTTTTTTTGGTTGCTTTGGGCATTAGTAACTCATTAATCTGCACAGGTGTAGTTGATGTGATGCTTCAGCCCAGTGGCGGTCAATCAGTCGTACTGTAGCGCTTTGTTTTCCTCCATTGGAAGGAAACATCCACCTCTCTCTCATGTAGGAGCAGTTTGATATAGTCTGTTGTCAGATTGCAGTTAATGGAGCAGCAGGTGGACTTGGAGTAACATGATATAACAATATGGCCGATCATTTTGTCACACCAGCTGCTCCCCCTGACAATCAACGCCTCTTTCACTGTCACTCAATTTCTTCCTCCCCTCTCTTTCTGCAAAAACACCTCTCCTTTCAGGGGCTTTTTCAAAACAAACATAAAAACCAGATGTTCCCGTACCTCCTTCCTCCATTTCTTTTTCTAGATAACAACTGTAAATTGTGTTGTTTTCTCTCTGAATACAAAAGGCAGGGAGGAATGTTCCAGCACGGTGGGAAAATACCTCCTCGCCTTAAGCTTTTTCATATGATTGCTCCTCATCCCCTTCACCTTCCCATCGCATCTTATCCGGCCTGTGTGGCAAACGCCAGCTGCTTTTTCTCTTTAAACAAGCGAGGTGCCATAAGATTAGCTGAAGAAAGATGTGTGAAATGTTTTGCCAGAACAATTACGTAGCATGTCACTTCATTAGGCACGACAAAATGGGAGCAAAATGCTCAGGCGCAAGCTGTGACCTTTGGAGGGGAGGGTGGGCGTGGAGGAAGGAGCTAAGAGAGGAGGAGGCCGACGGAGAACAGGGAGCTAATTTTACTTCATAATGGCAACCAGGCGGCTTGAATAGGCTGAAAAGAGGGGAGCAGCGAGGTCAAGTGTCAGCCGCCCCTGCCAAGCGGCCCTCGCCAGGGATTGAAACACACTCGGGCCCAGCCTCCTGCTGACAATACCACCACGCCCCCTGGCCCTCGCTGCCTTTTGTGCCTCTTCAACAATGATTAACTGAGTTTGGTGATTCAGAGAGTCTGCAGCAGCACAATGCACTCTCTCTTACAAAACATAATGGAGTCAACCCCGCGAGTCAAACAGTCTCTCTTTCTTCCGCTGAAACTTTCCCCCTGCTAACAGCCTCTTTGCTTTTCTTTTCCCCTCTTTCTCCTTTCTCTCTTGCCTTTTGACCATAAATCTGCCTATTTTACCCTCCCTGGGGATTGTTAATGCAGAGGCAGGCAAAGCGCTGCCATCCTCCTAATACATAAAAACAAAATGCAGATGGAGGGGAGGCAGTGTAGGTGCCATGTGCTGCATGCGAAGAGGTATTGATTAGCTCAGATCGATGCATGGCCTCAAAAAGCATCTCCTGCAAAGAAATTTGCAGGAATTGACCTCGCTGATCTTAAAGATTCCTATGATGTATGTATCAAAAAAGAGCAATGCAGAGGGAGATAGCATTTAGAGGCATGAAATCCAACATCCAGGCAATACCACAGGGGCCTTTAAAAAACTGAGATATGGGGAAAAAGGGGGGAAAAAAAAGACAGTACACTTGTAATGAGCGGTGTACGGCGCTGACGGGAACTTGTAGAACATGGTGTGAGTAAAGCTGAGCAGAGGTGTTAACAGAAACACTACAATCTCGGAACATCACACCCCCGGGCCTTTTACAAGAGGTGTGAAGGAGCTCACCTCTCTTCATGACAGGAAGAGGAGGGAGGAAAGGAAAAAGTGTGGTTGCACGCTTTTCTTTTTTTTCCGGCCGATATGAAATACTTTTGTCTGGAGCTGGAGAAAAAAGGAGGTAAAGCTGGTGGTATCATTTCTATTTTCTCCTCCAGCCTCCAAAGAAAGTGGCATTAGTTATGTTTCCATTATAAGTTTTAAACAGTGAATACATTTTGACATGAACTTATTCGCTTCCTTGTATGTGTTATAAGTAAGGCGCTAAAGCGAGGGCTTGTCAAGCTGTCTCCAAAGTTAAAAAGAATATATTTTTTGCACTCTAAGCATGAAGTTAATGTGTGTTCTATAGTAGGAGAAGCAGAGGCGGATGTTGCAATGTCAAGATCTATGTGAAAAGTCAGTTTTGCCCATATAACGCAATCAAAAGGAAATAAGCTATGCATCTATACACTGGAGTTAACAAGATACATATGTCTCCTGACAACACGAAGGATTATTTCAATAAAGCACGAACATGTCACAGTAAGTTTCCACCAGTCTTTTTTCTCAACAAAGTTTCTAACTTTCCACTTGCATTTTTTTTTTTTTATGTGGAAACTGAAAGTGCTTATGAAAGCAAGGTGAAAATGTATCCTACTGTCCTCACCTTCATCTCCACTCATGTTACGTCCTCTCCTCCTCCTCCTCCTCCTCTGTGTGACCTCTTTGACGGCATAAGAGCGAAGCGCTCATTCAGCTGTGAAGCAGGCGCTCACACGGGCGCATTGCTCATTATAACCCAACAAAGACTCTGTGGTGGAGGGCTAATCTTAAGGCGAGAGAAAAGACGGCAAATATGTGTCATCCACAGGTCTCCAACAGTGCAACACAGACTAGGGCTCGGTGTGCAACAAAAAGGATGACGGTTTTCAAAAAGGACATAAATCTGAGACTCATCTGTCCTTTCCTTTCTTTCTCTTCCAGGACTCTGAAAGCAGCCAGAAAGGAGGGAGCCAGGAAACAACTGCACTCGTGAGGAAAGTCTTTTGAAATACTACTCTGCGCTTCACAATGGAGACCAATTGCATCTTCCAGCAATTGCCAGTACCTTGCTCCCCGTGGCCCTCTGCATTTTGACCCTCCTGCCTCACGGCCTTGTGGGTAAGCCCACAGAGGAGGACAGCTCAGCGCTGCTCCAGAGGGTGAAGCGAGGCTGGGTGTGGAACCAGTTCTTTGTCCTGGAGGAGTACACCGGACTGGAACCACTCTATATCGGAAAGGTCAGTGTTGACGACATACTGTACTGTACGAACATGCACACACAGAGGCGTAACCTGAAGAAATGCAAAAGCGTACAGTATTTTTCTGGCCTAGGGAGGGGAGAAACTTTTCTTGCGTGACCTTTCCACTTGCTACACGGTGTAGGTGTTGCAAAGACTTCTCTTTCAAACTGTGCAAACTAAAAGACCTATAGGGGAGCTCAGCAGGCTGGAGGTCAGCTGCTGCTGCTGCTGCTGCTGCTCGGCCAGAGCTGAGTGCATGAATGCAAAATAGAAGATTATGGGTGGGCAGAGGCAAGCTCCAAGAACTGCACACAAAAAAAAAAAAAAAGAAGAAGAAGAAACCCAATTGAATTCCTGGATACACTGCATCCATACTAGGGCACCCTCTCTTCTGTCCACTTTGAACCAGAGCCAGACAGCAGTGATTGAGTTAATTGACTTGAACCGAGGCTTCACTCAGTCGGCTTCGTTCCACAGAAGTGGACGGGCACGTCTGCAACACAGCTGACATGCTCTGAAAAGAGCAGACGACGAGCGCTCACAAAGGAGCACTTTGATCGTTCGGTTGCTAAAGTGAATTGAACATTTGATCAATAGTTGTAAGGCCAGTCATCATCAGAGGAGAGACACAACAATCTTACAAACTCGAATGAAAAGTGCCATTACCTAACAAAAAAGTGGGTTTTTTTGGTGAAGCCTTTCGTGACAAAGTTGTCCAGAGAGTGGCATTGAAAAAATGATCCACTTAAAGTATAAAATGCAATGTCACTTTAACCTGCCTGCACCAAAATGTCCCCATAAAATCAGGGGCGTTAATTTAGGGTAAAAATAAAACTGCCTGATAAATGTGTCTGCACACACAGCTAAAGAATGTTTTGTTATGACATTTAAAACTAAAGGGAGGATGCCTGAAAACAAAACACACAAACCTAAAGGAAACAAAGTACTATATCATACATAAACAATCCGCGTGAGTAATTTTCACTACATTTTCTTTAGCTAACAGTTGCTAACTGACCATTAACAATAGCAGATACGAAGAACTGACTAGAACAATCATCAGAATCTACAGTTGCACTCTCAAGTGCTTTCAAATCAATATTTTAGTCAGCTTGATCAAGATCTTTAGTGATCCAGGACTGAGTAAAGCGTGTTCCATCAGTCTGTGTAACTGTAACGTTAGCTCAGCAGCTAACGGAACTAACAATTTAAATTATATGTTCAGTTTTAATTCTCAATTGTGACTTAACAGCAGTTTGTCATTTTTACTATAAGTTACTATAATACACCATTTTAATAATATTTTGTAGCACTTTCACCCCTTAAATGAGAGTAAAATACCAATTTGTAGCTGGTAACAATAAGAAATGGCACTGAACTTAATAAACTGAGATTTCTGCAGATCTCTCTGTCGGAGCTGTCAGAACAAGGCTTTCTTTTTCCATATATATATAGACTGCCCTGATCTGAAAACTCTTGATTCCATACCTTCCATTCCTCATCAGCTTTTTAAAAACACCGCAGTACTAACCACTCATCCTCCTCATCCTGAAATTTCCCTCTGGGAATGATGCAAATCTGCTTAATTAGCGTTCTGGCAATAATTTCACCGCTTTCACTGCTCGGGAATACCGCAGGAAAATGCTGGATTCTGAAAAGTCACGTGGTCGGACCGGGTAGAGGAGTAACAAGTCCTAAGAGAGTGCTGTATCTGCTTATGTAGGATGAAAAATCCCTTACAGCCGCTGTAGCGTTATTCACTTCCATCTAATCTCTTCTTAGCGTTTCTTTGCTGATTCTTTTCAAGCTGCCCACCCTAATTTTTTCTTGAAAATGCAAATGAGTGATTCTGACAGCTTGGGCTACTACCTAGAGAACCACTCAAGACAGAAAGCCATTGTAGGATATGACAAAGCAGGAGGAAGATGTAATGCAACCTCCCGCCTTTATGTTTCAGCTCAACCTACCTCGTCTCTCCAGTGTTGAGGAACTTAGTATTCAGAGCCGTTGGGACGTTTGAGTATTTGGGCTTTAGGCCGGGGCTGAGACGGAGCAGGTAATTGATAGCCTGAGTGTCAAACTCCCTCCTTTCACAGGGGCTTGGGTGGAAAGGAGGGGATCAGTGCTGGAGGAAGGCGGATGAGGCGAAAGGAAAACGCTCCAGCCTGAGATATATCACCAGGAGACTTGAGGCAGAAGCCCACAATGGGGTGTTGATTAAAAAATCTATTCTGGGCCGAGCCAGGGCTGCACGGTGCTTTGCAGGAGGAGAGTGCAGGTGGGCACGTTGTCCAAAGAGATAGGAAAAGCTGTATTGACTGCTGCTCAGGAATGATAGGTATTGTGAAGATTGCCACTGAACTAGCACTGGAATGACAACGAAGCGCCGGTGGCTGCAAACTTTTAGCAGTTCGACAACCTCGCCGTGGTCATTTCACTCAGCGACCCCAGACAACAAAAGGCCAAAGCGGGTGCTTGAAAGGAGTGTTTCTTCCAGGGGAAAAGGGGAGGGGGAGTTGGCTTGTCAGTGCTGTGTTGTGTGCTCGCCTGTTGATTATATACAAGTCAGACATCAATGGGGGCATTTAATTCCGTTCTGCCAGTGTGACGGCAATAAGTACTCATCGTACACAGAGACCCTCTAAGCACAAAGTAAGGAGTGATTGCACATCAACAGGCTGGCATTTGCACTTAAAGGCCACAAAAGGCTTCTGATTGCACTGCAGGGCCCATGGCAACAAACAGGCTGTAAACTGTCATTAGATGCCTACTTGCAGCTACAATATTAAGGTATGCTTATAACCACACGCCACCCCCTGGAAGGTCTAGAGTTAATTTGCCCACTGCACCAATTAGGAAGGAATACATTGACAACATTGTCATGTATATGTACTTTAATGCAATGTAGCATATGGTCTGAATAGAAACAAGCATGTAAACTTTAACTGGAAGGGATTTTAACTTTGGAAATGGCAAAATAAGAATTGAAAAATCTGAGTTGTAGCATACTGAATGAACAGAAATGCCTTTGAGCTAAAGTTCCAACTCTGGGCTTTAATTTGAAGGACGTTTACATCCACATCAAAAGAACAGTGTAGGACTTTGAGTCAATTTTAAGAGAGCAGAGTAATTTAACAATATGTTTAATGCTTGGTTTCAAATCCTCCAGGCTGAAATATTGCTGCAACTACATGTAATTCAAATTTTTAGTTAATTTATTCTGAATTTTTCTGATTTATCAGTCAATTTATGTTGAAAAAATTCTTCACATTGCTTGTTTTGTCAGAAAAACTGTCTAAAACTCAAAGGTATTCGATTTCCAAAGCTTCTTATTGGAAAATCTGGAGGATGCTCTGGAATTTAAAAGACAAATAACTTGATATTATGCTCCACCAGGCCTGTAGTGAAGCTCCATTTATGCTTATTCTCCTTCCGTGTGGTGGCTTTTTCAGTTTGCTCTTCAGCAAGTTAAACACATGTTCAGTTGGACCGAGATCATGTGGCTGACTTGGATCGACAAGAAGTTTCCACTGTTTGGCCCCAAAAAGTCCTTTAGTTGTCTTGTTTGTAAGTTTAGGCTTGCTGTGCTGCAGCATTGTTCTAAAACTGGGGGAGTGTGACCTAATTAAATGTCCTCAAAAACATGTCACTGTCCTGATACTTTGGACTGCAGCATACTGTGTGTCGATTAGATTCCTGTTATATTTTCCAGCAGTTTGGGCACAGATTTGACCATATGGGAACGCTTTTAGTTTTCCCTTGTTACTAAGATGGTCTTCAAAATAGACTGAATCTTTCCTTTTGGTGTGTGCACTGTGGAATAAAACTTTATGACTGACTCATAAACGTCCCCACAGCTTCACTCAGACATGGATAAAGGCGACGGCTCCATTAAATACATCCTGACGGGCGAGGGCGCGGGCTCCACCTTCACCATCGATGACAGCACAGGGGACATCCACGCCATCCAGAGGCTGGACCGGGAGGTCAAGGCCCAGTATGTCCTCCGCGCCCAGGCCCGCAACCGCCTGACGGACAGGCCTCTGGAGCCAGAGTCCGAGTTCATCGTCAAGATCCAGGACATCAATGACAACGAGCCGAGGTTCCTTGACGGACCCTACCAGGCGACTGTACCAGAAATGTCCAAAATAGGTAAGCAGAGGGAGACGGAGAGAGGAAGGCAGACAGATGGACTCAACTGTTGCTTGTGCATGTTTCCGGTGTTTGTTTTTAAAAGGGAGCGACTGCTGCAACTTTGCAGCCGTGGTGAACAATAGCAAAGTACATAATAGCCCGGCAGAGTTATCGCTGTCGCTTGTTCTTACAGGCTCGTCTCCATCTGCTTCATCCACTATTCATAAACCTACTTTTGTGGTTACTTTCAAGTAAATAAGCGTAGTTAATTCCTGGAGCCGCTCCAGCCGCAGATGGAAAAACTCAAGTCAAAATTATGTCTTTGATTAATATGTTAATATTGCTATAGCTGATTGCGTCCTCCCTTCCTTCCTTCCTTCCTTCCTCCCTCCTCCTCACCTTTGCCTCTGCTTTTACCCAGGAACATCTGTGATCCAGCTGACCGCCACGGATGCAGACGACCCCACATACGGCAACAGTGCTCGTGTGGTCTACAGCATCCTGGAGGGCCAGCCTTACTTCTCCGTGGACGCCAAGACCGGTACGACTGCACAGATGCTGCAAAACTCTCTCTAAATCACAGGGTTTTCATCCATTACATGTAGAGTCTGATGGATTTCAAACTTCACCAGACACTTTGACTATTTTATGAGCTCCACATGAATTTGTAATGAGCACGAATGATGTTAGATGACGTGATAAAGTCGACAAACTTACCACTGACAGATGGGATTTACTAACACAGGCCTGACAGCTACCATTACTTCCCCACCTTGGTTTTTAATACTATAATTGCACCACAGTCTGATTTTAGCCATCTACACACTTTAAGCCCCTGTATATACCAACCAGCTCTGAATATGGGAAGCCCAGCATGCCTCCTGTTGTTGCTATGAGACCACCAAAACACTTGTCTTAAAACACTGCGCTCTTTTGTTACAACATGCAGTTTCTCAAACTCCTGGCAATCGAACAAAAAAGAAGCGCTAAACTCAAAGTGTGACTTCTCTGCTGAAAACAAGGACAGAATAAGAGGTTTGAGAGACTTTCACAAGTTCAAAAAGATAGACATCAGTCACGTTTGGTCATTAAAGGACCGTGACAGTGATTGCTGCACAATGCTAATATGTTTTAGATCTTAAAATATATTATTCCAGCTTTTCAGGCAGCATTGACTTCCATTTATTTCTGTATTTTCTGAGACTAAATGAATCCAAAAAATTAGACAAGGAGGTCTATGCATCAAGTCCAAAGCTAGAGCCAGGAGGCAGTTAGCTTAGCATAAAGCCTAGAAACAGACAGGAAGACACATCACTGATATGTTAGGCTAGGTGTTTTCCCTTTCTTCCAGTCTTTATGCTAAGCTAACCTTTTGGCTCTAGCTCCATACTTGCATGCAGACATGAGTGGTATGGTGCTTCTTATCTCACTCCCTGCAAAAAAAAAGCAATTGAGTGTGAATTCCAAAAGCGTTCTTTAAAGAGGTAATTGAGTGTCTGAAACCTCTATTTATACAGAGGAAACAGATATCCAACAAAAGATGCTAGCTGAAAGATAACAAATAATTATAGGACAAAAGGGAAAAACAGCCATCGTACAGCTGGTTTTATGAAAACTGCAGGCAGTTTTTGTTAGTTTGGAGTTGGACAAATCCTCATGTTACAGCATTTAACTATATTTTCAACAAGTGTGCTTTAAACTGTGTGGTAGCATTTTGTGTGTTTGGCCCTTCCCTGTTGGAATTCAACAGAGTTCCCATGCACAAAACCAGCTCTATAAAGAACCCCGACCTCAGCCCCATTCAGCATCTTTGGGGTGAACTGGAACACAGAGTTTGAGCCAACATCACCTCATTAATGCTTTTGTGGCTGAAAGAGAACAAATCCTTGCAGCCAGGTTCCAGATACTTTTGTCCACAGAGTGTAACATGTCAAAAAGTTAAGCAAAGTATACAAAACTTGTAAACACACATCTAAAACTCCTTTAAAACTTCGATATCTAACTTCGACATTGCAGCTCATTCACAACTCAAGCCACCACATCCAAAAATCCATTAGTTTCCTAAAAGCAGAGACTCACTGGCCATTGATTTACCACAGCTGCCTCATTTCCTTGTTTGTCAGTGCTGAAATCTGTTGCCAAACTTCTCAGGCTGCACTGCCCATCAGTTGCCAGTCAGTCAGACTGCTGCCGCTGTAGGGTTCATCCATCAGCCAAACACAAGCAGCTCTACAGCTATCCATCAGCCTCCCTGACTCGGCCATAAGCTCAGCAGTCAGGCTTTTATTAGTGTGAAACACAATGTAAAGCTTGAGCACATAAAGCTCAAAAGTCTTGTTTCGTGCAATCGTTTTCTCACTCAAAAAACTACTTGACCTTGGTTGGATTCTGCTGGCTGTGAATGGATGTCTTGGGTAATAATAATGATGTGCAGATGTGATCTAGACAAAAGCAAGAGTAAAGTAAAGAATCAGGCAATCTTGAAGGTTAAAAGCCGATTCACCTGCGTTTACGTACATGAAGGAGGTCAATACTCCGGTTTCTCCTGTCTACAAACATCAAACCATGTGAACCAACATATGTAGTCTTATAGAAACTACAATCCTTTACTCAAGCGTCAATTTCAGTTTTAGTCCAAACTGTATGCATAGCTTTTGTCATAAAGTGCGAATATGTCCAAATTTTACAAACATCCAACCATGGGAATCAACCTATCTGGTCTTCTCAGAGCTACAATTCTTTACTCAAGCATCAGTTTCAGTTTAAGTCCAAACTAAATGTACAGCTTTAGTCTTTAAGTGCAAATATGTCTGAATTTTATAGACATTTAACCATGGGAACCAACGCATTTATCCTTCTAGAAGCAGCAATCCTTTACTCAAGTGTCACTTTCAGTTTTAGCCTCAAGTTTGGATTGACTTATTGTCGATGCAAGGATGCACTGCCACACGTATTGATCGCTCCTTTTTATCCTGCCATGCTGCCGTCTGGAGTGATCCTTGTCACAGTCATGGTGATCTTTCCCTTATCTTAAGTCTTTGTCATGCACACTATGGTAGAAATTTGATTATTAAGTATATGTAGCTGAGGTTTTTTTTACTTGTAGAAGTGTCTTTGCGCAAGATAACTGCCCTACATCTGTGTTTATGAGGAAAAAAATTTACATACATGAGGTTTAATTAAATAAAATCAAAGGTACAAGATGGAAAACAGCCTTATAGAAGCAGAAAATGCCATTTCAAATCGAAAAGGATGAGAGCTTTCATTATAAACCTCTCTAGCCCACGGACGGCACTGACATTCGAGGACATCATCGCTTGGACACATGACCCTAATCCGGTGTCACCAGTTCTCTATTGCCTGACCTTTAATTCACCTCCCATGTCTCTGTTTGCCCTTTCCCTTTCCTTTCCCCCCTTCCTCCTCAGGCGTGGTCCGTGTGTCCCTGGCAGACATGGACCGGGAGACCAGGGAAAATTACACAGTGGTCATTCAGGCTAAGGACATGGGCGGCCAGCTGGGGGGGCTCGCCGGGACCACCACCATCAACATTACGCTCGGTGACGTCAACGACAACCCGCCCATGTTTGACCAGAGTAAGCATCTCTACTTTTTCTCCTTTTTAGATGTGTTTCTTAAATTCACTTTACTCCCCTGCTGTACTTCAACCTTTTCTAATCCCTTCTGATACTCTTAGAGCTGAAAGAGGAGCAAAATTTAAATCTTCTGGACAGTTTTTCTCAAATCTCTTATCTGTAAAACGTCACAAAATGCTTGAAATGTCCATCACAGTTTCCCAGAAGAGCCAGAAAACCCAAAGATATTCAGGTTATAATGATATATAACAAAGAAAAATAGCAAATCCTCACTGTTGGATTTTTGGTGCTTTTGGTTAAAAACGCCAACTCAAAGCCCTCGAATGACCCAGAGGTTCACTTTAATTTCAAAAACAACACCCTGATTTGTTTCAGAGTTGATGGTTGATGCTTTGAGATGAGTAAAAATGGACTGCAGCACAAAAATTTATTGTTTTTTTAAGGGTGTCTCCAATGAGAATCAGCCCCTCGGACAAAACCGCACATCTCCACATCTATCCACCTCATTTCTCTTGCCGTTAGCCCCTCTGCCCTTCTCCCTCTGTCCACTTCTGGCCACCAGTCCCCAGTCATTTACCCCCTGGCCTCCTCCCTCCTCCCTTCAGCCACCAGTCGCCCCATGCTGTCTCTTTGATTATCCCCATTCCTGCTCCTCTCATTACCCGTCCTCCTGGGGTCAGGGGTTTGTCTAGCTGTCCGTGGTCGTCTCAGCCTGGCCAGCGGGTGGCTCTGCTCCGAGACAAAGAAAACATCCACCCCTACCACTGCCGCCGCCCCATTCCTTCCACTTCCATCACTAGTCCCCCACCAATTAACGCCATCACTTCGATGGAACTTTGATCGGTTGTGAAGAGCTTCAGGGATTCCCCTCTGTCAAGCACAATGTGCAGGCATTTCACTTTGGACTGCAGGGAGCACCGCAAATTGGGCAGCTGTCACCTCGTCTTTGAGGTTAAACAGTAGATGAAATTCAAGCTGACCCACGAGACTGTATATAACCCAAGTGTGAGGCGTTTATGGAGCCATTTATTTTAAGGCTGGCCTCAGATGTGATGATGTGAGGAAAGAACAGTAAGAAGTGGAGGTTGATGGAAGGTGTTTGGCTCCCTCTAGAGGATAGAAGATTAAAACAGATGGAGCAGGTATGACAGGATGATCACTCTGTTGATTTTATCTCCTCAGGGTTGTACCAAATGAGTGTCCCTGAGTCGGCGCCGGTGGGTTCAGTGGTGGGTCGCATCTGGGCAAAGGACAGGGACATCGGGGTCAACGCCGAGATGAAGTACAGTATCATTGACGGGGATGGACGAGACACCTTTGACATAAGCACCGATCCTACTAACCTATTTGGCATCATCACGGTGAAAAAGGTACTATTTGTACTGATTCTAACTCAGGATTTATGATAAATTTCATGAAAGAAGGGGAAACAACCCGGGTTTGGACATTTTGTTTGTTTTCAACTCTGATACAACCCCCTCCAAAACACTTCTTTGTCTCACAGGGAGGAAGTCACAAAACTCTGGCAATTTAATTTTGCCTAGAGTGTTGCAAACATTAAATACCTTGCATTTCTGCCTACAATCTAGTTTTCATTTTAAGTTTCTTTTAATGATTTCTGCACTAAAATAAACACGTTCCATTTTGCTTTTTTGAAGAAACTAATTTGATCTCCTTACCTTTCAGTCGCTCCTTAGCATCCCTTGCAATTGCTGGTGATCGTTGACTAGATGTTTTTACCCAAAGACATAATGTGTATACATAGAACTGCAGGAAATTCTCTCTTTAATATAAAACGTTTGAAAATGCCAAAGGTCAGTAACCATGTCACCTATTTAACGGCTTCATGTGTGTTCAACCTCCAGCCACTGAACTTTGAGAACAAACCCAGTTACACCCTGAAGGTGGAGGGTGCCAACACTCACCTGGACCCAGCCTTCCGCCACCGTGGGCCCTTCAAGGACGTCACCATCGTGCACGTGAGTGTGGAGGACGTGGACGAGCCGCCGCTGTTCGACCTGCCGGCGTACTACGTCGAGCTGCCAGAGGACGCTGAGATCGGGACCCTGGTGAAGACGGTGTCGGCGAGGGATCCAGATGCTGCCAACAACACAGTGAGGTGAGGAGAATGATGAGTCAGAATGGTACATCAAGTTAATAGTGACATTACATCATATAGATTTGACAGGTCCTTCAAAGTAAGATGCCAATAATTAGCAAGAAAATATAACAAAATTTGGCAGCTATCATTAGATTTCATTATAGCATCCGCTAATTACAGAACATACCTCAACAGTATCCCTATGAAATGAGTCCTGGTAACATCATTTGTACATGGACATACAGAGAAGTTAGGTGGAATCTGCTAATGCTTTACCAAGCAAGTATTTATAGCTTTTATATCATCATATATTCATTAAAAATACTCCATTACAAGCAAAAGTCATGAATTCAATGTTTACTTAGGTAAAGATACAGTAGTATCAATGTGTGAACTACTGAAATGTCAAAAAAGTAGTAACTGTATCTTGACAAAAGAAAGAATAACCTGGGTTTCTGCACCAGAATTATCTAAAAAAGGAGATTTTTATATTTTTAAAAATTAACTTTTTATATAGAATAAACTTAAAATCAGATTATGGTTCAGTGAAGTACATTATTTTCCTGTAAAAGCTTTAAATATTAATGCAGAACAACTTATTTATTGTGGGTTTTCTGGCTCTGCTCATGTAACACTGCCTAACCACCAGGAGGGGGCAGCATCACAACATAATTTGTCAGAACAGGCTACAAACTGCAGCTCCCTTTTATCTACACTTCAGTTTTGAGTGCTCTACAGTGGGATAACTGATACTGATGAAGCTGAGGATGAAGATAATAACGGTGATAACAATCCTGATGAGTTTCAACATCCAACAATTAGTCAACACAGGGAAGACCAGAAGCTGAGGACCTTCACTTCTCTCAATTATTAGCAAGTATGTTTTGTGCTCTGGCAGAACAGATGTTGCATGGTGGGTTGACCGTCCAGACTGAACCTCTCATAAACTAATTAGACATAAAGCCTTTAATTAGGCTATTAATCATGTGAAGGAATCAATGACTGCGGCAATAAATGAGCATTTCATGCAGCACAAGCTGCACCCCGTCCCAGCTGTCCGTTTTTACAACCTCGATTAGGGGGCTAAAAGTAGCGCACAGGGGGAAATAGATGTAGATGACACCACGGCTGCTTTGCTGCTAAATTCACACTCAGCGATTTAAGTGCTGTGTCCAAAATTTCCTCCCTCATTCACTCATTCACCGTTATCCCTGCAACAATTCAGGGAAATAAAATGGTGGAAACTGAATATAGGGCATTCATCCACTCATTTTCTGCCATTTATACCAGTTAAGAAAGGTATCCCAGAGGTCTTTCTCCTCAGCCAAGTCCTCCAGCTCCTCACCAGGGGGGATCCTGATTTGTTCCCAGGCCAGATGGGATATTTAATCCCTTCAGTTTGTTCTGGATTTGCCCCAACAGTCTCCTTCCAGTTGGACATGCCTGGAATATATACCTCAGCAACGAACAAGAGGAAGCGCGAACCCCAAACCACCTCCTTTGTAACGCTCCTCATTCCAATATTGAAGATTTTTGAGCTGATTGTGAATCTAATTTGGATGTAAACAGTTTTTTCATCAGATTTTAACAACTTTGTCCATTTATTTTGGAGAGGAACGACGAAAACTGAAGGAATCCCGACCTAAAAACAAACTGAGCTAACGTTAGCGGCAGCTGAGCTTGTTTCTAGATTGGGATTTCTTCTGAAAAACACTTCATTTTGAACGTGAAACTACTCTATTTTTTCAGTTTTAATCATTAGGTTCATTCGTTTTGGAGAGGCGGAGGCCTACAAATCAGTTTTTTCTGTGACGCTGTTGGGCGGACAATTCCTGGACAGAAAGACAGAGAGAGCCAGCAGCTACAGCTCAGATCCCAATATCACGTTTGACTGAAATCCCCAGAGCTCGTGTGGTGTTGTGTTCTGGCTTCGCATCAGTCAAGAGGTTTTCAAAAAGCCAGAGTTACAGGCAAAGGTAGGGAGATAGCTTGAGGAATCAGTCAGGGGTGAGAGAGAAGGGGGGTTGAGGTTGGATGCAGCAGCAGCAGCAACATCAGATGACAGATAATGACGAAAAAGCAGCAGGTGACCTTCAGTCTCCGTGTCTGTCTCATTTCCATTTTACATCTTTCTGTCCTTTACCAACTGCAGCATGACTGGCAGATATATCCAAGCCCACACACACACACACACACACACACTCTTTCACCTGCTATTTGACACACACATAAACAGCAAACCCCCCTCCTCATGACTCTGGAGGAGTGATATTAATAGAGATCCTTCAGGGAGATCCTTGCCAGGCGTGGATGTGCCAGTCACGACTGCTCCCTGTCGGCGCACAGTCCGAAACGCACACTGCAAACAACCCTTCAGACGCACACGCTACAGCTGAAGTGACTGTAATATATCAGGCTGACAATACCAGCCTTTTACTAAACACCTGATCTGCAGATACGATGAAGATAAATTGTTTAATTGCAAGTTTTCTGCGTAGAATAGTCATTTAAAGGCAGAATGCCCCTAAAAAACAGGATGTTTCATGATGCATTTAATGGCGTTTAAAGCCTCAATGCATGTTTTATAGTTGTGGAAGAAGTATTTATAGCTTTTACTTCAGTAAAAGTACTAGTACTCCATTACAAGCATTAAAAGTCATGTATTTAACATGTTACTTAGGTAAAGTACAGGAGTATTAATGCCTGAGCTGCATTTTGTTGTCTTCTAAAGAGCATTTCTGTCCTAAAAAGCAAAAATTGTGAGTTGTATGTGAACTGTTTTTTAATCTAAATCAAATTTTTTAGAAATAAGTGCATCTTGGAAAAAGAAAGAATAACAAATAAATATTAATGCAGAACAACTTATTGGGTTTATTGTGGGTGTTTTGAAGTTTTCTGGCTCTGCTGGTGTAACACTACTGTTCTACCAGCAGGGGGCAGGAGACTAAATCTTCACAGGCTAAAACAAAGTTTTAAAGATATCGGCATCAGCTTTTAAATAATCCAGGCCAAAACATGTGATGAGAAAGAGAAGGGCTGTACATTGAAATTATAAAGATAATAACTGCAATATAACTGTGGTAAATTATATAACTTTCCTCATTAGAAATGTAAAAAATACATATTCTACCTCAGTTTTGTGAAATGTTTCACTGTTTGAAAAGTGTGAAATGTTTTTTGTGTTCTAACCACAAAGAAAAGTTTAAAATGTTTATTCAGGAGCAAAAATCAGCCTTGAAAACTTGAAATACAATGTGATTTGACATTTATCGCGTTAATTTTTTATTCTGACTGATGGGAAGCTCTTTAATCGTGATAGAAAAATGTTTTTCTTTAAGAATTTCTTAGAAAAGAGGCCTTAGATTTGCTAAATATTTGACGACATCGTTGCCATTTTTTGCTTGGTAAACGACTTCTTCCAGGTGAGAGCAGAGCGACAGGTGAACTCACGACACCTCATGGTTACATAAACAGGTTTCTGGATGTGCTCTACATTCTCCTCCTCCTCCTCCTCCTCCTCCTCCTCCTCCTCTTCTCTGTGTGTTTGGCTGTTGTTGCATGTCGCTCTCAGAAGAGTGTTTTTTGGAAATCAGCCTGCAGTGGCAGGAGATGAGCCAAGGCGGCACGCTGCAGGTCTGTGAATCCCCGGCGTCGGTTTGGCAGCGGAGGCAGATACTCTGATTAAGCCTTATCTGGAGCCTCTTCCTCCTCTCCTTCTTCTTCTTCTTCTTATACTGTGCCCTGGGAAGCTGCCAGCCTGTCGCCTTATCGCACAGATACACACACAAAAGCCGTATGTGTGCGTGACGTCGCCCTCAGATACAGGATCACAAAGATGCACTGTATTCCGACGCTGATTTTCACATGGCATTTTGTGTCGCCAGGTATTCCATCGAGAGGTCCAGCGACCCTGACAAGTACTTCTACATCGAGATCACTTCCGGGTCGCTGATGACGGTGCGTTCACTGGACCGGGAGGAGATCGGCTGGCACAACATCACCATCCTCGCCATGGAGATGAGTACGTCACACAGACACTTTATCAAGTCGTTTTCTGACTATTTAAAGTTGTGATTTAAAAGAAAAATCATATTAATGAGAATAAAGTTGTATCTTTTCAATATAAATCACTGTATCATGAGAATGAAGTTAAAGTTTTACGTGAAAAGTGATTAGATTATCTCATAATTTTATAAGATAGTACATTTTAAAAGAGGTAGATCGTGCTTGCAAGTTTCTATTCCTCTCAAGTCCAAGGTGGCATCTTCATATATCTCATCTTGTTTGAAGATATTCCGTTAAAACGAGAATCCTCACAACATCTTAGCGATTATTTTAGGGAAAATAAATCCTAGTGTTAGTTTGACTTTTAGGACTCGTGCTGTTGGTTTACATGCAGATGGGTGAATGTAATTGCACAAATGTAGAAGCAGTGATTTTGGAAAACAACTCCTGCAGAGTTATGTAATGTAGAGCAGGAGATGCCCTACAGATCTGCACACAGCTGGTGGCACTGAAAGTCACCTTCATCCTCCCCTCCCTCGCCTTTGTTTGTCTATTTGTTCTCTCTGTTTTGGTGGACACACCTAAAAGGAGACGGTAATTGAATGAATGAGTAATTAAATAACTTTCCCCACATGGCGGCTAATTAAAAGATGTGACAGAGATGAAGAGGGCGAGAGAGGGCACAGATAGGGAGGGATAAAGAAAACAAAACAATGATGGAGGAACAGCGTGGAAGATTAAAATTAGCTGGAACACTAAATACAGATTTTAAATGTCAGTATTATGAGGAAAAGTCAATTTTATAAGAACAGGTCATCATGTTAAGAAAGATTCATCATATAAAGTAAAAATAATTGAACAGAAATTGTATTTTAATGCATATAAAGCTGTGGTTTTATGTAAAAAGTTGTGATTTAAGAGAAAAATCATGATATTATGAGAATTGTTTAATAGTTCTATAAGAATAAATCACTATATTATGAGAATAAAGTTGTAATTGTTCAGTATAAATCACTGTATCATGGGAAAAGTCATTCTTTTACATGAAGAGTCAAGATATTATGAGGATTAAGTCATAATTTTATGAGAAAAGAGAGAATTTTACAATACTAAATTGTGATTTGAGAGAACAATGATGATATTATGAGAATGAATTCAGAACTTTTCAAAATAAATCATTTTATCGTGAGAATAAAGTTATTCTTTTATGTGAAAACTCATTATATTAATCAATATTTATGCAAAAACTCTAAGAAATAATTTCATAATCTGCTGTAATCTGCTGAGATTTATAAATTGTCCATAGTGTTGCATTCAAATCAGACTTTTCACAGCACGTGTTAATCAGCTGAATGGAATTCAACCCTCATTAATTTTATTATTCAAACCTTTGGAACAAAACCCATTTGTTAAAGCAACTCAATCAATATTCACACTTTAATTGAACTGCTCTCTACTGTACTTTAACTCAAATAAGTTTCTCACACCACTGGTTTCACTTCACTCGGATAAAAACAGCAAAGTTGGATATTAAATTACCTCTTTCTGACCCACACACATCGACCTCCGGAGCTTAAAGTCACGCCATTGATTGATCGATCATGTGATGAAACCTGAGAAGGTAGTTACTGCCCACTAATTGGATTTCTATTGCCTATTACACAGCTGGTTAAGGTATGCAAATGTGCTGATTGGTAATGGAGAATAATAGAAGTGTAATCTGAGCGTGAGGGGCGTTAATGTGACTGTAAACGAGGGGAAGATTAACAGAGGCGTAAAACTGAACTAAGCAGGAGTCAGTGCATTTAACAGCATCTGATTTGTATGTTTACTGTACGTGTGTGTGTGTGTGTTAATGCAGATAACCCGACACAGATCTCAAGTGTGTCGGTGGCTGTGAAGGTCCTGGATGTGAACGATAATCCTCCCCTGCTGACGCACTATTTGGAGGCTTATGTGTGTGAAAACGCCAAAGCTGGACAGGTATGGAGACACAAAATCACCTGAGATATATACATGTACTTCATTTATAAAGGAAAATAAAATACATTTACTCAAGTAAGGGTGGTAAAGATACACTCAGGATACATCTAAGGATTTATTTAATGAGAAAAAAATGAAAACAAAGTTCCTATTTTAGTAAAATCTCCTCTTACAGTGGGTTGTTTGTAGCCTCATTATGTTGCTAGGCTAGCCAGTGTTTTCCAGTCCGTGTATAGTGAGTTTTCCAGTGTTAATCTGCCTTAAAAGTGTTTGGTAATCATATTTAAACTAATGCAGTACCTGCAGGTCTTGACCTTACGTGGCTTAAGTTTAGACTTCTGATATACCGCTCTCAAAGATGATGAGCTCAGAAAATTATTAACTGCCGGAGTAAGAGAGGAAAACATCACGATATTATGAGAATAATGACGTTGTTTCATCGTCAGAGGCTGCACTGCTCTTAAACTCTGATTTCATGAACATTTTATGGGATTTAAATTGACTGTAAACTGATGAAAAAGCTTGCTTATACAACTGTGTGTTGATGTGAATGCAGCTGATCCAGACAGTGACAGCGGTGGATCCAGACGAGCCTCTGGGTGGACAACACTTCTACTACAGCCTGGCGCCAGAGGCCGCCAACAACCCCAACTTCACCCTGAGAGACAACCAAGGTAGACACGGCACTGCACCGTAAAATATGACCAGTTTCCTCCTGTAATGTAGAGGAGGATGCCTGAGGTCTGACTGGGTTACACTCTCCTACAGGTGCTAAGACAAAAAAAGAGGAACTTATTTCATTTCCTGTTCTGTTAACAGCACATAAAACATTCATACATTAACCCTGCTACCAGGTATTAATGGTGGCGCTGGGAGATTAGCATCTTTGCTAGTTAACCAAGAAAGCCAGTAAGCATTCCCATATGGTCTAGCGGTTAGGATTCCTGGTTTTCACCCAGGCGGCCCGGGTTCAACTCCCGGTATGGGAACTGAATTTTCACCATTGCAGAACCAGGAGAGACGGACTAGTCCAGGCTGAACTTGTTGTTGAAGAAACTCTGATATTTTGCCAACATAAAAGAGGAGTTTCTGCTCTGTACTTAATGAGGTGTTGGGTTTTGAAGGTGTATTTTGATATTTTTAAGCCTAAACAGTTTAAATTTTGTTGGAAAAGAATAAATTCAGTTAAAATATTTAGAGGGATTCAGTGTTTCTCCACCAGAAATTTCTCACGGGAGCGTGAGAAATATTTTAAATCTGCTTTTCAACCATAGTAGGAAGATAAGATTTAAAGAAAATGTTAAAATAATGAGAAAATTTCACAGGGTTTTAGTCAGAAATGTTGCACTTGGGGATTTGGACCTCTGATCTCAGTATTTGTGCATATTACATCCTCAGTCGTCACAGCGTCACCCTTCCCAACTCCCATGATCCTGTGCTCATCCACCGTTACCATTCTGTGAGCTTGAATATATACTGTACATGCCCTGACCTTTGTTATCTGCACAAGTCAGCTGCCGCAGAACAAGCGATCCGAGCCTTCCCCCCTGACATATTCGGTCTCTTCCCAGACAACACGGCGTGGATCCTGACTCGCCGCGGAGGCTGGTCGCAGCAGGACCAGACTGTCTTCTACTTGCCCATCTTCATCTCCGACGGTGAGCAGCCGGTCCAGACTAGCACCAGCACGCTGACCATCCGGGTGTGCAGCTGCGACCACGAGGGCAACGTCATGTCGTGCAACGCCGAGGCCTACAGCCTGCCCGCCAGCCTCAGCAGAGGGGCCCTCATCGCCATCCTGGCCTGTATCTTCGTCCTGTTGGGTGAGTTATGATCTGGTGCTGCGACGGTGTGCAGAAACGAGCCAGCGACCTTTTGTCAGCGGCCATGTAATGATATTTAATCTGAGATATTGTCAGATAAAGCTTCACACAGCGTCCAGGATACCTGCCTGCACTGTTGTCCCTGACCTCTGACCTTATATAAAACACGTGGCTTCAGTTGTGACACCTGTCGGTGCAAAAGCGGCAGATTTACCACTTGAAATTCTTCTTGTTTTCCTTTTCTTTGATTAATTAAACAAAAAAATGTAAAAAAAAAAAAAAGTACCTGAAACTAGCAAAGAGCTGGATAAGTATATATAAAAAAAACAATAATCCAGTTAACATATGTTAAGCATTTGTGCACATTTAAGATAGTAGAAGGTTTAAGTGACGTTATCAGTTAATTAAAGACTCAAATTTCATATTTAAGTGGGGTTATTTTTGCCTCTCAAATATGTATATATTATTTATTTTTGTTTGTCAGAATAACCTTGGTTATGTGAAAAGAAAACTGCATTCAAGATTTAGGATTTATTTCTTCAGAAAAGCATTTTCAAAAACGCATTTTATTAGGATTTTGAAGGCATGAAGCACTTTAGCTCGTTGCAGAGCAGCGGCACAAAAACAGTGGGCTTACAAAAACCTAAAAAAATGGACAAACTCCTCCTTTGAAATCGGAATTATCATGTCTATTCAAAAACAGTGAGCTCAGACTCCGAGCCAGGCAAAGATGTTTTAGCTAAATTTATTTCTCCCTCCCCAGTGGAGCAGAGTGAGTCAACCTGCTGAGCCGTCCTGCTCACAGTCACCGGTCTGCAGGGAGAGATAAAGTGGGTCCATATCAGCATCCAGGGGGAAAAAGAGAGTGTGATGCTACAGGGGCAGCTGGTGCTAATGAAGGCTAGACTTTTGCCAAAATGCAAAAAAAAAAAAAAAAAAAGAAAGAAAGAAAGAAAGAAAGAAAGCCATATTTTAATCCTGTGCCACACTGGGAGATGCTTTAGCCGGCTGCTGCTGATGCTAAGTGTTTCACATCCGTTTTCATGTTTTGAAAAAGTATGATGGTTTTATGCGTTCGTAAACCTTCATTCATTGGTCTGACAGTGAGGCTTTTGTCTGTGTGGGGGAAAGTCAGTTGATGTTTACTGTTTTTTCTTTGAGTAATCAATCAAAAAATGATTTAAAGTGTCAAAAAAGTGAAAAATGTACCAGATAAATGACTTCAAACATGAAGTAATAAATAAAATATTAAATTCTTGGATGAAAATACAGTTTAAAGTTTGTTTTTTTTTAGCTTGACATAGATAAAATGTCCTGCTTTTCTCTACAGTATCCTAATAGTTTGTATTTTTTCTTTACAACAGTGAATGATTCTGCTCATGCTCTCCCTGCGGACTCATCGTAAGAAGCCCTATCTGTGCGACGAGGAGGAGAACGTTCACGAGAACATTGTGCGCTACGACGACGAGGGCGGCGGCGAGGAGGACACAGAGGCCTTCGACATCGCCGCCATGTGGAACCCACGGGAGGCTCACCACCACCTGGGCAAGATGAGACAGGACATGCTGCCAGAGATCGAGAGCCTGTCTCGCTACGTCCCCCAAGCCTGCGTGATGGGTGGCGGCGGCGGGGACAGCAACGTGCACGGATACGTGCTGGCGAAGCTCCTGGAGGCCGACATGGACCCGTGTGCCCCGCCGTACGACTCCCTGCAGACCTACGCCTACGAGGGCGAGGGCTCGGTCGCCGAGTCGCTCAGCTCACTCCAGTCAGGGACCTCGAACACCGACCACGAGTACGACTATCTCAACGACTGGGGGCCTCGGTTTCAAAAAACTCGCCGAGATGTACGGCGTGCTGGAGACAAACAGTCCTCCGATGTGGTAGAACTCCTGAAACCTTTGCCTTTTTAATCTTGAGCTACGCCGACACAAAAATTTGACACAAAAACACATCTGAGAAGCGACACGAACGGACAAAAACGTGTGCGAGGAAGACACGATAAAGCCAGGATGTGCTCGCGTCCACATCTGTGACTGTTAGCACTTGAATTCCTGCCGAAGCCTCGATTCTCCACAGCCTTGGAGGCCTGAGATGCCCCCAGCAGCAGCAGTGTGAGCTGGTTTTTAAATCTCCCCCCAGAGATGGGGCTTGGATTGGCGGCCTCATGGGGGGCTACCGCAAAAAAGGAACAGCTTCAAAGCACATGTTAACTCCTGCCTGACCCAGCCACAGGCAGAGCCCCCTTTGGTTCAAAGTGTTTTTTTGCCAGAGATGAAAAACAAAGAGGGGGCCGGGACTATTTAACTCACAGCAGCACGGGGAGACAAACTCTGAAATGCTAATCCACTGCTCTGAGTTTGTGCTTTTATACACGACAACTCCAGAGGAAAGAAATCGAAGAGTCATCGCTGAAAATCGGAGGCGTGTTCCTTGTTTTTCCTTTCATCTGTGGGCAGGTCTTAATTTATTTCTTCGTTCAACGTGCTGTAATTTATATTTTTTGCTAACTTATTTGGGTACTTTAAAAAACCGACACTGTACTTAAACTGCCGCACACATATTTGTTGTAACATGATGATGTAAACTGCCCTTGTTTTCAGTCTATGTGCAAAAAAAAAAAAAAAATCTCCAAGGAGATAGCGATGCTGTAATCCCATGTGGGGATTTCCAGGTTTATTGTATTATCATTTTTGTATGTTTTTTTAAGCTCTTTGTATTGTAACTCCCAAAAAACACGAAGCAGTTCATGAGGAGACGAGGGAAGCCATCCCCATCCACCAACCACCCCACCCGTACGTGGAGGAGCACACGACCGAGTCGCCTTTCATTTTGGATCCACCACCGTGCCAACAAGAGTCCGACGGCTAGTCGAGGCTTGATCTGTCCCGTTAAGTGTTGTTTTTCCTGCCGCCACACAAAATGTGGCTTAAATCCTCCAATCCTGTGGACTTACAGAGACGTTGATAATCTGCATTAAGTGCCAAATGTAAAAAGGACAGCAACAACAACAAAAAAAGAAAAAGTTGGGGGAAAAAAACGTGCTAAACACAAACACCAAAAGACAAAAAAAAAGGATTTTACAAACTGGGAAGGTACATTTTGATAATTCGACCGGGTGGAGTTTACTTGAAATCTATGTGGTCAGTCATGCTACAGTAAAGTGGTATGTGAATGTAGATATTTTTTGTATTCTTGGTAATAAAAAAAAGCTAAAAAATGACGCCTGCCTCTCTGTTGTCGCAGAAAAAGGATCCTCTCTGAACATTTCAGAGTAGTTTGGAATAATAAAACTGCTTCTTCTATTATGCAATCCCCTGAAGCATGACAGAAATGTAAGTCCTTCAAAAGATAAAGCAGCTATTTAAATTCGCAATCATATGGTAAATTGTCCTCCAAAGTGTTATTGCAGATGATTCAGTTTTCATTACAGTCCCCCCTCCTCCTTCTCAAAGTACTTAATTTGCGTGACTTATTTTGTTTTGCAGTGATAATGCTTAGCGTTGATTAAAAGCTCACCCCTCCTCTCCCACCTTCTGTACCTGAGCCTCGAGCCTTCTCACAAAATAAAAAAAACGTTCCATCTGATTGCATTCACTGTAACATTCAGACGAATGAATAGAATATTTGCCAATGGGAATCAATTATAAACAAGAGGCTCGGCTTAATTGCTTGTGTCAATCAAAAACGATGCCAATGAAGGACGGGAGAGGCGAAAGAAAAAAAAAGAGAGGAAAGAAACGAGCGATGATCTGCGCCCAGATCATATTTTCCACTGCTTTGGATTTCCCATTTCCATTATCAAAAACAAATAGCAGAGAAATAACTCTGAAACCAGTGGCTCTGGCTCACCTGCTGGGTGGCATTCAGCGGTGAAATTGCACAGAAGACGAGCCTGTAATATTCCCCAAGATTTAAAATTTTTCACTTAAATGGCTTCGCAATCTTCTGCACGCTGAGCCGAACGTCTTGCAATTACACACCGGGGATTTTTCTCTTAATTTGTCTTTACAGTCAGCAAAGGCTTTTAAAATGTTTGTGTCACTCATTTTCCCTAATCAGATCAGCGTCAACACTTTTAAGACAACAATTTTAAAACATTCGCGAAGCTAAACTGCAAAATCGTTCCATGGCGAATTTCAGTGTTTCGCCAGGAAACAGGAAGTTGTTGCAACTCAAACAAACACTGTCCAATCTGCACCAAACTTTGCATATTTTGATAAGACCTGAACACAACTGCATGCCAGTATTCAATCACTGTAACAGCGCCACCTACTGGCAACAGGAAATGATAGTTTATCTGCCTACCAGGTTAAAGTCAGACAAGCACAGATAAATTGCAGAAAAGTCCGTCACAGTTTCCCAGCAACCACTGGATTTTCTTTTGTTATTTTGTTTGAAAACTTAAAAACTCAAAAATGGTTTCAGTTCATGATAATGAGTTGGAAAAAATCCTCACAATGGAAGTGCAAACTTTGCAAAAATTCTGGCGTTTATTTGAACTAAAAGGATTAATTGCTGATTAAAATTCTTTACTTTCTTGATCCGCTAAAAGATTAATGGACTAATCATTTCAGTTGGAGTTTTTGTGTGTGTGAAAGAAAGTTTTCGGGAGGAGACGTTGGGGTTTTATTATTCTGTGAATGTTATTCTCAAACTCTTCAAGCGCTTCTTCAAGTCAAAGACGAGGAGGATCTGCGCTCGCTGTGACCTTATTCCCATCACTTCCTCGCCGTAAATCTCTCAAGAGTGTGGAGCTCGTGTCCTGCAGCCTCTTTCCTCCTCAGTGCCCTTCCCTTGGCATAAATTAAATCCTAACAACCCCCTCATGTTCAGATGCCCCCCTCCTCCCTCCAGTTTTGCCCCCTTTGCCAGCCTCTCCATTGCCAATCCAGGAAAAAGTCACCAAGGGGGTAATTTGTCTTAAGCTCCGCTGCTTCTTCTAACAGATGACGGAGCTCGAACGGTGGAAGATAATAAGGAGCCCTCTTCCGGCTCTAATCCTGCTGAGGGTAAAACCACAGCAGAACCCAGTGAATCATCCCCGTCCAACCCTCCTAATGCGAAGTGGAAAAACACACTCTTGCTCTGCTGGAAATTGAGGGGCGGAAAAAAAGAAAAGGCAAACTCCAGGCCCTGGGAGAGACGAGCAGGTCCAACCCGTTTGACATGTGGAGTTAGAGAGCGAAACACAGACCCCAAATCGCTGCAGGGTTTTCTCTCTCTGATCCTCTTCTTATCTCTCCACCTCTTTCAGCTTCACACTTATTCTGTTTTTGCACTTGTTTCTTTCCTCCTCTCCTCCATCTCTGTCTTTCCCCAGTCTCCTCAGCCTCGGCTCATGAGTGCAGCGATGGGTTATTCCCGCTTTATCGCCTTAAGCTTTTCTTTTTTTTTGATTGCCGTCAGGCTCCTTTTTGCTGTGAGAACAGAGCGGTCTCCTGAGCGAGCCGGCATCATTGGGAGGTCTCAGAGGTTTACAGTAACTCCACACTGCAGCTGCAAGACGTTTGCTTTGTTTCCTAATTAAATCATGAGTGCTAACTGGCTGTTTCTGCAGAGTTAGGGTTAGTTTCAAGCCGAAATCTTCTGGGTTCCTTTTTCAGACATTCAGACGGATTAAAAATCATGACATGGGTGGCACAAATTAAAAAAAAAAACAAAATATTGCTCAAGTTTTTATGTTTGACTGAGGTAAAAAAGTTAGTTTATCAACAAAAACGAATAAAGAATGACGTATGTGAAGCATGTGACTTGAAAGTCCACTGGAGAGATGATACCGGACATCAGATTTGTGTGGAGCAACAAGATTGTGAAGTTCCTCAAATTAAAACACGAATTAAATGTCACATTTCCATCACGTTTCCTTGATAAACCAACTAATCTTTTAACAGCAGGGGATGGAAACCTGGATTTCTTCCCATTTTCTTTTGCAGAATTTCTGGAAATTGAGTCAAAATTTGCACACATTTTTTAAATCAAAAGATATTTTAGACCAGATAGAAAACAGTTCACATCTATGTGGGCCTTTAGCTGCCTCAGTTCACACTGACGTCCCCTGTTCGCCTTATTTTTATCAGGAAGTATATGTTTTAATTAACTGTGCAAACATTAAAGCAGAAAGGTTAAATGTTAGTCACATTAAATGCATTTTTTTTTTAATCAAGATATCAAGTACAAAACAGACATCTTTCTCTTTGAAAACTGTGCATCAGGTAGCAAAAAACCCTGACATTTATTCAGATTAAAACACCACAGATTATTACTTGAAACATCTGTCATTTCATGGATCCCTGTCAACTGGCACCTTTTTGATAACAGCTCTTCCCCTGGAGCCAAAAAATCAAATGCAGCATCAAAGCATTGCTCATCCCTGCTACTTCAAGAGTAAAGACACTAACACTGAAGCATCCTCTTGTGGCAGAAACACATGCTTTTCTGTCTTGTGCCTTCGTCTTAGAGCCTGCATCTGCAAATTGAAACGAAGCAGCGGGGCGGACCAAGGTGGGACACGACGCAGGAGGTGTTAACTACAGCCGTGGAAGGCAGTGGATTAAGAAGGAGAGGGAGAAATAAAAAATATCCACACCTTACTGCTCTTAATCCGCCCTCTTTCTCATCCTCTCTGCCGATGACCAATTTCTTTGGTTGGGGGAAAAGGACCCCAAGTCTTTCTGAGAAGAGTGAAGCTGACAAATTGGACTCGACAACACAGTGTATTACAGATCCGGGACCCTTACAACGAATGCCACTTTCTAGAAATAGAAAAACTGCAAGGGGACAGGAAGGAAAGCGATGGCTTTGAGTGTCGAGAGCAGGTAAATATGAAGTGTTTGTCAAATCAGAGCTGGACTCAGGGTACGGTCACATATCGCTCTGGCTGTGATAGAGTTCTTATTGCACTGCCAATCCCTGTAGGACTGTGTGTTTACCAGCTTTCTTTATTTCCTGAGAGCCTAGAGATTGAGAACAGATGTGGATGTGTCTGTGTGGGTGAAATAGGCCCATTTAGTCTTGTTTTGAGTTCTGGCTTCTCAGAGAAATCTTTCTCCTGCGGGATTAAAGCAACAAAATGTGAGTTTTGGCGAGCAACAGCGCCCTCTGCAGCCACGAGTGGTGATTCATGTACAGAAAACGAAGCCGAACAGTGTATATATTACCCATGATCCCCGGTTTCTGGAGCAGGAAGTGCCGTCGCCCACACCAAACTCCATTAAAAAATCTCGATATTTTCCAAGTTTCCTGACTGGATATCAGAGATGAACACCAGTTTTTAACAACTTCTACAGTTCAGCATTAATCTTGAACTCACTGGGCCTGATTCTAGCAGTATTTCAAGGTTAAATGTTCCATAATGTTACTTTAAATAACAATATGTATATACATATATATATATATATATATATCTATCTCAGTTAATTAAACTTTAAAGGAGGGAATGGGTTGCTCAGAGTGAGGTTGTGCTGCTCTGGTTGATTCAAATCTGCCACGTGCAGATGGTCTGCAGGTTTCCATTTCAACCGGTCGCCTCTGCAGGTGATTCTACTGAAGGTGATTTCTACTTGAGGAAGTCCTAATCAGTGAAATCAGCAGGTGGAGTCTTAGAATGGAGGTTTAGATTAAATCCAGCTACACAGGTCGGTCTCTCTCTCTCTCTCTCTCTCTCTCTCTCTCACAGCCATCGTGATTGCCCGTCCCCACGGGGGAAAAAATCACCAACAACCGAGCGAGCACATGACGGGTCAGAGTGCGACTCGCGTGTGCTTTCCATCACGCACACATGTAACCCATCTGTGCAGGGGTAAAAGTACATCGCGTGCATTTAGAGAAGGGCGTGAGAATCACTTTCATCATTTCAGGAATATATATACAACAAGAAACTGCAGAAAACATGGCTTTCTTTTAAAGAGCTTTGATTTGAGCTCTGTCTTGTCGCGCAGCAGCGGTTTAACGGCACCCGGCTGGAAAATTAGCACCTCCAGCTGCTTATCTGAACAAACCAACTCCTAGTGTTCTCATAATAGCAGTGCGTTAATTCACCTTTTCACAAAATTGGTTAAATTTGGATGGGAAGCCACTTGTTTAACTCATAAATACAGAGGAACACCTACAATCTAATCAGCTAATTTCAGATTATCACTTTAAATAAGTGTGAACACTAAAAGAATTTCAAAAGCTCAATTAAATTGAGGGTTTTGTGGTTGTTATTTTAAAGCATATACTGTTGACTCTGTACTTGTATGAAAAGACAAAACATCTGTTTCATACATCTGCAGCATAAATAAAGACTCATTTACTGCATTACCCGACTGGTGGTGGTCAAGACGATTTCACAACCTACCAGAGGAGATTTCCAAGAGGCCTTGAGGGCAGTCAAGAGGCGGTTTCCCCCTTGAGATGGAGCTTCAGAGGTCAGTCGTGACGAGCGCCGACATCCACGTCCTCAGGTGAGGGAGAAGAAGGGCAGGCGGCGAAGGGCACGCCTCGGGCTACATCATCTGAGAGAGACAGGGATAGAGAGGGAAGGGCTGTCATACTCAGTCCAGGATTAGTTGTTGAGAGAGCTTGCCCATGCTTGATACATCACAGGAGGAGCTGCCAGAGTGCATCACTCATCGGACCGGCACACTTCATGGCAGATCCTGCCATGTGAGCGAGGAGCAGCTGCCTTCGTCTGGTCCTACCTGCCGGCTACTTCATCTACTGTCTGATAACGTGTAGATCACACATGATCAGGAGGTTTGAGAAAGAGAATATGCAGATTTAATGTGATGAATATTACATTTCTTGAGCTTAAAGGTTTGTTCTAGCTTTTAAAATAGTCAAGGTGCATAAAAAGGAGAGTTTTTTAAATGTTTGATATGATTAGAACTCTGTCCTGCGTGTTAAAGACTAATTGCATTTAATTGCCTTAATTGATGTAGCTATGGTTTGTTCAGTGCTGCATATCTTTTTTGTTTTGCTTTGAGATAATTCAACTTTAAAGGCTTTGTTTAAGAGAATTGTTGTTGGACTATAATGTCTTCATGGACTAAAGATTTCATCAAGGAAAAACACTTTCTTTAGTCATCTATTTTCTGTATGAAAATAATAATTAATTGGTGATTGATTGACAGTGTTTATTTAGTATCTGATGTAGCTTTTCCTTTTCCTTTTTTTGTACTTTACAGCTCTGTGAATTCCAGTTTAACTTCAGATAATCTCCTGAAAAGTTTCCTGGAAAGAAGCACATGATTGGTGCTAATTTACAGGTTATTTCTAAATGGTAGTCGAGCACAACCTTGAGACTTTATATAGGTCTTTAGATGCCACTGAATCATCCACTTTTAAGTCACTACATCTCCAGCATGCTTCCTCTTTGTGACTTTGCTGCAGTTTGCCCTCACGCTGGATTGTGCCCTCTCTCTCTCTCTACTCACATTGTAACCACAGTCACTACACAAAGACTCACAACCCCACATTGACCTTCTGAGGCTGCTTTCTCCCAGTGAGAGAAGCGAAGCGAAGCATCTCGCTTCACCTCTTGACTCGGCGTCCCTCCGACCGGCGCAGGCGGCGGAGAGAGCAGCCCTGTTGCGCAGTGGCCTCTCTGACCGAACTCCAGTGACAAATGGGGAGGACAGAGGAGTACAAGTTGTAGTTTAGTGGTGGTATTTCCATTTTAAAACGAGCACTGAGCTTTATTTCTTGCCTTGAAATAAACCTCTGCAGTCGAAGATCTTGCTCAAGGGCACCAAAGCTTTTTAATAACCTTGATAGCCCGATCTGAAGCATGTCTCTATCTGGTTTGTGTCAAGCTGACGGTGGATTTGGGGCGTGATGCATATTCTCAGGGATTAGACACATTTGTTTTGAGTTCGAGTATGACCTCCTTTAATCCGTCATGCCGCCTCGCCAGCCTTCCCCCGGTGCATTTATTAAGGCCGAGAGGCGTAAACAGATCGATGGACTCCAGGAACAGGTAGAAACCGAGGCTCAGAAACAGGGTCAAACACAGATGCTGTTTATAGGAGAAAACAGTGGAATGTCACAATATGAGCCTGATGTGGCTAAAAATGAAATGTCATGACATTTATATTAAGTAGAATAATTACAATCTATTTATCTGTTATCTATTTTTGAGTATATAAAGCTAGAGTCTTTTTTATCTGCATTTTAAGTGAGTTTTATATGAAATCCCTGCAACTACACAAAGGCACACACTGTATACTGTTTGCTCTTAATTGATTAAAAATGTTAAAATTAAATAACCCCCACTTTTGTTTAATTTAAGCTAGAGTAATAAATGAACATTATGAGTTCAAACAATGCCTATATATTTAAAGGACCTGTGTGTAGCATTTACAAGAATCTGTTGGCAGAAAATGGAATATAATATAGTGTATAATCGCCTAAAAATAATAATTGTTGGGTTTTTTTCGGGGAGACAAAACTTTCGCAATATGTCCTAATTTATAGTTTTTGTTTTCCTGTAGTTCCTCTGCACTGTTCACAAACAACAGATGACTTTATTAGTAGTTTAGGTTTTACAAAATCCTGTGGTTGATCCGTTTGCTTTCAAAAACCAAAAATAAATTGCAGAAGAGTTCGGATGGAGGCAGACCGAGATCAGTAATTTTTAGAAGGTTTAAAATATCTGAACTCTTCCAGCTATTATTTTAATACAGTTTGTCCACAGTACAGTAAATTACCCAGTCTTTTCGGAGTTAAATTGCCTCTTTTGAAGCTCTCTCATGACCAAAAGCTTGGTACGGCAACGTTTTTTCATAGTTTAATTTCTTTTATTTTGTATTTGGGGACCAGTTTCTTTAAGGTGATTCTCTGTTTCTCTTATCTCTAAAAAGGCATGCGTGCAGGCTATTAGCCGTATCTGTGTTCTCTCCTGTTGCGCCATCAGATCAAAGGATAATTACCGACTTCGTCTGGCTGGCGGTCTTGAAATAGTGCTCGTGTTCTGATGTGTCTTTTAAAAGGAGGAAACTCGTAAAATGCAGATTTCCTGCATTCCAGTGGAGAGAACTGCTCATACTTTGAGAGAGAGAAACCAAAGCAGACACTCCTCACCCTGTGACATGTTGTTTTCATTATTTTAATTTGATTCTTGCCGCAATATATTCTACATTTTGATTAATGACATGCGTATTTTTCAGGTACCACATCACATTTTATCCTGGATGTCATAGCCCTTGTGCTACTGCTGATTACACAGTTATTTTCAGACCATGATTTGGACGTGACAGAGTTGAGCTGAGCCCCTCATAAAAATTTAAAACGACGGGGTCTCATTGAGAAAAGCTGCTCCAGAATGATACTGTATATTTTAAGGCTAACTCCTGCCTGTATTTAACTCTTACACACACTGACAGTCGGTACCCATGTGCTCAGGTGAGGTGTAAATGTCAGAGCAGGCTGTTTTCAGTCCGTCGGATCTGATTAGATCAGAGCTGACAGGGCCATACTGACTGTGTGCAGGTGTGTTTAAGGACAGTATATATGTAGATGTGCCTCTGTGCTGTGTGTAGCATGAATGTGCATATTCGCTTGCTTTTTGAGTTTACTCTTGGTTTTAAATAATAAGTTACACTCAGAGACTGTGCAATGTGGTTTAAAGCTCCAGAATAAGTTGGAATAGTGACGTCAAACTACTATTTCCAGGTCAAGAACAAACTTTTTTATCTGGATCCTGTTGCTGTTTCCTGCTGTAAATTTCCCCAGCTGTCAGGCTAATTAAGGATTATATTATCTTATCTTATATCCTCTCAAATGTCTGTCACCAGGAAGTAGTTAGCAGACACAGGACGTCAGTAAAGGGCTGTTAGCCCAGCTGGTGCTAACGTTAGCTCAGCTTGTTTTTAAGTTAGGATTCCTTCAGTGTCAGTTGTTAGTGAAGTTTTTAATGGGAGCTGAATTATCCACAGAGGTCTCTCAAAAACAAGGGATCAAGTAATTAAAATCACTAAAAACACTAAATAAAGCAGCTTCTCATCCAGCACTCTTCGGCCGCTAACATTAGCTTAGCTTGTTTCTAGATGCTTAGCTTGTGTTTTAGGTTAGGGTTTCTTCAGTGTTCATCGTTACTGGAAGCTGAATTATCCACAGACGTCAACGTCTCTTCAAAACAAACAGACCAAGTGACTAAAATAAGTAAAACAACAAAGTTTTGCATTAAAAATCTGTGTTTTTCTGTGACACTTTTTGGCATCAAAAAGGTCGTTTGCTCAGTTTGTTTCTCCGAATCTAGCCTTCATCTGGTTAAAGATTATAATTAAAACATCACAACATTACATTACATTTATTTAAATGCTTCACACACTACAAACTTTAGGTTCCAATCACCTGTTAAACTACTACTCTTTTCATGATGCTACACCTTCCTACCACAGTCCAAAGATGTGCAGATGAGCTGACTTTGTGACTGTAAAAGTTGCACTTAGATGGGAATGAGAGTTTGGATGGTGCAGCCCTGTGATAGACAAGATGTACCTGTGCTGGGAGAGGCTCCAGCCCCTTTACAGCCCAGGCACATGATGGATGGCAGCAGACACATACCTAAAAACTCAGCAGATAATATCAAAATGTACTTTTTTTTGGTTTGTTTTTGGAGGGGTGAACTGACATTTGAAGGTTGTGACAAAAACAAGTGTGTGCGCAGCGGTAAAATCTTTCCAGGGAGGGGCGGGTGGGCTGATGACTTTGACGGCGGGGGGATTTAGCGAAAATGGCTGGCCTAGCGCTTTCTCCACAACTGATGGATTAGACAAGCTGGAGCAGGGGCTGCGAAGAAAGCCGGCCCTCCCTCCCCACCGTCTCACACCGAGCAAGCCTCACTGCATGGTTCATTTCAACTGGGAATGAAAGAAACAAGTGTGGTGTGTGTGCGTAACGGTAGAAGGATGCAGGTGTTTGCTTATATATGTGTGTGTGTGCGCATAATTTTGCTTGTCTGCCTTTATGATTGTGAGCATAAAAAATGCACTGCTTGCAGAAAATGGCTCGCAGGCCTGTGTGATGATGGCACAATAAAGGTTTTCTACAGTCAATACTCCAGTATAGTCCAATAATTTGCACAGGGCCATGCATCGCTGGGAACTATCTGAATCAATAAGTGGGTAAATAAATTAAACCGGCGATGGGACAGAAGCAGAAATACATCGCCAAACGCTAAAAAGTGAAACGGAGAGAGCTCCTACGCCGGGCACAGACAGAATTAACTTCAGTTTATGTCTCTTTGAACAACCAAAAAACACAAGAGGAAGTTAAGAGCGAGTATGTGTGTGTGGGTGGGTGGGAAACCACACTCCTGATGTAAAAATATGCTACCACCTGCAGCAAAGGTCGACTCTCGGCGGCATCGATCCTGCCACGCACTGTCGGCTCATTTTACAGCCCTCTGTCACCGCTGACGGCAAATAATCTGCGCCACAAATCTAATTAAAGAACAATCTAATTGAGGATGAAAGTGTTTTGTCGGTAGAAAAATTCATTTAAAGACCCTCATGAGGACCGGTGAGGATCAATATTTTCACCGGGGTTGCAGGATTTTGCTGAATTCAGGAGAGAAGAGGAGGAAATGTGATATCAGGGAAGATAGTGGCTGGATTTTCTATCAGTGGAGGAGCATTGATTTGAGTGATTACAGGCACAGTGGGGAGAAGAGTTCGCCATTCTGGGTGGACTCCCAGGAAGGAGGAATTAAAGGAGGAGCAGGCGGGGGATCGTCAGGTGTCAGGGGAGGTTACCTGGCATTTTAGAAGCTGAGGAGGCGAGTCCGGAAGAAAGCGCTCTGGTTTGGACGATTCAGCCGCTGCAGGAAAACGAGAAAACAGAGTGAAAATGGTCAGTTAGGTACCTGTTATTTAAAGAACAATGATGTTAATGACAAAGCAGGTATTTCACATTCCTGCCGACCACTTTCCAAACACCTGGTACAGGCTACGAGACAACTGTCAGCAAGATTATCCAAATTCTAATCAGAGATGTCGAGCTTGAAAACGTCCAGAGTATATGAAGTTTTTAGACTGATTTTCTACCTTTTAAGAGCCACAGGTTTAGTCTTTTCAGTAGATCAGTTGTGAAAACCTTGCTCTATTTGTTTTGGTCGAACGTGCATCAACATCCTGTGGGAATGTAATTCCCGGTGTGTTCAAGGATGCTCTGACATCTGACAATTCAACCTTTTTTAAAGTATAATAAAAGAATCAAGGTTCCTGATTATGTATTTGTCTACTGGGGTTCATTAATGACAACACAGCGAGTGAAATACAATATTTTTTTTTCTGCAGCTCAATTTTGGCAACAAGGTTCTTTAAAATGGTCCCTTGCTGGTGGTTGCAAGACCTTGTCACAACAACAATTATGTTCTTTTGGTCTATTTTGTGTTTCTTTAAAACACAGTCAATAAACAAACGTCTATCTACCAGAGTGCTACATAAAGAAAAGTGTCTGCTCGCTCCAAACTGCTCACTGTTTGTTTACCGCCCTCACTGTCATCTGCAGAGACATGGCACTGAAGCAATGAAGGATGACGCCGATTGATGGTTTACTCTCCAGACCACAGAGGTCAGGCTGAAACAAGCCACTCAGCTCCTCTGTGGTTTGCATTTGCAGATCAAAACACTCTCGTGGACGGACTCCAAGCTGTGTGTGTGTGTGGTTTGTTAACATGTCTTTTATTCGCACTTATCGACCACTTTGTTTCAGACAAACTACTGGAGGAATTTCCTTTAAATATTCTACAGATGAGCATCATTCCCAGATTCACATTTGTGGTTTTGAGTTAAAAATCTCAACAACTATTGGATGAAGAAAAGCTGTAAATCCTGACACATATTTTGCATTTTTAATTGATAATGTACTTTAAAAGGATTAACTGATTATTAAAACTGTTGTTTGTAAATTACTATGTCTGTAAATGGTGGTTTCCAATAGAAATACATGTAATTTTACGATATTATGAACGTTTTTACAGAGAGGTTTGTTCAAATATCATTCATAGCCTGATTTATAGAACATTTTATTCCTAAAAACATGACGAAAATTTAGATTATCTTGCTTTTCTCGATCACAGAGCTTATTTTCTGCAATAATCCAAAACCCAAACACAAAAATCTCATTGGCTTTTTGTACGAGGGAATCAGGGTGACGCTAACTTCCAGGTTGGTCTACAAAAATATCATATCAAAATATCAAAATATCAACATCCCCGCACCACTCTATATTAATGTTGGCTATGAAGCAAAACCAAAACTTGCAAGGAAGCTGAGCAGCGCAACAGAAGCAAATAAAAAACCGTAAACAGAAGTCATCTTGTCCTTTTGCCTCCTCATCTTCACCTCCATCACACTAACAACCCCAGAGAAGATTGACAGAAAACTCTCAGACTGAGGCAACACCCTCACCTCCTAATTAAGCCTTCTCTTAACGGACATCCCTGCGATCCTTGACAGCCCTCCTTGAAGATAAGAAGACGCTGATGGGCACGCAGAGATGGATGAGCATTAGATCAGTAATTAAGTCAGAGCTAGGGAGTCAATCAGAGAGGTAAAAATCGAGGGGAAACCTGGGGCAACCGGCGTGATTAAGTCCTTGAAGTGTAATTGCACGGGGGAATCGGGGGGTGTTGTCGGCGTCAGAGAGGGATTTCCAGGAGTGAAGCAGAGGGGAAAGGATGGGAAATGACTGCTTGTATACACTTAAGGTCCTGGAGCTCAGGGAGGGAGGAAGGAAGCCAGTCTGGGCTACACTTCAAGCCAACAATACTCAAGTTCAAAGAATAGCAGGAGCGGAGGAGCCGGGTGCTTGCCGTTGATAAACTGTACCATCTGTTGTTTACACCCCCATCATTACCTCATGGGCATCCTCTGTGAAGAAAAGGAGACAAACACATGGGAGCCCAGAGCATCCATTCACATTACGAGCCCCCTATATTTCTTCTTTTACCGTCCCCCGGTGAGCTCTTGGTTACCTCTTGAACTCTCTGGCTCATTTGTGAACACAATGGCGCCATCTCAGGCTTGTTTTTCAACACCAGGTGCGCCTATCAAGGGCGTAAACAGTTTGGACTCAGCTCAGGATCTGTTTCTGGCTGCATGGGCAAAGGTCACGGCAAGAGTATGTCTGAAAAAAGCTATGTGTTTGCTATGGTGGACGTGCTGGAGGGGAGTGGAGGGGAAGGCGATGATCGTCATTTCCTGAGCTGGAAGCCAAATGAACCCAGATAGGTATCAGCGTGTTGTTTCTTTTTGACTCCAGTGAACATGGATCTCATATGCACGACAGCACTTTTAGCAAATCATGCAAACACAAATTAAGTGCACAGAGAATTAGTTTTGACCCCATTACCAAGTAACCCAGTTTTACTTCAGCACACACAAACATCATGAATACTTAATAATAATCCGGTTAAGGTCAGGAAAAAATTATCCTCATCCTTCCACCCTGGTTTGCACCATACCAAAAAAAGTGCCATTTCCATCAATGACAGTTAATGAAAATGCATCACCTTCATTTTTTTAAGGGTTAGTTTTCCCTGAGTGGCTTTCACTCCTTTTGATCAGTTTGGTTTGGCTTTATCTTGACTTGACTTAACTTTTAACGTTTTAAGGATCAGCATGTCAAGAAACTCACACTGAATAATCAACTACTTCAAGTGATTCATTTCAAAATGTAGAAGAGTCTGAGTGTGATGGGTCAGTATGAATTAAAACACATTAAGAAATTTATGCAAGCAAAGGTCTTAAGTGACTCATAACTTTAAATACCAACTCAAAATGTTTTTACTCTCATGCCAGCAATCATTTCCCTGAGAGTGGGTGTCATTCTTAATTCAATTTGGAAGGAAACCCATTCATTATTTTTTCTCTCACTATTTAAACAGCTATATTACTGAACTCTGCTCTGTTGGCAGGAGTTAAAATCAACAATGACCTTGGTGTCTGCTTTAAAAACATTGAATTCAAAGACTCTCAGAAGTAAATGGTGGGTTTTCTTGTCTTTCCCAGGTACAAGGTACAGGTAAAAAGACTTCAATCAAGCCCCTGAATAGGCACTGGCCTCCAGAAAAAAAAAAGATTAGCCTTTGAATTTCAAGAGTGTGGATTGATTGGTAATGTTCTCCTGCACGCTGGGTGCTGTTAACATGCAAATGAAGAGCCTGCGTATTCTGAAAAACCCACCACAAGTGCAGCAGACCCCCTCACACACTTACAGACACACACATGCTAATTAACCTGCCATTACCCACAGTCCACCTGCACTCCAGAGGAACGATCACACGAGTAACAGAATTGATTTTCCCCCACTCGTCTGTATGCTGATTTTGCCTGTTAAGTGAGAGTCATTTACTGAGGCTGTCATATTTCAATTTGTCTGATCATCCCGAGGTCAAACCAACCTACAGCAGCTAAGATGTGAGCATTGCAAATTATTAGGGATCATTTTCTCACTCTCAATACATAGGGACAAAATCTGACACTGAAGAAATGCATGAATATATAAGAATATAAACAAAACATGCCACTATATGCAACGCCACAAACACTAGGTCAATTGTCCTAAGCTGTGGGTCACATTTAAATAATCTGACAAAAAAACACATTTATGCAAACTTTGTATAGTATTTGTTTGTCAAAGTGGTTGGAAACTGTTTTACTTTCCCTCCCCATAATGCAGAAATATATGTACCGTTAAGGAATGTGTCTCCCTCTCTGCAATGTACACATCTAAATTATAGGTTAAAGTAAATTGTTCAGTTGAGGAGCTGAAATTGGATTATTAGTCATGACTCTGCTGTTAAAAAAAAAAAAAATTACAACCAAGTTATTAGACTTATGATTTTCAGCATTATTTCTGTTCACACTTTGCATCTAACATACTTAAAAGTTGTTGTTGTGTTAGCATATTTGCGTTATGTAGCCTGTATTAGGTGTTGTGTGGTGCTATTGGAACAGCAGCCTTCTTTATAAACAAATGGGCGCCATGTTTGTTTTGGCGCATGCGTATTATTAAACACCGACTGTCAGATTTCTTTAAAGTTTAAAAGCTTTAAACTCACGGAACGATACAGTAATGTGGGTGGGTTGTGAAAGCAAGAGAAATAAATAGCCTAAGAATAATATACTGCATTCAGTTAAATTAAACAGCTTGCTTTTGGTTGACCTGAATTAGCATAATTAGCATAATTAGCATTAACGGTGCGAACCGGCACCGGTACGAATTTGCATAAAAACAGGAGTGTACCTGAGAGTACATTAATATTTAAAGTACTTACAGGTTAGCGGACGCACACAACACTGGAAACGAAGGCGGAGCAGCCGTATGGGAACACAACAAATTACTGGAACAAAGAAAACAAACAAACAAACAATACAGTTTTCCTTAACAGCGTCCTCGGTATCTACGCACTCAACGGACGAGTTGGAATGTACCATTCTGACAGGGGTGAGGCAGGACAGTCCAAGTGGTACCGACCTCTTTGACGATGCGGAAACTGTTTTTGTTTTGGTGTTTTGCTTCCTTTTCTTCCTTTTTATCATAATTCACCTGTAATTAAATCGGTCTCAATCCAAGTGTAGGACAAATATAACCCAAAATGTCAAGAAAATCTGCAAGACAATGAGAATTTATTCACATTTCCATCTACTACTCTTTATTAACAGAACCTGACACTGTCCACACACATCTGATGTTAATTTTCTGCCTTTTTCATCTCTTCAGGGCATGTTTAAGTCCTTAAGACCGTTTCCACTGAACTTCATTGCATCTTGCTTTTCTTGGCGACTATATTTGTTTGCTTTTTCAGCTTTTTGAAGCTTTCACAGGCTGAGCAGTTCTCCTCATGAACAGCAAACTGACTTAACTGCCTCTTTTTTAAGAGGGAAAAGAGGTTGTGGGGTTAAATCCTGCCGTTTTTTAAATATATAATTAATCAGTTTTTGAAATATAAATTTTTCTGCATGAGTCCAACCAAAAATCTAGAAAACACACTACACTATATATACAGTAGTACTGTATTTCACACTCGAATAGCGTCCCATTAAGAGTGCACAGCTCCGACTGGTGTTAGACTCCAGTTGTAGTTGCTTGAGTAGTTCCTGAATCTGTTTCCCAAAGAGCTGAAACGACAATTTCACCCTCGGTCTAATAAGGTTCTGGGTCAGAAACGGGTACGTACTGTATTTCTGAACCTCACCTCACCTCTCTGTGCATTTTAGGTAACACGGACCTTCCTCTAATCCCTTCACATATTTAAGTTTTCAGTTGCCTTGACATACTGTAGGAGTGTTCTCTGAAAAATTGATATTGCTTTTATTCACTCCGTTGCACACTGTCACCCAACACTGCCTCCTACAAATAGGAACCATAACTTCTTTTTTTTTCTTCCAGCATGAGGAAAAGAAGTCTCATCTGCTGCCAGGCTTAAACGGATGACAGTCTCCAAAGCTTATGCCAAGAATCCATGATACATCCTCGAGAGCACTCGCATAATACAGTGATACAAGAGAAATCGCTCCTGCAACAGGCTGTGTTGAAGAAAAATGCAGATGAGCAGGCAGCCAGGTGTGAAGCAGGAAACTTTAGAGAGTCAGATTTTGATTTTCTGTTTAAATCTTTGAACTTAACTCAATTATAGGAAGTAAAATGTACAAAAGTAAGAAGGTTGCACTCAGTTGTAAGGTTTTTTTTCCCTGTGTGGGAAGAGTTTATGTAGCGTGTCACTGCATTAACTCGCCCAGGTGCATTATTCTGCACGTGTGCATGAGTGAAATCACATTATTGATCTTCTCTGGTAATCCATCCATCCAGAGAGGGCTTTATAGCTCTGGGCTGAGCAGTAACAGTAACAGGATGGATACTAACATTTTGAGAGAGCCAAAAGAAAATGGTGGGTGTTGAGATGCATGAGATGGTGTGATACAGTTAAAAAGCTCTGGAGCTGCCACTAAAAAAGACAAAAGACAACAAGTCTGAGCCCTGAAAAGTCATAATAAACCCACGATCAATACACAGAAATAAGACGCTAAACGTGAGACAATGACATTGAATATAAAATAAGGTGAAAACTGAGAAAACTCTGGATTGATTCCCTTGAAAAATCCACATTCTGTTTTCATTAGAGTAAAGAACCGATCATTAAGAGTAAATAGAGACTGTGCGGTCCATGATGAGTGTGGTCATCATTAGCAGCCACCGTCGCCTGTGAGGAATGGAGGTGTTTTTCTACAGCAAAGTCAGCTGCAATTGGTCCCCGGAGAGCGTTAATTACCTTCCCTGACACTGTATCGATAAATATTTGAGTGGGGGAAAAGAGGTTCCTGGGGGTAAACAAAGAGAGCCTGCTTCTCCACCGAGTTCACTCAGCTGTGAAATACAGGACTTGGATAAATGAAGCTGCAGGGAATAAGCTTTTTTTTAATCTTATTTCTTTAAAAATAGAAGCATTTAAGAGGAGGTTATCTGCGTTTTCAGGCAGTAAAAGTCGACATTGGTGTTGCAGCTGAGAAGGATCAATAAAAACACAAAAAAGTAAATTAAAATAAAGACCACTGGAGTCGTCGTCATTCAGATTCAGAGCTTTTTTTTTTTTTTTTTTTGCTTTAATAGTTCACCAAAAACAGCTGCTGCTTGCGTCGTCGTGACCCGACGCGAAGCAGGAAACTACGACAGGAACTTCACAGCATTTTACAAACACACAGGCACAGAAACGACAAGCCTCCTCCTTTCTCCTACGCTGTCTCTACTCGTCACTCTTTATCTTAAATTTTTTAAAGTTTGTGTAAAAATGTTCAGGGCAGTTTCTCAATTTGAAAAAAACAACTATTGCAGAGGACAGGAAAGAGATTCAGAGGCTTATTCTTCCATGAAAATGTTGAATTATGGCAGGAACAGAATATTCTGTCTCATCTTTGCTGCTCATTCGGTGAAGGAGTGTTTAATTTCACATGGAAAAACAAAAACAGGTGCAACCAAATGTGGAAATCCAACCTTACTTTTGTGCTTGGCAGCATGTTACAGTGGGATTTTTAAACCAAGTATCACACACCAGCTCCTGTACAAACAGTGTAAAGGTGAAAAAAAGAAGAAAGAAGGCTCATTTGTTTCTCCATGCCTGCGTTGCATCATGTGAAACGCCTCATTCAAGATGGGAAAAGACTTGAGAGGCTCATTTATCATGGATGTTACAGCTGATTATACTGTTTTCAGCTCACATGTCCAGCAATAATATTCCAATTTAGCCAGTTACTTCTCTATGTAAACTCCTGAAACAAAGGAACTGCATTTAATCTTTCTTGTTTTAAGTTAAATGAGGGTTACGACAGATGGTTTTTGCAGCGTTTGGAGGCTTTGTGTCAGAAATCTTCACATCTGTGCATATTACAGAGGACAAAACATCACCATTAATTCCAATTCCAATTCTCCCTTGATTTCTTGAATTTATTTAGAATACTTTTGCTCCAGTTTTGCAAAAATACCTCAAACAATCTGATGATTTTTAGCAGAACTGATCAGATTCAGTGCCGAAGTTGACGCCCAAGAGCTGAGGATGTTCAAAATGGCTGCCTGATGTTGTAGTAAAGGGAATATTTTCCTATTTAGTCAAGAATTTAGAGGTATGTAGCTATTACAGCCTAACCAATAAGGGATGTGTTATGTTTTTTAGCCAGAAATGTCATTTTACAGTTGAAAAATAAACATATCTTCAGCCTTTCTGCACTTTAGCTTCTTGCACGTCGTCTGTGGTTTTCTTTGTCCTGGTTTCTGACCCCATTACTCCGGTCATAAAGCAGAGGAAACACAGTGAAGAATTTCCAAATAGACTTTTTTTTGGTTGAAAGTAGTTCCAGTGAAGTCTGTCAGAAGTTTTACAGCGAAATATTTACTCTCTGCTCGCCCCCTCAGAGTCACAGTTTGCCACGAAGCCCCAGAAGATGCCACGTCTCGGGTCGTGTGTGTGATGTACTGTACTTGTGAGTGTAAAACCCCACGATGAACAGTTACAACTTTCATTTTTTTATTCACTTTCCCAGTGGAAATACTGTCAGGCTGCAACAGCAACTTTTAAGATCAAAGATCACATGAAAGTAAATGGTTTCAAACACAATATAATGCAACTGTAAGCAGATTAGTGATTAATACTGAACCTAAAAGTGGAGGCTGGTGTATAATGAACATATAATACAGTAAAATACAGTTTTATAATAGAAAATGAAATAATTGTTGACAAATATTGTGCATTAATACACACTTTATGTCCATATATCTGCTTACAACTACATTAAAGTGCTTTAAACCATCTATTAAAGGTTTATATTTGGCTTTCAAATGGTTTATTGTGACTAAAATGTAATATATTATAAATCAAAATAACACACTGTTGATGAGGTAAATGGTGCAAATGTCCCTTGTAGGGTTTTCCTGATGATTTAAAGTATTATTATTATTCTTAAATGCATCTTAATCTCCTTACCAGACACGTTACAACACAAAATTATTCACGAATCCCTTTTATTTTGATGGGATTTCCTGCATCTCGGGGTGAAGCTGTGCTCCGAGCTCCAGGAGCTAAAAATATTTCAACTTTCAGCAACTTCAAAAACGCTCTCAGCAAACTGTAGTCTCATAGCAACAGCAGCCAACATGTCCCACATGAACCAGTTCAGCTGAACTTAACTCAGCCTCTCGCTGCATAAGTAAATAGTTGCCCTATTGTGGCCCCCTTTTTTTTTTCAAAGGAATATTCATGTGCAGGAAGCTTTGAGCTGCAAAATGGCTGAAGTATGTTTTTGATTTAATCAGTTTAAGTCTGATTTAAGCGTGCAGACTCTGAAAATCTCCGAAGTCTGAGGGTTTGCTTTGGTTTAAGGTGGTAAAATCATGCTAAAAGCTCCAGAAAATTGTCAATTTTAAGGGAAAAAGTCACTTTTTTATACCGTGAGTGACTGAAACCTCCATAATTTAGCTATTAAATTAAGTGAACAAGTGAATATATGTATTTATATATAACATGTTGGTGCTGTTTATAGTTCTTCATATGCTAAATATCAAACTTTTCTTTCCTCATGTTGTGTCATGCTAACTCTGAGTGCCCTGAAGTGAACTTGCATGATTCACCACGCTTGTTTCTTTAAACAGAGAGCGCTCCCTAATCTCAGATCAGTGAGTAAAACATGTAAACAAAAGAAAATTATCAGGAAAAGAAAAAAATTACAATCGTTCTGTACATGACAAGGCTGCTGTACAAAAAAAAGAGTTCACCCTGTTTTTCTGTGTTAACGATATAGTAAACAGACAAAAACTGCCTCAACATATAAAAGAAAAATAAAAAAGAAAGAAAGAGAAAAACATCCATCTCTGCAGATTAAGATATTCAAAAGCAGATAAATCGATACAGACGTCATTAACGGGAACCCTTGCAGCGCCCACGCCCACGCCCACTCCTGACCCGTTACTGATCCGCCAATCGCACACACATTAACACATACCATCGCACTGTCGAGCCCTGGTTTCTAAAGTAAGGGAGGTATTAAGATGAGAAGTCGATAAGTGTGTGGGCTGGCGGCGAAGGGCCCAGTCTAAAGTCTGTGAGTCCGTCTTTAGAGGACGACTGTGGTCTCAAGGAGGTCAGGCTGAAAAACAGATGGATGGAGAAGCGATGGCTGAAAAGCATCCGTGGGAAAACAGAAAAATGGATGCACTGAAGAAGAACACTTTTGTTTTTATTTAAAAGAATATTTTTCATTTTTTCTTGTTGGCTTTCTTGCAGAGAGTCAGATGAGAAAATCAATCCCACTTTCATATGTGCAGTACAGAGCTGGAGCAAGGAGGGCATTAGCTTAGCTTAGCAGCTAGCTGCGCTAAGGGGAAACAGCTAGCCTAGCTTTCTTTAAAGATAAAAAACATGCCCAGTAACACATCTAAAGTGTTAAAATTAATCATGTTTTATCTCACAGTTTAATCCTTCAAAAATTTGAATTGTTAAAAAAGTTGTAGTTTCAGAGGGTTTCACATGCTAATGCTCATGTAGCATGTAAAACCTAGCTAGTCTGGCTCCCTACCATGTTCAAATATACCATAATCAACACATCTAAAGCACTCAAAGTACTGTAACATGCTTTCTTAATCCTTACAATGATTTCAAATGTCAATTTGTTGTTTCACAGGCACTGTAACACATGTAGCATATAGCATCTGACTTCCTGTAAAACCCTCCCAAAAGTTAGCTTCTTGTCAGCGTTCAAAAAAACACTAAAGCTTTGTTTTATCTTGTTTGTTTATTTCAAAAGTTATTGTTTGGATTAAAGTAGCATGTGCAGCATCTATACTGCAGGGTTGTATTTTTGCTTGTGCACAGATTAAACAAACAAGATACAACATGCTAATTGGTAGCTAGGCGAGGCTAGCTGTTTTCCCCTGCTTCCAGTTGATACCAGGCTAAGCTAATTTTCAATAGCAAACAAACACAGAAAAGGGTATTGATCCTCTCATCCAAGTCTGAAAGAGGGAAAATATTACTTTGTTTTTTTATGTCAAACATTTCCTTTTAACCTTTTGCCAGTTTGCCTATCTTTATCAGATAGCCTATATATTTTTGGCAGTTTGGCTAATTCTGGGAACCCAAGTAACATCCTAAAGTTGCTCATTTTGTGCAAAAAAAGGACCAAAATCCAAAGATATTCATTAAACAATCATATAAAACACAACAAAACAACAAATCCCCACATTTAAGAGGCTGGAGTCATCAAATGTTTGGCATCCTTGCTTGATAAATGATCATTTTAGCACTAATTTGCTAAT